>NW_008795492.1:1140163-1157286 GCF_000699145.1 Aptenodytes forsteri
AGGGCCGCAGCCACCTCTCCTCGGGGCTGGTGCTGCGCTGGTTCCAGGGCCACCTGCAGCGGTGCCTGGGTGCCGTGCGGTACCGGCTGCAGGAGCGCTGCCGCATCAGCCTCTCGGCCTGCCCCGGGCGCCCGCCCACGTTGCACATCGTGCCCTGCTCCGACTACGTCTGCTGCCACATCTCCATGGCTGTGCGCCTCATCCCTGCCATCCCCCTCGGTGACACGCTCTACCTCATGGCCCTGCTGCCTGAGGGCCCGCAGGCACCCCCGGCCCCCGAGGCTCTCTGGGGCCTCAACGCCTCACGGCAGGAGCAGCGGCTGCTGAGCTGGCTGAAGGAGCAGGCCCCGGCCTCCTCCTGCCACCTCAAGTGCCTGCAGATCCTCAAGGGCCTGCGGGACCTCCGCGGGCAGGGCCTGGAGGAGCCCTTCTGCTCCCAGTGGGGCCGGGTGCTCTCCTCCTACGTGCTGAAGACGGCCCTCTTCTCCCTGCTCTTGCAGGGGCCCTTGGAGGCCTGGGACGAGCGGTTCCTGCTGGAGCGGCTGGAGGACCTGGTGCTGTACCTCAGGGACTGCCTGCGCAAGCAGGTGCTGATGCATTTCTTCCTGGGCAACGCCAGCCTCCCTGAGGCCGTGGCGCTGCCCCGGTTCCTCAAGGAAGCCGCCCCCGTGAACTTGCTGGCTGCCTTCGACGGGCCCACGCTGGACCTGGCCGCCTTCCAGCTGATCAACACCTGGATCCAGGCCCCGCACGTCATCAGGATGTACAGCAGCCCCCGGTACTTGCGACCAGCGCTCACCCCGTGCAGGCACGTCGCCGAGGCCGGGCAGGAGCCGCTGGGAGAGTGAGCCGGTGGCTGGGTGAGCCAGTGTCGCCTGTAGACCTGCTGGGGCAGCGCGCACTCCCAGTCTGCTGGTCCATCATGAGCCCGCAGCTGCCTGAGGAAGGTGGGATCCGTTTAAATGTGGTTCTGTGGTTTTGTCCCTGACCTGAGAAAACTAGGAAACCAGAGGCCAAGACTTAATGAAATTGTGATTCTTGTTTTTTAATCTCGTGGGTTGTTCATGGGAAAATTGTGAGATTTCTGGGGAAATGCCTTAGTCGAGAAGCGTAATGTTCAGTCAACTGTTTGCAAGCCTAACTTTAACAGGCTCAAACTGACATTTCTGGAAATCCATGTTAACTTGTTGTCTTAGTGGCAAAATTGACCTTTTTCTGAGATTTGCTTTTTATGATACAAAATCTGTTTGGGATTTAAAAGTCCTGTAAATGCAGACAAACACCCCCCCCAATGTACCAAGATGCTCTTAAAATGCGATGAGCACTAGAGCATGGGTGTTGATCACAGTTTGAAATGCTCAATGACACACTTTAAATTTCCTGTGTAATCAAATGCATTGTGCTGAATAGAAATATAATACGCATGTTAATGTAAAATTGAGGGAAGAAGTGAAACCTCTCCGACAACAGTATGAAGAATCTAGTTGCATGTTTCTGTGTTCAAGTGAAGGTTATACTGAAAGATTGAAATACAGATAAAAGGAAACAAATAGCACTTTATTTTCACAAAGGCCTTCTTTTTAGGATAATTGGCTGCACTAAATACTTGCTACAGAGGAGGCATAAGTATTTTGTTAAAGGGATGATGTTTGAGTCATCCTGAGGAAAACCTTCTTATAAGGAAATACTCTGAGGTTCGTTTGTTTGTGGGTTCTTGTTGAGATTTTTTTCCCCCCCCCCCTGGCTTCGAGTATTATTTTCTTAGAATTTGCTTTACCTCAAGGACCAACAACAAAACTAAGAAATTCTGTTTTGTTTTTTTTTTTCTTTTGAACAAACCTTAAACCAGGCCAAATCTCAGTGCTGTAAGCTGACTGCTGCGCCCTCCTGCTCTCCGGTAGGAGTTTGGTGGGATTTTTGGATGACTGCCTAACCGGTTGTCTGATTGGGGCAGCGTTTTGACCAAAGAACCGGATGGGATTTTCTAGTGCTGTGCTATGGCAAATTGTTACCTTATTGCGGAGAGGAGGAGGTGAAATATTTCAGGGTACTTCAAAATTATTTAGCACTAATTCATGGTACAGTGGCAGTCTTAGGCTATGGATTCTGGTGTCTTCTAAACGTAGACATCAGCCAGATAATTTCCACTTCCTGCCTGGTTATGCCCCGGTCACTGGAATAACCTGGCGAGTTGTAACGCAGCCAGCTCTGCACGTGTCCTTAGCTCCCGGTGCAGGTACCTGGGGTATGGGAACCTGACGTGTCCCAGGGTGTCAGCAAATTCAGAATTTCAAATCCTTGCTCTATTGGGTCACCTGCTCAAGTATTTGATGTATTAATACCCAAAATGCGTTGCTGAATTGCTGGTTCTCAGGAAGCGAAGCATGTGCCTTATTACCCGCTATACTGTGTCCTAGGTGAGCAGTCTGAAATGAATTATAAATGACCAAGTGTAACTTCTGGGAAGCTTTAGGATAACTTGGAGTTACTAACATACTCCTCCTCTCCCTGATGTACATAGAGATACCAGCGTGCTTTATTCACAGTTCTATGCATCAGAGCACAAAACAAACATTTTCAAAATCTATGAAGCTTTATAAAAAACTATTTTTCTAAATGGAAACACTCCCTAGGCAGATGTTTGCCTACTTCTGTCTATTTTTTTTTAACTGCTCTTGCAGTCTTATTTTCAGGTAATTATAGCCTAGGTCACATCCGCAAGTTGGGTTATTTTTATATACGAAGCACTGTGCTTCTTTCTACAAACACAAATAGTGTATTTATAGGTAGTATTGATCAAATGTTCTTTGCACATGGTATTTAAGGCTAAGTGAGGTACCTTGGTGTGTTGATTCTTTTTTTTTTGGTAGTAGACCATGATGCGTCCTATTTTTGCAGACTTGTGTTACTTGGTATTTGAAATAAAATGCAGTTCTGCAATCGATGCCATTGAATCTTTTGCCCAAAGAAAGACTAGATGACCGGCCCAGGGTATTGTGGCTGCCTGAACTCATGACATAAAAACCCTTTAGCTCTTAATTCTGGCATCATAACCACTTCAGTCGGCTGTCAGTTTGTTTATGTCACTGTGCATCCCTGTCTCTGAAGAGTGATCTTTTCTCTGAAAAGGGATGCACATTTGGTGTGTATTTAGTATTGCTGCAATACGTGGAAATCTGTAATAGACTTGGTAAGGACTTTCTCACTAAATTGTAGTAATGCCAGAAAAAGACAGTTGCATCAGGAAACGCATGACAAGGAGAGATGGTGGAGAATATAAATAGTTTAGAAAATGAAAGTTGGGCTGAGGGGTGAGTGAGAATGATGGTAAATTCTCAGTGAAGATGCACTGCAAACAAGCCAAGGGACATGGGGATAAAATTGGAGGAGAGCTATTGAAAGCAAGGCAGATTTGGAGCTTAGGGAAAAGAGATTTAAGTGGGTTTTGCTTTGACAATATTTCCAAAGTGGTTGAATCCATCAGGGCTGAACAGTGAGGCAAACCCTCAGTTTATTGGCCATGTAGGAAGATGTTCAGTGTGAGTTCTTGCTCAGCAAGGCTCTTTTTGAGTTTGTGATGGCTGGTGATGGGAGAAAATGTATGTATTTGCTTTAACCTTAGGCTTGGGCAAGCTTTCTTGAGGAGAGGGGGCTTCCTGCCAGTAAGGCAACGTACGTGCCGGTTGGTGGGAGGTCTGAGAAAATCTCTTAGAGTAACTTGTGGCTCTGTTGTACAACTGAGATATTAAGTGTATTTCCTTTATCTTCTATAAAGCATGCATTCATGAATACGATTGACAAAAGGAGCTGATAAAAGTTGGGTTGTGTTATGGTATTCATCTTATTCCACAACAAACATAACAGCACTGGTACCTGCAGTGTCCTGGAGCTACTATAGGGCCTTATCTGCAAGGAGGTGTACGGAGAACTTGACTTCCATGAGTAGTCCCATTGGCCTTTCTCCTGCTTCTTCTCCCAACCCATGGATACTGTACACAGAAAAAGGTTATGAATATGTGTTTGTTAAGGTCATAACTGTTACAATGTACCATAGATTCAGCATGGTTGCCTCTGTGTGTGTAAACTGAAACACAAACACAGAAGAAAGAGCGTGTTATTAGCACTAACGTGCATTCTTGGTTCTCTTTATCTGCAACCTAATTTTGCAAAGACTCTGTGCAAATGAAGTTTTTATTGAACATTGATTGGGAAGAAGAGTCACACCTGCAAGAGAATAAGTTTATTTACCAAAATGCATATATGTGACTTTGTTTTGTATTGAAAAATGCTGTGTGTTTCTCAAAGACATCATTATTTCTTAGCTGACTAATTATCTCAAAAACATTCCTTTTTTGATTTTTGAATCTCTGCGAGTAATGTAAATTTTAAGTGTCTGTTTGCAATGGACATTCTTGGTACAACTATTTTTTGCTGGTTAATAATCAGACCAAAGATTAAACTAAAGTGTTCAGCTGCTATTGTTTAAAAAAAAAAAAAAAAAAAGGTGTTTTTATAGGCTCAAAGTGTCAGCCCATTTTAATGAAACGTTTATAAATTCATTTCCTATTTAATATCAAAATACATTTGCACTTCTATTGTTTCCATAAAAAGTTGGTGGTTTTAATATTTCACTGTAGTAATAAACAGCTGTTTTAAAGTATCTATGCCTCAAGAATTAAATTCCTTGTTACCTTTTTTCAGTAAAGGCTACCTGCAGCCACAAAACTGTGATCGGCAGGTTTATGTGCTCTTTAGGAGGAGACTACTAAAGTGGCAAAACCATGGGAAAGCAGGAGGTCGACACCTTGGGAGTTGTGCAGAGGGATACGGGAGGAGAGCCAGGAGAGAGACTAGAGCGCGGCTGGCACCATCTGTGGTGTTCCTGACTTTTGAAATGGAGCACATTGGGGTTTGTGGCTGTCTTGCTCAGAGGTTAAGAAGGCATCAGTTCTTGTTTCTCTGGCTCCAGTTTCAGATTGCTGCATAAAATCTGCTTTTTCTGGTGCTTAATGAAGACCTGGGACTTCATCTTCGTTTCACAGTATCTGTGTGAGCTTTTCAGCGTGGCATGTAGACACGTCTCCGTTCCAAACCGCGTAGGTCGCGCTTTATTAAACACGAAAAAAGTCCTGCTGAAGCCAGCAGGAGTTTTGTGGATGGGCCAGCAAGTTACCTGTCCTTTATTGGACTTTGGTAAGATGCCAGAACTATACACTCGTGGCTTGTGCTGATGTTCCCTATTAAAGAATGAAATAACAGCAAGACCCCTGGCTTTTTAATCACGAAATCAAAGCTAGGCTGAAAATAACTGTCTCCAGGTCTTTGTGTGCCTGCCTCTTACCTTGCAGGGAATAGCTTCTGTAAGAGGGGCAGCAGTCACTGGTACAGGGCTGAGGCAGCCCAGCTGGCTAACGGACTTCTCGCTGGCAAAGACTGGGAGAATGTCATTCCTTTAGTGTCAACGCTCAGTCACCCAAGTCAGCGTGGAGGAAGTATATTTAGATCTTTTGCCTCTTTAATAGCATTATCTTGTATTAATGGCTTCCTTTAAAAGCAATAACCATCCTCTGGTCTCCATTCATTCCTTGCTCTGAAATGTGTCTCTGTTTGAAGCCTGAGTATTCAGCAGAAAATCATTAAAGAAACATAGGAGTTTCCTTTCACGATAAATCTGTTAACAAAAAATTAACTGGCCTAAGGACTTGCATGCTTGGTGTTTAAAGAAAAGCCTGTTTGCATCCAACTCATTGGATAAATTGTTTAAAATCTTTCCGTCCCTGTGCAAATACCTCCCTTGTAATGCAGCCAAGGTCAGTAGTGAATTGCTGATTAAGTACTGCTAATGCAAGTTAAAGCTGCCTGGAGGGGAAGAGACTCTTATTTGTGCATCCTATTTTCGTAAGGCTCCAAAAGAGTTCAGACACGAGAAATTTGCTTTTCTAGGCTGGTTTATTTCCTGTGTCACCTCTTTAAACATCTGCCTGGTGAGTCTTCCCTGAGGTAAGTGACATTCTGACTGATGATAATTAATTTGAGTAGCCGGCAGAAAAGCAGCCAGCCCCACTTTCATTGGGCTGACAGCACTGGGAAGCTGGCGGTCGACATAGGGGCAAGGACCTGAACCCCTTTAGGCACATGGATTTGCCTTCAGTGCTTGCTGATGCTTCAGAGCACAGCGCTCTGCTTACTCGAGGGGTCCGAGTAGCTCACAACTCCAAAATAAGCAGGATATGGAGGGCTGACCGTACATAGGTCTGCCTGTACATTATATTACCGTCGTGGGTTTCTTAAACATATGGTATGCCTAATTAAGAGACTACCTGTGCTCTCGTGTGTCTGCCTGCAGTGTCCTATTTTAAATATGTAACCAAGAATTGGCATATTTGCAACTCCTTTATAAGAGATTCAAAGCACCGTGATACTCGACCAGCAACAGAGCTATAGATAACATATGTTCTGTATCTGTGCGACAGTCTGTTAGGATTCAAATAACGATTTACATGCAAAACTCTTAAAGGTTGTTACAAACATACATACATCAAATGTCATCATGTACCAGTCTTCTGTGTTAAGGAAGCCTTATTTTTTCCCCTTAAAGGATAGCAATGCTGATTCAGAGACTCAGAAAATTTCTGTGTACTCAAGTTACAGGTGTGCATTTCTTGAAACCCCTGGGAATTTTTTTCCCCCTAAAACCAGGACTGAAGCTGCATAGAGAATAATCAGTTCTTGGGGCTGGACTGGATGTAATACGGGTTTGCTAGTGTTTTCATGATACTCGTGATCCTCTATAGGCTTCTATCCCTGCCACAAAGAGTCCATACAATAATCTGGGTGGGAAAATAAAAAAGAGAGTTAAGAAATCAAGAAGACAGGAGTGACGGGGATTATGCTGTGAAGGTTACTAGCTATCAAATTAAGGATGAAAAATTATGCTTGCGATGGATTTCTAGTGGAGAAGGTGGAAGAGTTGCTATGAAGAGTCTTGCTGTTCTGATAGAAACCTGCTAGCTGTAGAAACAGAGGAAGAACAGTAGCAAAATCCAGCAAGATAGCCCACTTCTCCACTGCTATTTTAGTCTGCTCCTTTCCAGTTTCAAGTAGGGGAGAAGAGAAACTTCGAGATGAATTTACTGGCAAATTAGTGTGCTTACTAGCCATGCTTCAGGGGAGGGCAAGGGAGAGAGCAACTCTTGTCTCACTCTTCCAATGTTTTATTCTGTGCAAAATTGAAATGCTGAAATAGAATACTCCCATCAAGGGAGGGAGTGCTCGGGAACCGTTTGCGAATCTCTCCTCTGCTATCCCAGATGACAGTCTGGGATCACTGGTTTTAAAGACAAGTCCCGGTCGAAATTCAGCTAGGTTTACGTATGTGGAAACTGCTCCTGATTTTCCCAATTCCTGCTGGCACGGCACAGGGATCCGCTCCACTGCCTATGCAAGTGAAGTGCTGGAGCAGCAGCTACAGAGGAAATGAGTCATTCCTCTATTTCTGTTGCAAAAGACTTCTCTGTGCTGTACAATGCCTTTAGGAATATATTCTTCTGGCTTCTTGGGAATTCGCCTCCTAGGACCACGTTTAGGCATAGAAACATCAGTGTATTAACAGGCACATTATAGACTTTCACGTGATTTTAAATAGGTTGTGCAGGCTTGGCTTCTGCGGGGAGGTGTTGCCCAGGGTCTTCCCTGAGCTGGTATTTCATGCCGCTGTCAGCTCTGGGTCTGTCTGCTGGTGGAGGGGCTGCTGCCAAAGAGGTGGTTGTATGAGGGTATCAATGTGTCTTATTTGGTCATACACACTTGGAGGCTTGTTTAAGTGTGTTTCAAAAAGAAGAAACTCACTAGTCATAAGGATTGTGAATCATGGGCACTTCTCCAAAAAGTATTTCTGTACGGAGCCTGTAAGCGTTTTCCCAGAAGCTATTTGAGCTCATCAGCCATTCAGACCCTACCAAAACTAATGACATCTCCTGAATATTAAAAAAAAAAAGGGGGAGTGGGTGGGCGAAGAATAGCAGTAGACTCTGACAAACCAATAAACCCATTTCTCCCCTTTTATTTCAGTGTGGTGTTTTCCAGAGTGCTGCAACCAGATGTTAAACTGGGTGTGGGTAGGATGGCTGGTTTAAGAGGCACAGTGCGTATGAGGCATTACCTGATAAGAGAGCATCAGTCCTCTCTCTCTATCTCCTCACTGCTGCCCTGGTAGGTGGATGACTAAATAAAGTGGACTGGCACTCAGTTGTAACTTCTGCTGTGAGAGCACAGGCGATCTTGGTAAGAATTTGGCAAATTGTCTGTTTTCAAATCTCGCAGGAGTCTAACTTGTTCAGGAACAAAGCAAATCTTGGACGAAGCTTTGTCTATGCCTGTGGATGAGTTTCTTCTAACTGTCTGTTCATTTCTTGGCTCCTTGAGTGGCTGCCTGCCTTGAAGTGCAAAGTCTTTGGGATGTCCTGCGTGCTTCCATCTGGCTGAGAGCGCCAGTTCCAGCAGAGCAGCAGCAATGCATGGGGACAACACAACTGTCCCATGGCATTTACCCCTCACATTTTACAGGTGCTCCTTAAAATGTTCCCACTTTCAGTATAAAGACATGGCGGGTGCCAGAAGGAGGGAGACTGGTAGCAAAACACACTGATTTGTGTGGTTTTCTCCTTGGAAATGCTAGTAGTACTCAAAGAAACGGTGCAAATCCAGAGCTTGTGTGAGCAGTGGTGTTTTAAATTTGCCTCTTGAAATCATTCTCATTAACCAAAACGTTTACAGGGGCACATAACGAGCTTTCAACACTCAAATAATTCCTCAGGCAAGAATCGTTATGGTCTTCCAAAATGATCCCTGTGTTAAGTGGCAATTAAAGAGCTAATTATAATGAGATGCTGTGGGATGAAATCAGCATCCAACTTCGAGTGACAACAGAAACATCCATGTAGATAAGCTAGAGGGGACACGGTGGGAGAAAGGGGAAAGTAGGGAATGCAGCAGCTATGCTGCAAGGAGGGGCAGGTGCATCACCTTGGAGCAGATGGCAACTAACTGGATGGTCATCAGAAGAGTCAGCCCTCAATGGAAAACGTGACGGCTTTTCTGAAGGCTAACTCTGGGATTTGCATGAACTTCTTCGGCCAAAGCTTTCAGGGCTTGTAGCTTTTCTGGAAGAAGATGTGGTTTGAGCGCTGCTTTCTGCCTTCCAAAATGTCAGCCGGTGAAAGCACTGTTCACCCATCTCTGGCAACTGAAGGGGTGTAACATCTGCTACCTCAAAAAGGGCCATTTCGGTGGTGAAATTCATCTCTTCTGGCTGATAATGACCTTTATAATGAGGCTTTCATATCAAAGGGGTGTGGGAGTGCAACAGTTTGAGTATCTATTTGCCTAACTGCCATTGGAGTAGCTGCATGTGAAGTGCACAGGTATTTTATTTGAATAAAAATTCTTGCCCTCTGATTAGCAAACACAGCTGCCCCGGAAACCTGCAAGTTGCGGAGCAGAAGTTAATTTTGGGTGGATAATGTGCTGCTCTGATTGAACACAGGAGCCTGCACACACCGGCATACGCTGTCCTGGCTGCTCTGGCACGTCTTTGGCCCTCGAGAGCAGCTATGCTCTGGCAGTCTTTGGCCCTCGAGAGCAGCTAGGGTTTGTTTTCAGCAGATTTTCCCCCTCCATGATGGGTCTGGGCTTGCAGAGGAGGCAGGCCCTTGGAGCGAAGGGAGCGGATGGATAACTCCCTTCTCCCTCCCGCACAGTATTTTCATAACCTTTTAATGGCATCCCAGCGGAACAGGGACAGGATGGCTATTGCGCGCTGGCCACAGCCACTCTGTTTCTTCCAGTGGGGGAGGAAGCCAGGATGAGATCGGATTTACTTGTTTCCCTTTTCTGCTTGGAAACTTATTTGCGTTGCTAACGAGGTCCTCAGTTCGATGCTGTAAAAGGGATGCTGCAGGGAGGGGGACAAGGAAGCTTCCTCCCTTGGGAAAGGGCTAATGCAGTCCTTGACTCATATAAACTGCTTTTCTGAGGTCAGTGGGCTTGCAGTTAGTCACCCGTGATGGCAGGTGATACTAGTTGAGCTACTGGCACAGTGCGATGAGGCGGCAGGTAAAGCTGGACCCGCACCAGGACATTGCTTAGGAGCAGAGACATCTTCCCTGACAGCACCGCTTGATCAGCTGCAAGTTGCTGGGCACAATATGAGGGGGGGAACGTACTGTGCTGCTCCCTGTGTAACACAGGGAGCAAACCTGAGAGCAAACATGTTACCATCTAATCTGTAAGAACAGGTTTCTTCAGTCAGACACCCAGGGGAACGCTCAGCAGCAAGGAGGAATTCTATCACCTGGATTTGAGCAGCTCCTGCAGACTTTTGCATATGAGGTTGGCTCAGTCTGTGATGAAGAGAGGTTTGCCTTCCAAGTACAGCTCTGAATCTGAACAGCAGAGAGCACAGCGTGTTGCTTTGTGTAGAGATTTTGGTTTCCATTAATGTCCAGCGAAGAGATTCCTCGTGAGAAGGAAACTGTAATTCAGAAAGGACTTGGTTCATTTATATTGGTTGCATTTAGCTGGATTTACAGACTCCCTCTTCAGCAGGGCTACGTCCTAGTGAAAACACTGCAGGGTAAACGGATAGGAATGGGGGGGGGGGGAGACAAAAAAAAAAAGGGGAGACAGGTGAAACCGAGGTTCCTATGAGGCAGAAACAGTCGGTATTCCATGTATTTCTTAGCTATAGTGCTGCAGTGCTTTAGAATGCAAATTACCCCTTTAACCCACCCAGTTTAGCTCTACGTATTTTGCACATCTGCTTAATGAGATGGGAAAACTAGATGTAATGGTCGCTGCTGCTGTGAGGGGACGATTGGAAAAGGAGCCTTTTGTAATAAAAATAGTCCTGCCCTTTTGAACCTGATGAATTCTGAAGTCGATATGGGCATGTTTTTGCAAATGACAATTTAGTATTTGCAGCTGAATGATCCTAAACTCATTCCCGTAGCTGTTTCTTCGCAGCTCAGAAGTGGGTTTTCATTTGTTTCTTACCGTTTTTTTCCGAAAGCTTTAAGCAATCTCTATTTTTCTGGTTTGGCCATTTGTTTCATAATTTAAAAGCTTTTCTCTTACCAGCCATATTTAAACGGTTTTGGATAACTTTGTTACATTTTACAGCTGCACAGCCCCGGGGCCCAGTTAGAAAGCCTTGCTGATTTAGTTGGAGGAGGTGTGCTTGGCCACATTTGTTTCTGTGTTAACTTAGGTCTTTAGGCCACTGCTGGAAAGGAGAAAACTGTAAATGCCAATTCCTCCCCCTCCTCTTTCTAGGTTTGATATAGTTTTTAATATTCATATGAATAGGAAAGGAATATTTAAAATTGTGACTTATTAAATTAGTGTGAATCAAATAGGAAGAGTTGTAACACAGTTATTTGAACAACTTCCAGAGGATGAGACTGTTCTTCTAAAATAAGTCATCCGTGTGACGCAACCAAAACCCTCAGCATTTATCTTACAATTTTGTCCTTGAGTCTCAGAGAAATGACCTTGAGTGAGTGGGAGACTGAGTTTGCCTTATTCTATAACATCCCACACTTGGACCTTTTTAGAAGATATCCTCTTACTTTTTAAGATGGGCGCTCAAGGTACCATGAGTATCTTTATCTCTGAAGTTGTGTCACCTTGGAGACCTGGGTTCTGTCCCCCATTTGCTCAGCTCCCCTTGCTGGGGTCACGCTGCATCCCCCTGGGGCCTGGGAAGCTGCGTCGGCAGCTGCCATCCAGCTCCTCTTGGTAGCAATGACTCTCATTCTGCTGAATTTGTCTTCCCTAGAAATGGGGATAATACTTCTCAGCTTCAGAAAGGCTGATGTTGCTTGTTTCTCAGTCATTAGATTAAAACAAATACTAAGTAGAAATTTTCTTTAAAAATAGAGCTCGCTTCCTCAGGAATTTGCTTCAGTGGGGACTGTGAGATAGTCTCTCTCTAATGATTTATATGACAAAAATAGCTCTGTCCTGTGTCTGCAAAGTTAGAAATGTGAGCCTGGAAAAGAAATCTAGCAGCTAACTCCTCAGCCTTACAGCTTGAATAAACCAATTGTAAACAAAATGAATTACAAAAGCAACTGAAAAACTGAACTTCCCTATAAATACAACATTCTCTCCTCGGAAGTCTGAAAATACTCCGAGCTTTTTAGCATGACCCAAAGTGTACCGTATCCAAGCTTTTTTGGTCTAAGCAGGGAGCGAGTTCCAAAGCAGAAGAGTCCTGGCAGTGCCATGCCTTCTCCAGGGGACTCTCCCGCTGCCGAAATTGCACTGAGTCAGGAGGGACCCTGCGAGCAAGTGAGTCCCAGGCCAGAGAGGTCCTGTCTTTATTGCAAAATGAGGTCGTTGAAAGAACATGACCTCAAATTCATATTTAGACATGTGACCTAGCAGTCACTGTTTGCCTTCAACACTGTTGATGATGCTCGGCTCACACGTAGTGACACTGCGTGAAGCCACCGAGGGCTCTGCTACGATGGGACTAGTGCCGAGATGTGGTCAGCGTGTTGGAACCCAGCACGAGTTAACTGGGCAGCGACAGCTCCCTCCGGGGACAGATTTCCTTTGAGCAGGAACTTGGATTCGAGTGCTTGATACAGTAATATGCAGTGCCTGCTTCCTCAGAGGCTGCGTGCCCTTTGGCTGTGGCTTTTATCTCTGTTTACTATAGAAATAGCTTCAGTAGATTATGCTGCGTCATTCAGTTCCCTGCCGTATGTTAAAGACAAAACAGAAAGCGTGTAAGTGCAAGAGAGTAGCTGTAATTTTTATAGCATAAGCAAGGCCATTATAAATTATACGAGGCAATGAGGATCTGAGGATTTTAGATCAAATTTAGCCACTTTATCTGGAGACTGAAGAAAAGAGAAAAATGTGCTTTTACTGATATTGCCAATTAGGGAGCTGCCAGGCAGCCAGTTAATAATCCAGATGCGCAGCAGAAGATGCAGCATCAGCAGAGGCTGTTTCTGAAGTGAAAGAAGAGGAGTGCTTTCCAGGGCACAGTAACTAGCCGGGGGAGCGCCGGTGGTTTCCTCCCAGCTATGGGCGTGAGTCGGGTATGGGAGATGTGACAAGAGGGAGATCCTGGGGTAGGTAATGCCAAACCAGAAAGGGATAAGAGCTTAGGAAAATTGCAGAGGAGGATGTAATATAATATGGCAATGGAATATAAAGAACAGTTGGCTACTGTTGCAGAATGCAAGAAGAAAATACAGAAATGCAGAAGCCTGGGAAATTGTATCTTGGCTTCGAATCAGGCATATTCACAGGCATCCATGGAGTTGATGGGCTAATTTAGAGACAGTTGAGACCAAAGGCTGGATGAGTCATGGAAATGGGTTGTAGCACCTTCCCCTTTTGTCGCTAGCTGTAATGTGTCTGTCACAGGGATGTCAGCCCAGTTCCTGCTGGAAACTGCATCATTGCTGGCACAAGACCCACTGCAATGACCCTCGCATGCCTCAAGGGGCCAGAGCTTGGGACAGAGGCGCTGGGGGCCCAGGCTTCTTGCTGACCCCCTGAAGCGCAGCAGGAATGATCTGGGAGAAGGGGATAACCTTTCCCTACTCCAGACAAAGCTGTCTGGGCACACTGCTACTTAGGAATTTGGGAGAAGGGATTGAAGAGATCAGCACATGCGCCTGGGTGGGCAGCTGGTGGGGCTTAGCTTGCACCTTTGCCATCAGCAGGAAGCAGAGCTCAGCTCAGGACACTTCAGGCATTTTCTGCACTTGTAACGAGGCACGACACAGACACCGACACCGACTCAGTCCTAGAGCTAGAATAAATACGGGTTCCTACAGCAAAGTCAAAGCTAAAGCTAATCCTTGCTGCTGAAATACTATGAGGTATGGGGCCAGCATGGCAGAGCTGTCCTGCCACAGAGCAAACTGTCCCTCTCACCTGCACTGCATGTCGAGTCTCTGCTGGGACACAGCTGGGGGCAAAGGCAGGTGAGCAGAGTTTGCTGCTTTCTGCTTTGACAGCTGGGATAGATCTGCTTCTCAGAGCCTGGCTTGCAGTCCCAAATAGGGGTATTTATCCAGTTTTTTTCCCCCCCATGTGCCACTACACTGCTCAGGGTCTCTGCATCAGTGCCCACTGGCCCTTCATCTCTCCCAGGTGCAGGTTACAGGTGACAGTCCTGCTCCTGGTTGCCCAAACCTTCTTGGATAAGACCTCATGGATTTGCCTCTTCAGGGTACAAAGGCCAAGGCAGAAAAAGGCCTGAAAAACCACAGAGGGAAACTGCATTTCCATGAAACCTGCAAGGAGACAAGCATGTTGCTAGAGATGGCTCTGGAACAGTGAATCTGAGATGCTTTTGTTGGAGGGATGATGCTGTGGCGAACGAAGCTAATCCTGTCATGACGAGAGAAGCTGGACCTTTATGGGCTGCCAACAGCAGTGGGGAAGCACCAGCTACAATGGCTTGCCATTTATAAAAACATCTGGGGATAAGAAGCTTATTTTTAGGCAGAGTGGTAGCCGGCTATTCCAGCAGGCTCAAGTGATGATGATAAGGACTTGGCATATGAACAGCAGAGTAAGACATCTCATCTTATCTTGCACCACCACTTTTCTCCTCGCTTTCCCCCTTGCAGCAGAAAAAAGCATTGCCAATTGCTTTAGGAAGATTCAAATGAAAATCCTTTGAAATAGCCATCAGATTTCTTTCCCTTCTTTTCTTTCTCCACTTTTTCAGAGTGATGCTCTTCTCTCTTAACTTTAAGGCATGAAGCAGCTGAAAGGCTTTAACTAGGGTTTGGAAGACACATGCAGATGTGGCATTTTGAATACCAGCAGCCCTGGTTCTGGTTTGTCCGAGAAGCTGCTGAACTGATTTGCAGTGCTGGAGGTAGATTTTGCTACTTGCTGGGCTGGTTGTAATGATTCAAGCGAATGCTCTGGATGTGGCTGATGTTATTCCCGATGTGTATTAACATCAGTAAGAACAGAAATCCATCATAAAATCATATTCTGCAAAAGCAGTGTTAATTACCTTGTTTTCTGCGTAGAAATTTTGCATTTGCAAGCCTTGCAATCTGCATTGCAGCCATTACATGTGGGAAGTATGGAATGTGTCTTATCAGACACAGAGCGTGCACAGCAAAGGACATCCGAAGGTTATGTTGTCATCATGTCAAATGGGTCTGTTTATT
This sequence comes from Aptenodytes forsteri, assembly GCF_000699145.1. Lineage (NCBI taxonomy): Eukaryota > Metazoa > Chordata > Aves > Sphenisciformes > Spheniscidae > Aptenodytes > Aptenodytes forsteri. Next base: position 1,155,382 of record NW_008795492.1, read on the forward strand.
CTGAGTGCTGTAGAAGCAGAGCTTAATCAGAGCATCAGCCATATGCAGATTTGAAATTAGATTTTACAATAACCACCTGTCTGCTGGTTTGAATCCATCATATTCTTTGGGTTAGAGCTGTTTGCTTAGTGAATGTATTTGCTGAGAGACACTAATCTAAAAGCCTTCGAGCAACAGTGTAAAAGGCACTTAAATGCATGTGTATGTATGAGTGCGCAAGGGAAGCACATCTATCTGACGGCTTTGTACTACAGTCTGCTATGGGGGAACGTGGGGGAAAAAAAAGGCATTTTTCCATGTAAAAATCAATAGTACTAGTGAACCCCCCTGTAAAACCTCTTTTGCTCTTCTTTTTGGGTTCATAATACTTACATGTGTCAGCCAAAAAAAAGTTGGTGACAATTGATGCAGCATGGGATCCTCCTTTCTCTTTCCTAAATGTTTTTAAAGGAGTAAGTACAAACATGCGCATAGTGTTTATATAGCGAGGCATGCCATAGTTCTTGTGACTCACAGCATTCTGCTTTTAAGGAGTCAAAAAAATCTGTCTGAAAAGTTTAAGCCTCTCTCCATTATGTTGTAACATGGAAAAAAAAAAATCCATGTGTTCACTTATCGCAAGCTGCATCAAGGCGGTGGTGAGTCAAGATAAAAAGAGCAACAATATTCAAAGTAAAGGCTGACATTTTAAACACTGGCACTTGGAAAGAAGTGGAATTAAGAAGAATTGCAGAGCAAAAACTGACAAACAACTTGTACCGCAGTTTAATCATATGCTCAAAACTGCCTGAAACAAGTAAGTACTACAGGTCTTTTTCTTACTTATCTCCACTGTGGTAATTATTCTTCTAAAGCGGTAGCTGCTCTCCCTGGGGGAAAAAAAGAATTTATTTTTTTTAACTCAGAGTATGGCCCTTCCCACAGAAGTCAAGGGGAGTTTTTCATTGAATTCAATGAGAACTTAAATGGGCCATTAAATGAGATCAGTAACGCAAGAGCTTTCCAAAGCCATCCTGCCCCAGAGGCTCCCTCCTCGCCACAAGGAGCAGTAGCGACCTCTGTTTTTAGGCTGGCCAACGCCTGAAGCTGTACGCATCCCCTTCTCCACAGTGAGAGTGTTTTTGCCATTCACCACAGTAAACTGAAATGAAACGGGGCTGTTGTGAGTCAGGGAGGTGCCCTGTAGCACACAACTGCCGTCCGTCCAGCTGGGCTGAGCCGTAAAACGCTGCCTCTTGCCTCTCCGCCTCTATCCAGGGTTTAGTGTAAATCCATGTGCTAGGAAGGTGCCAGAAGCGTAGCTGGAGACTTTCCTCCGAAGCCGAGGGCAGGAGCCTTTGTTTACAGCAGTGCATAGGGAAGCCTGTAATTTGTGTGGTACCAAGGTGGTGCTCAAGAGGAACAGCCCCAAATCTTCACCTTTCCTGTGCTTTCCCTTTCCAAGAGTTTGACCTCAAAAGAGACCACTTTCCTACTTGAGTTCCCCAGGTCCAACCACCCATGCGGTGGGATTTGCCCGAGAGGGTCCCCTCACTGGGCCACGTCTCCTCTGGCTAGGATAGGACCTGATATGTCAGCACAAGGACGTGAAGCCGAGCAACACGATGCTTACTGTGGTCTGTGGGTTAAAAGCTCACTTCTTACTCCAGCTTCTCATCTTTGCTTGGGGAGATGCGAGTATGTTATGTTTTAACTTTGTTCATTCAAGCTCATAAAACAACCGCATCCCTGTTGAAACTCTGGTGTGCTTATAGCACCTTCTCATACAGCGAGCTCTTTGGAGGAAAACGCTGCTATAAAAATTGCTTTATCAGACAAGGCCACCGCTCCCCCCCCCGCTGCTGCCGCTCCACACGTACGTGCCTCTGCTTCTACCGGCACCTTCCCCGCCGCCGGCGGCTCCGC
>NW_008795492.1:1158393-1158753 GCF_000699145.1 Aptenodytes forsteri
GGGGCTTAATCGGCCCTTCCAGCCCGGGCACAGCCCGGCGGGGTGGGGGGCACAGGCGCCCTGGGCTGCGGCGAGCCCCCGCCCTCGGCGTGATGGATGGGACCCCCCCAGCAGCGTGAGGCTGAATTAAATTTTGGGCTGGTTTAAACCCTGAGCGATTTTCCCCTCCGGCCCTGCAGTTGCCAGCTGCCTGTTTTCCATCTGTAGCTCCGAAGGCTGCCGCCCAGTTTTAAGATAAGCCCGAGCGGAGCATTTCCAGCTGTGCGGGGAGTCCGGGCGCTGGGGCGTTGATAGAGACACCCGCTACCAACGCCACCCACGACCCCCCGTCCCACGGGGCCGTGTCCACCTCCAGCCGCC
>NW_008795492.1:1178658-1207629 GCF_000699145.1 Aptenodytes forsteri
CGGGACCCCCGTGTGCGAGGAGGGGGTACCTGGGTGGGGACGAGGGCAGTGGGGACACTGGGTCAGATTGGGGTGGTGGGAGGCCACCCACGGGTGTGTGGCTGGGGGGACCCCACTGTCCCTAGGCTGCGGCATCCGCTGTGGTGGGGCTTGTGAGCCTTCCCTGGGGGTGTAACTGCAGGGGCACAACACGGTCCATCACCAGTGGAGACCCCACCCTGCTGCAGCATCCCTGGCGACACTGCCATGGCAGGTAGTTGTAGCTGGTCCCTTGACCTGTTTGTGACAGGTGGCTGTGCTGCTTTGGAGTAGGCGACCCTTCCCGTGGGCCTCGGCAGACTGGGGTGCTGGGCTCCTGCAGCAAGGTGTGAAGCGGAGATGTAGCCCTGCCTTGCACCTGACTCCAGGCGAGGGGATGTGCCTGGGACAGCCGCAGTCGGCCCTTGGCAAGGGTTCGCTCGTGGCTGGGGGTTCCCAGCCGCGTTGTCCTCTGCTCATCCGGCTTGGGACGACATGGCAGGGCATGACGGTGTCTCGCCCTTCTCCTGGGGTTGATGAGTGCGTTGCAGCAGCTTTGCTCCCTGGGATCGCCCAGCGCCTGTTGGCTGTTGCATCCTTCTCTAAACCTCTGCCCTTCCCCAGCCCCGACCCTCCTGCGTGGTGTGAGCGAGGTGGATGCACACAGCTGGTCGTGTTTGCTCTCCTTTCATAGGTCCCTGCATTTAATCCCTATATGGCACTGGTTACTTGTTTACCTCTTCTGCACTGTAATATTTAGTTCTCATTTCTGTCCTCCCATTTCCTGGCGGAGATTTGTGGGTGGTCACAGAGGCACTTTTTTATGGTGCTGTGTGTGCTCTTGGGGCTGGTGGCACACAGGAGTGGTTTCACATCACCGGTGGCTGATGGTAGCCAGGAGGGCTGTTTGACACAAGCCTACCATGCGTCCCTGCGGGCCATTCGGAAATGCCACTTCCTTTGCACAGCACGTGCTACAGCGTTCGATCGTGTGGCACGGCTCCAGCTGCTTCGTTTTAGAGAAATTTAAATATTCTTCTTGCAGCTTTGCTAAACCACTGTGGCTTTGGCTGCCGTGGTTTGGCTGCAACTTTGCAATAATAAGGAATGATAAAGCCCTTTAAACCATTTAGGATTTTCTTGAAACAGTTGGTCCATAGATATCTGGTAATCACTGTCTTGTTACATCGCACTGCAGCATTTCCAGTCTCCTAACTTGTGTTTCAAACAAGTGGTGGCCTTTTCACCGAGCACTGGTTTCCGAGAAGTTTAAAAGGGAGGCTTGGGCTGGAACGTGGTCCATGGGAGAGTTCTTGGAACTAAAGGCAACTTCTGCATCCCAGCTCCTTTATAAAAGGCTGCTCTTGTCCCTGTCATGAGCATAAAGCTAGAAACCAATTTCTACATGTGGAAGAGTAGAGAAGGGGTGTGGGGGGGTTGTGTGGGTGTTTTTGTTGTGTGTTTTTTGTGTCGGTTTTTTGGTTTTGGTTTTTTTTTTCCCAGGGATTCTCTTTATAGAAAGACAGCCGGGACAATTAGGAAACTCTTAGACATTAGACAGAAAGTGATAAGAAAGACATTTCAGCAGGCATCTGAAATGCTACTAAGTCTCCAGTTATCAATGAAGTGGGTCAAGTATAATGTTCCAAGGGTGGCTTTGTGAATAAAACACTGGCTTGCGATGATTATTCCTCTGCTGTAGATTTTCTCCGTGACTTGGGGGAAGTGGCTGCAGTGCAGATTTTTCGATCTGGAGTGCATGACTCAAGTTTTAAGCACTTAACTTCTATTTTTTTGTGTTCTTCAAGTCACATCTGAGGATGAGACTGAAGGTGCCCAGCTACCTCAAGTGATGTGAACATAATGGAGAGTATTCTGAGTCTGTGCCCCTTCTGAGAAATGTTGCTTTTAATGAGTTGGCATTGAAACTGCTTTTATGTGGGCTGAATCTGGAGGAAAGTCTTTTTTTCCACTGTGGCATCTAACTGGAAAATTTGGATATGGTTTGCTGTCAGCAGCAAGTAGTTGCTGCAATTAGAGACGGGTTATTAAAGAAAAGAAAATAAGTGGTTGCACGTGATACCCTGTTAGCAAGGGGCAATGAGCAGGATTTTCATGCTCCAGGATGGTTTGGGAATTCCGCTCCTGGGGAAGGAGGAGCAGAGGGAGCTTGGTGGGGAGGGACTGGAAGCAGCAGAAGCTGATGCCTGGTCAGGAGGCCTCTCCTTCCTCTAACATTTTCAAAGTACTGTCTTGCCAGAAATCCAAGCTCATCCCAGGCCGGGACATGTCATGGCAGAAAATTTAAAGTTATTTGAGCATTGCTAACCTGTTTTTGTCTTTTTCATTTTGTTCCCCTTGCTTCATCCTGGATGTCTAAAAGGACAGTTGGAACCAATAAATGAGGTGAGTTAATCTGATGATTCACTCTCCGCTCTGTCTCCTCGCTCCATCCTGAGGGGATTGTCTCGTATTTTCTGACTCTTTACTGATGTCCTAGATATAAGTAATGCACCACATTTTGGGCTGGTAATTTTTTTTTTCTTCAATGTTCAGATTTTGTTTATGGAAAAAACTCTGTGTTTTACTGGAGCAAAAAGAAATGTTCTGGTGGAGTCTCCTCTGCAGATCTGCGTTCCTCAGAGGAAACGTTCCTCAGATAGTGCCTTTGTATTTGCACACTCGTGAATACTGCAAATGTTTCAAGTATTTTGGGGGGGGTATCTATGGAGAAATTCTCACATGCTTTATTTCTTCAGCTTCTTAGGAACATTTCAAGGTCACATACAATTGTAAAGCGATTCGACCCTGGATGTGCACGTGCTGTGCTCTTGGCAGCTGCGTGCCTCTCCCCCCCCATTACTACAGAGTGATGCCCTTTATTAGCAGTGCCCTTGTGCAGCTTAATGAGCCTTCTTACAAACTGCAGAAGTTGGAGCTGGCGTGGGTGGGAAACGGGCTAAGGTTTGGCTTTCTGCTCCTCTTGAAGCAAGCAGAGCTTTGAAGTGGAGGGAAGGCCGTAGGGATGGCATGGAAATGGGGCAGCAGCCTGTTGCCCCTCCGATGGGGTGCTCGCACCCCGTGGTTGTAACAGCAGAGGAGCGCTGTTACAGGTGATGCTGCCAGTGCCACCATGGAAACCTAAGAAATGAAATACTTTTCTGGGTCAAGTAACTTCTTTAAAGAAAAAAAATCATTGAAGATTCTTCATTAAATTAATCATCATAGCAGAGGGGAGGCATGTGGATAGCGTGCTTTTGCTAATCCATTTTAGTGGCAAGTTTGTCGGGTTGTAATGCTGTTATGTGTATAAATCATACAAATATTACGTGCTGATACGTCTACAGGGACGAAATGTGTTCACGTTGCTGTGTTAAGATTTTCAAATTAAATAGACCCTTGATGGATTAAATTGGAGCTTTCACTTACCTTCTGTTTTTAATTCCTTCTGTTGTACATTTCCCAATCTATTAGTTTGTTGATGTGTGTGAAAGTATAAGCATGTTTCCACTCTAGCATATTGCTATGCCATAGTCTTTTGTAAATCACCCTCTTGCCAACCTACATAATAGTACATCGCTACTAGAGGGAAAATACCTGCAGCGAATGCTTATTTTCCTGCCTTGTTATGGCATCAGTGAAGTTGGGCTGGTAACTGCGTAGCACTTGTCTGTTGATATAGATGGAATAAATATAGTTCTTAATGTTCTGTTGCAGAAACACAAACATAAATACAGCTGAATGTTATTTCTCAATAGCTATTGATGGGTTGTAATCTTGTACTTTGGTTTCCAATGGCTTCAGGGTCTGCTCGCTAGAATCTCGGATCTCTTGCTGTGCCGGTGGACTTGTAGAAATTGTTGTCAGAAGTGTTTCGACTGTAGCTGTTGTCAAACAAATGAAGATGAAGTTGAAATCCTGGGACCTTTTCCTGCTCAAACTCCAGCCTGGCTGTAAGTTTAGAATCATAGAATCATAGAATCATTAAGGTTGGAAAAGACCTCTAAGATCATCAAGTCCAACCGTCGACCCAACACCACCATGCCCACTAAACCATGTCCCTAAGCGCCTCATCTACACGTCTTTTAAATACTTCAGGGATGGGGACTCAACCACTTCCCTGGGCAGCCTGTTCCAATGTTTAGCCACTCAAATTGTGCATCATTTAGATGCACAATTTCATAGCTTTAACTGAGGAGTAGGACTCTTCAGCTGTGATGAGAGTATTGATATGAAATGGCGATAGGACATTCAGAGGACACCACGTAGAAAGGACAAACCTCCTGCTGAGGGTGGGAACGTAGGCTACTCAACGACAAGGTGAAAAAGGGCAGCCCTGTTAGCTCAAATAGTAAGGTTAGTCTTTGTAAAACGCTTTTCTGATGAGTAAGACAGAAGCTATTTTGTAAGCTAGCATAGCAAGCTGATAAGTGGTTTAGCTGTGCACCCTTTTCTAAAGATGCTTTTCATCTTCAGTCCTATTTCCTCTTCAAATGGACCAGCCCTTTGGAGCACTTCAACTTAGCTGAAATGCTGATGAGGTTGTTTTGAAACATTTTCTTATCCTAGCGTAAAGGTGGTTATCATATAGGCAGATGAAAGGCCTACCGCTTGCGTGCTTTAAAGGGGAAATTCATCTAAAGTTTCATTTAGCAAGACTTGATCTCCTGCATCATCTTAGTGCTCTTTAAGATTTCCTCTTGAATCATTAAAGAACAACAGCGGCAATGCCGGGTTTTATCTGGCGCTTTGATTAGTGTTTTTGCAAATCTCTTACAAAGAAAGTCAGTGAAGACTTCCCTGTTTTAATCCCTCTCATTTGGGAATCTGCAGCAGAGGTGACCCCGTGGAGGCATTACTGAAACCAAGAAGGGAGCAGAGGTCTCCTGTCTTTTAGTGTTTGCTCTGTCGGCTGGGCTGGGCTGTCTTCTGTGAGAGCAGATCGTTTGATGGACACAGCTTCGGTGTGTCCAGAAGCTGTGGCACAAGAGATGCCTATTTAGTGCCTCATATGATGCTCAGAAGTTGGTACCTAGGCACTGAGACATTCAGTTAATTTTATCTACTCCTGTGAGTACCTACTGTTATTCTGTGTCAGGTCTGGAAGGTCCATGTCTTGGTAATGCATGAAATAAATTGTCTCATGTTTAAATCGCAGATTTGTCTATATACTCTTTGGAATCCAGGTAGAATAGGATGGTAATTAATACTGAAGCAATAAAAATAGAGATGTTCAAGATGTGTTAGAGTGGTTTTTAAATGTGGAGCAGCATATTTAAGTCTGATATATGCCTAGAAATTGATTCACCTGCAATTAATGGGAAATGGAAACAAGATCGATGATAAATAGGAAGGCATTGCACACAGGAGAACACAGTGATGAGGTTGCAGTATTGGACATAGGAAGATTGCTGCAGGAACAATTACAGACTTGGGAACAAGTAGCTAGACTTGTTGTGAGGGGATGCTTCGGAGTTTCTCTGGTGTGCTGAGGAGCAGAAGGGACATCATGTGTATTTGGGGTGTGGGGTGATTGTCCCATGGTGTAGTTTTTGACTGCTGGATCCATCTGTCTGGCTAAAGGGGCATTGTAAGTGTTGAAGCTCTGTTCTTCTTTTGATCTCAAAACTCAGGTGTATGGTGACTTTGCAGATGAGCTGGACTTTGCCACAGGCAGAGAACATGGAGACCTTTGGACTCATAAAATGCTCTCTCCAGCCTGTGTTGTTTTCCCCCAGTCCTGCTCCAGCTGAAAGCCTTTACGATTAACTTATTGGAATGGCCATAAGCAGAAGACAATGCGGTCTGAAAAAAAAAAAAAAGCTTGGTTCTTCAACCATGTTGTGCTTTATGCTGCACCTACTCATGCTAGCAGCCCTGGGTAGGGTCCCTGGGACCCCAGCCTAGGTACGTATCCATCCTTCCTTCCAGCTTCAGGCGATCTGGTGCAGTTAGGGTCTCCCTGTTCTGCTCTAGTGCTGAGAGAAGGCGAGTTCCAAGAGGTAATGCCCAAGAGGGGCGGCAGGTATCCAAGAAGAGGACACATGAGAGAAGTAGCTTTGCTTTGCGAGGAGGCATGGATGCTGCCGTGCCTTAGGATCACTGAAGTCACCACCTCCTCTGGCACTGTTGCAAGTCCTGTGGTCTCTAAGGACACCTGTTAACACACGTTGATGTGGAAGCTGGAGATCAGGCTTTGCTTGCTTGAAAAGGCTGTTGGCTCCTCTTCTTGAGCTGGGATGGACCCAGGGTGGTGCCAGGGAAGATGGCGATGCTTTAAGCTTCCAGGGTGACTTTGTTGGAAAATGGTGAGGGAACCCAGAAATGAGTTGAGTGAGGAGGGCAAAGAGAGCAGGGGAGATACGGAGAGGGAAGGCAGCTGAGGGGATGTGATTGAGAGGAGACGGCAAGAAAATGAGCCTGTAGAGGAACAAGAGTCTGGAAGACGAAGAGGAAAGGAGAGTAAGAGGCAGGAGGCAGAAACGGTGTATTTTGTTTGCTGATCAATAGGAGGGCCACGCTTTTTGTGTGTGCAGGTTTAAGGTGGAAACGATCCCACGCAGCCTTTGCTGGCTCAGAATTCAGAAGCCAAAGAAGATTTCTATTTTCACTATGTTGATCTTATACTCTTAAAGCTCCGTTTGCGTTTCTGGAGGTAGGAAACAATGTCTGGAGTTAGATGTGTGAGCAGAGTAAGGGTTTGGAATTGGTCTCAGAATAAGGTGTTTAATGGGTATGTTTTTAAGTGCTCAGAGATCTGTGTATGCCAATTGACCCCTCATCCTTTTCTTTTTTTCTTTTATTTTTGAAAAGGGGGCTTTTGGGTTCAGTGGAAACCCCTAAAATGGGAGATGGATTTGACACCACCATATTCTGCATTTAGATGCGTGCATTGAATTTGGGAACAAATCAATTGATTGTATTCCCTGCTCACAGCCTGAAAGTGTTTTAAAAATAGATCTAGGTTTTCAGCTGAGATCTTTCCATCTTGGCACTTCTTCGTGGGCCCAGGACACTGGTGTAATGCAGAATGCAATTTGCTCCTTCATTACCTCCCCTCCTAGTCCCCAGGGGAAAACTGCTTTTACGGTCTTCATTGGCCTACTAGCAAACATCTGAACGCCCGTGCTTAATAATCCATCCTTTATTTTTTGCCTGTAGGTTTTCCGTTTGGCAGCTCTGAGACACCTCGTTGTCCTGGAAATTCAGGAGGGGACATTAAAGCTGCAAGTTTAAGCCCTTCCTCTTGGGAGCCTGTTGATTTTTCTCACTTTCTGAATTTTTTACAGTGGCAACTTAGAAAAAAAAATTCTTACTGAAGTGAGTCTAATTGTATTGACCTGAATGCATGGTAGCTTCTTGTTATTTCATGAGGAGCGCTTGCATCCTGGTCTTTGCAGAAATGGGCTGGGAGCGAGGGTGTATGTCGGCGCTGCCTGTTGTGGAATATTCTACATAAACCCCAAAGATAAACGGTGCACGGTCTGTGAGACTGAGTTGAAATCAGGACGCGACTCCTCTTCCCAAAGGTTCAGTTTAAACAGAAACAGAGCTGCTTTAACCAGGGCCAAACTTTATTTGAGGAAAAATTATTGTGGCTCAGTAGCAATTTCCTTACTAAAGGTCATCTGTATGTTATTAACTCACTATTACGTTTACCCGCTGTAGAACATCCTTAATGCCTCTCTTCCTGATTCCCTTTTCACCCTGCCTTCTCCTCATTCTGTGCATTTGCTTCTCAAACACAAGTATATCCAAATGCTACCTATGATTGTGTAGACCCGCATTTAGGGACAAAAAAGCTATTTGTGTTCCATGTACTGATTATATGTCAAACTGCATGATTTGGACTGCCTTTAATGGGCTGCAGAGTTGTGCAAATATTGTACGCCTCTTTCAGCATAGGGTTTGGTTTTGATTATTAGCAGACTTTTTTTTAATGTGGATGAGTTGTCTGACTCTGGGTTGGTGAGATTTGCATGGATCCTGCTGTGAACTTTGTGAATTTGGATAAGAAATTCCAGTTTAAATCTATTTTATATTTGGGGGGCCTTTTCTGTGAGTTTACTACTTTTTGCAGAATATATTTATTGCTCTAATCCAGTCATTGGTTACTAAAGCAAATGATTCAACATATTTTGTTTATACCCAACCGAGCCATGCACGTAGAAAGGGTGAATCGGGAGCAAAACTCACACGGTATTCCTCTTTGATTTGCTCATTTCAAGCTGATGCTTTCCTTGTGATCTGCTGCTGTTTTTTGGAATACTCTGTACTCTGTCTCATGGATTAACCAAAAGGCTTATTTTGCATGATGCACCACACATCACATACCATTGTGTGATTTTATTTCCATCGGCAGGTGTCTGCCAGCTGCTCCCCTCTGAACATGCAGTTGGAGACTTTATCTCCTCTACTTGTTACTGTCTGCTCTTGCGCTGCTTTCAGTCAAGGTTGGGAGGTCCTGACTGCTTTTGTGAGCCACTGCAGCTGTGACATGTTGAGGTTTTTAACCAGAATGTTGTTTTATATGAAAAAAACATGTGTGTGTGTATACATATAAACTGAAATGGGAATTACACGTGGACTCCTTTGATGCCAGTCTTCTGTTGAGTCTTCTCAAAGATGCTACAGCTCTCACTGCAACTTGCTTTGTTATTTAGGTCCTGCCAACTTTCCTTCTCCCACCGAGACCCCTGGGCAGTAAAATTACTATCTTGTGAGAATCACCTCTGCTTTAAGGAAGTGGATAAAAAGCAGCCAATTATTTTAAAAGGCATGTCAATAAATAGCTGTGAATTAATTGTATTTATAAGATCGAGTTTTGAAACCTTAGTGGTGTACCTGCAAAGCAGTATTTTACTGAGAGAGGTGTGTGATAGGTTTGAGATGTCTTGAGTGTGGTGGTTTCCCATGCTGGTTCATTCCTAGTGAAGGCTGTGCTTCCAAAGTGTAGCTGTGAATTTACAGCAATAAGCTACTGTTTGGGTTTTGTGGTTTGTGGGGTTTTTTTTTCCCCTTTTTTTTTTCTTAAAGACAAATATAATACTTCTGATCAAGATCTGAGTCACACGTGCCCGTGTGGCCTGTGTCATGCTCTAATACTGATACAACTGTTTGAAAGACAGGAAGAAAGATAATCTGTTTTTTACATGGGTCTGAAGTCAGTTGCTCAGCTTTTTGCTTGCCAAATAGATCAGGAGATACCCCACAGCATCTAGGGATGTGCATCCAAGATTAGAGCCAAAAGACCAGAATGCATTTTTATTCTGTATATACTCCTTTTACTGGGTTGACTCACCCAAAGGTCTCTCGTTGTAACAGGATAAGCAGCCAAAATGAGGACAAAGATGGAGACTCTGATAATACAATCAGTGAGCTGCCTCCCACTCTTCAGGATGTTTCCCCTGACAGAAGGCGGTCGTCTTCAGATGCATCACGGTCCACTTACAGCCTCACAAGGCGGATTTCAAGTAAGGTCGTCCTTCCAACATATAATGTAATTCTTGTGGAGAAGAAAATCAAACTGTAGTGCTTGCTCTGTCATCTTTTAGACAGGGAATCAAGTCAAGTTGAAGGTACGTTGATTAAAATCTCATCCTGTTCTGCAGGAACACAGGGGAAGGGGCCAGCCCTGTTTTTCTTGCTGAAGCATATGCATGGTAATTGCAGGTGAAAATGGACGGGGGGGAAAGTGTAGCTCAGCTTGCACTTCGGCGTAACTAAGGGTGCTATTAATTGTTCGCAATGTAATGGTGAAAAGTCCCACTGGGTAGCCTGCTGTGCTGGGCATCGCACAGACATAGAATAGCTGTACCCAAAGAAGCACAAGTTGACTTGCGCCTGTAATGGCTTCAGCTGAGTTTCTAACAATCGTACTTGTGCATTTCTCTCATTTAGGTTTAGAGTCGAGGAGGCCAAGTTCTCCGTTAATTGACATTAAACCTATCGAGTTTGGAATAATAGGAGCTAAGAAAGAAATAGTTCAGCCAACTATCCTGCGAAAAACCTATACCCCAGATGACTATTTTAGAAAATTTGAACCAAGACTGTACTCTCTTGACTCGAATAGTGATGATATGGACTCCTTGACAGATGAGGAGATCTTATCAAAGTATCAGCTGGGCATGCTGCATTTTAGCACTCAGTACGACCTGTTGCATAATTATCTAATAGTGCGAGTCATTGAGGCTAAAGATCTGCCTCCTCCAATTTCTTACGATGGTTCAAGGCAAGACATGGCTCACTCCAACCCCTACGTGAAGATCTGCCTTCTTCCTGATCAGAAGAACTCCAAGCAGACTGGAGTGAAACGCAAAACGCAGAACCCGGTGTTTGAAGAGAGGTACACATTTGAAATCCCCTTTTTAGAAGCCCAGAGAAGAACTCTGCTTTTAACCGTAGTGGATTTTGACAAATTCTCACGCCATTGTGTTATTGGCAAAGTGTCAATGCCCTTGAGCGATGTAGACCTTGTGAAAGGCGGACACTGGTGGAAAGCCCTTGTGCCTAGTTCTCAGGTAACAGAATTTATCAGATTATTGCCACAATTTTTCTCGCTTTTTTTTGTGTGCAGTTCCTTTGCTTGTTGGCAAGTAATGCAGTTTCTAATTAGTCATTGTCATCTTGTTAATACAGCATCTGCTGGGTTGAAATAATGTTGGGCCTAACTGGTCTTATAGCTAATACTGTGAGGTAAAGGAGCTGCCCTCTTTCATATTCAAAGGAGGTGGCATGACAAAAGATTCTGTGTCAACTCTAATGAGAATAAATCAAGACCGCTTTGGAAGCCTGCACCTTTTGGAAGATCACTGCAGTGACCTGCGTCCATGCCCAGACACTGCAGTGACACTGTCCCATCTGGGTCACCCCTGTGGTTGTTAACAAGACTGTGCTTTGGGAACGTGAGTTGAACCACTGGTGCCAGTTCAGTAGTAATTTGATGCAAGAAAGTGTAGAGAAGACACAATCTCTACAGACTTAAGGCATAATGCATGAGCAAAAAATTGCAAGGTAGTGGTAGATTTATTTTCGTCGTGTCCCTGAAGGATGTAAACTTGCCATAGATTTTGTCTCATGTAAGTGGCACGTTGCATGCATGCAAGTTTGAGCATGCATATTGGACTAGATTCAGCCATCAGATGGGATGAGAGGAGAAGGTGTAGAGGGTCTGTGTGCTTCCACATCTGTTCTCAGGATAGGGCCCCGGTCAGTGCCACCTCCTCTCCAGCCAGGAAAAGAGCCGCTGAATGGGAAAATCTGAACTTTGCAACCAGGAACGGCGGTTAGTTACCAAATTTGCTACTAGCCATATGACCCACATAGCTAGAGGCATAGGACCCCGTAAAAAAAACCAAGCTAAGAGCTTGGCATGAGCGTCATCTCAGGCATCTGTGCTAAGGACAGGAATACCTCTCAAAGTCGGTATAACACGATTGCCTCTCCCAGTTCCTCACCAGCTCTGGGATTGCAATTTCTAAGTTTTAGAGCCTTCGCTGAATCAAAACCCTGCGTGAACTTGGATGGTTCACAGTTTCTTTGATTTTTATGTGTTCACAAAAGGGTGGCATAGCCAGAGGTATCGGACAAGATGAACAGTAAATCATTGGCCTCACTGCTGATTTACAGTGTGGGTCTGAGAGTCTGATTTGGAGTGGAAACTTGTGATCAGACACTTGTGGAAGTAAAATCTACCGAGCAGTGTTTATACGCGGCCGGGTCTCTGACTCTGCTTTGCCCTCTCTCTGTGCGCAGAGGGACTGGAGAGCACTTTTACCTTTTGCTCAGACCTTCTGCAGTGTGTAAGGGAGAAGATTAAGATCCCTGATAACTGCAATAGAGCCCACTAGATTTTCCGTAATAGAAGTAGGAGTGTTACGGGATTAGCCTGAACATTGTTCGTGCAAACAGGAAAGTTTTGAAAGTTGTGCACAAGTCAAAATCGTGGGGTCCCTGAGTGTGTCTTTGTGTAGGACATGTCTCCATGTTAGTGGGATCTGCTTTGCTCAGTAGAGTGGCAGTGGGGGGTGAGGGGACAGCTGTGTTACAAAATGATTCATAAGGAAAATGAACAAGGACAGATATTCCTGGGCTCCCCTCACTGCCTGGGCCTTTTCCCTAAAAATGTTTATTTACAAATGTCTGCAACAATTTTTTTCTTTTTGGTATTCGTGGTTCATCACAGGCTCTGCGTTGTGTATCTGAGGACAGAGCTCTCCTCTTTGCATCCCGTTATCCTCCCGTGATTTACACTATGCAGCCTTGCTTCCCCCCCCGCCCCCGCTTTTGCATGATAAAAACTTCTCTGTATTATGTATCTCTTTATTAGTAACACGGATTCATTCCACAGCTAATACAGACCTTGATTAGACAAGATCATCTCTGCCTTCGTGTGCCAAGCTTGGAGCCAGCTCTTCCTCCCTCCCCCTCCAAAGTTTCATTGAAAGCTGCTGCTGTTTTCAGCAGTGCTGTCTGCTTCACCAGGATTCAAGATAAATTATTCATGCAGAAATTGGCATTTCTGATATTTATAAAAGGAAGGAGAAAAAGAGAAAACTACCTTTGAATGGGCAGGCCTAACCTTACAAGCCTTTTGCGTTTATCTGCTTGCTATCATATGGAAAAACTTAATTTAAGCAAAAAGTCCTTCGCACCTTGATTACTGAAGTGGCTTGTTTTGGTCTTTTCATACTTCCTTGTTGTTTTTGGCTGGGCCCTCGCTGACAGACTGCAACTGCAAAGAGAACAACAGTACTTGTACTAGGATATCCAGGGACGATGTTTGGTATCATCTTCCCATGTTTTCTCAGTGATAAGATTTTTAAAGTTCGTTGAATAAGGTGTATTTTCTCTTAGTAGTGATTAAGTTAAATGCATTGATCAAAGGGTTAAAATAAGTCCTGGAAGAAGTAAAACAATAAAGCTTATTACTTTGAAAAACTGCATTTTAATGTCTTTCAATAACAGTGATGCTTGTGCTAGAAATTTGTGAGGTTTTTTTGATTGCTAGTTGGAAGATTCTGCCTGTGGAATGATAGATTTGACATGTTGACAATTTTCTTTATACTTATCACTTTTTTGCTTGATTAGTTGAGGGACGGACAGCCTGTATTAGTTTCTTGTTGGATTGAACCTGAGTCGCTTTTGATCATGAGTCGATGAAAATTTTCCAGGCTGGGTTGGCTGCCCCGGGGCTCTGACACGGAGCAGCAGCTGGCAGCAGCACCCCCCCAGTGATAAAGATCGTGGTGGAGAAAATGCTGAAGCAGGTGCTTGGGAAACCAGTAACAGGCAGGAGAGAAAAAGAGACAGGCATAGACATCATATGTAAAGATGAAAGACACAAAATACGTGAATTTTTTTTTTTATTGGCATTTATAGACAGAAACATGATGAGCTGGAGAGATGGAGAAAAGTGAATCCAGATGGCAGGAGCTGTGGAGAAGGTTTTCTCTTCATACCAGTGGGAGTAGGATGGGGCAAGGTCTGTGGAAGAGCAGAGAAAGCGGCCTAAATGGTATCAGCTAAGATGAACATCTGTTTTGCACTTGCTGTATCCACCTGGAAGCCATTGCCATGGGGTGTGCTGATAAAGGCAGGTGCTAAGTCTTTCTCCCACCCTCGCACTGAGCCCCATCAAGCCCAGAGCTGGGACACTGCTTCAGTACAGGACTGTGCCAGCACAAGTGAGCCCTGCTAAAAAAGATGGGGGATGCCAGCAATCTGTTGGTGCCTGTGGCGTCGGCAGGGACGGGTGGGTTTCTCCCAGGCTGAGGCATGGTCCAGCTTCTGCAGCTGATGACTCTATTGACTCCACTGCGAGCTGGACCAGGATAAGCTCCTTAGGGCTGTGAGATGGGATGTACAGCTCCTCAATGGGTGAAAGCCCATCATCATTAATAGCAGAATATCTCTGTTACCACTTCATGGAGTTGCTTGTTAACTAACAGCCTGAGAACGTACCTTGAGTGTAACGAGGTGGGCTGTGCAGCATTGTCATGCTCGTTATGTCGGGAATGGGTTGTCAGAGAACCCAAATATGGGTGAGCAATGTGCTGTCCTCTCAGCCTTGAGGACTCAGCGCAATAAAACCCTTGATGCTAAGATTCAGGCAAAAGGCTGTATCTGTGCATAAGTGCTTTTTCAGCTTGGATTGCGTGTTCAGCACTTGGTGGGATTGAGTCCAAAGCAGAGGCACAGGGGAGCTGCCGTCCAGTACATCATCAGAGCCAGCAACTAAGCAGAAGGACCTATTCCCTGTAGAAAACGTCAGTGCAGGTATTGCCAAATTCTTTATCCCTGGTAGTTCTGGGAGGCTTTTTCTTGCAGAGTAATTAATATGTTTCTAAAGCGCAGTAGCTGCTTATGGAGTAGTTCTTGAGTCCAGTCCCCATAGGAACACTTTGCGCTCCTTAAATATCCCCTTAAATGTGTGTGGCTTTGCTTAATTACCATGAATGAAGTTGGCAGGCCTTGCTGTAGCTGGGTTCAGATTCACACATTTCACCGTTAAGATTAATTCTGAAACACATGTTCAGGACCCCAAGTTTTATTGACATATGATTCATTTCTCTTTTGGCAGATTTGAGTGGGCAGGAATAAATGTTTTAGACCAGCAGTAATGAGAGCTTGGAGATCATTCTGCGAAAGAAAAAAAATTGCCTAGTTGTGGTGGGAAAATAGCATAAAAATTCTTTCTCCCCTCAAATTAAGCCATTTTTATAGTAGAGGGGGTACGTATTGGACTTGCTTTTTTAATTTTGTACTATGAGTGCTCTAGAATGACGGTCATTTTTAAGGAGCTGTCAGCTTCTTACGTTCAAAATGGTATGTGCTTCACAAATGGAGTGGCTTTCCTGCGGCAGCTCTACAATTTTTGATTCCCATCTCGGGATAAGCCTACAACAAGTACTGCACTGTTGTTCTTACCGTGCCTTGGTTGGGAAGGAAAAGGGAGAGAGGAATTTGAAATCAGGTAATGAGTCATTTCGGAGCATTTCTTTTGCGTGTTATGTTGAAATCTGCTGTGCAGCCAGGTGGTTATGGCGAGTGGCTTGGAGGCCTCCAGTTGTGCGTGTACCAAGTTCGTCCTTGGCACCCTTGTTCCTTGGCTTATCCATTGCAGCCCTGAGAAGGGGCCATCCTTGGGGAACGTGGCTGATGCCTTGTGTTTGGCAGCACAGCGTATTATTGAAAATAACGCCAGCACCCCTCTCTCGTACAGGCATAAAGCACTGGACTGATGTAAAAGTGGCCAGGCAGAGACTTGGTTCAAAGAGTTGACACAACTCAGGGCTGTGTGCATCAGTGTGGAACAGTGGTCTGTGTTCATGACACAAACATGGGAAATTAAATATGAAAGTGAGTGTTGTCAGGGTTTTTTCCTTTTCTTCCCTTTTTTTTTTTTTAGCTGTCCAAAAGCTTAGCAGCTGCTTAATTAAAGGAATGATGCAGAATCACTGATGATGAACATGGCTTGGTTACGTGGGGGTCTGTTTTCTTTCCCCCTTTCCTTTTCCAGTCTTTAAAGCTCCAGCACCGAGAAATTTTTTCTTCTTGATAATTTTCTCTGCTTTATCCTTACCCATCTCTTCTGCTTCCAGCTGCCATCTCAGTCACCTCATCCCTTCCCCTCTGTGCTGTTCACTCCTTACCCTTTCTGCGGAGGACCGGCATGCTGTGGGGTTTATTTTGCTGAGGAGGAGCCCAGAGGAGGGGGTGGTGGGGGCCAAGGGCAGGAGCTCTCCGTAGGAAGTCTTCCCTCACCTGCCCAAAGGTCTTTGCACAGGAGAGACTTTCTCATGGCCGTGCAAACTGATGCTAAGCCAGTTAGACTTTAGAAAGGGTTTTGTGACTCTTTTCACCGTATGTCTACTCAGCATCTGTCACATAGGTAACGTCGTTCTTATCCATTGGTAAGTATGTATTTTTTTTCAGGTCCTTAATAGCTCAGCCTTCACGAAATGATTGCTGTGTGTCACCGGATGCCGTAGAAAGCCTGTTAGAGCAAACTGTTCTAAACCATCAGTTTTCTAATGTGCCTGGAGGTACCATCACAGATAACCTTGAGGAGGAAAATCAATCTGAAACTTCATTAGGAGCGTTGCATAGATATCTGTGCTGATGTAATGTGCTCTGGTTCCCGTCGGGAACCGGGGAGGGTTTCAGCTGCAGAATTTTGCTGGTGTTGTAGCAATGCACAGCAAACAGTCTGGGGGGGCCGTGAGGAAAGAATTGCCCTGATCCAAACAAGATGTGCAAATGGCATTAATTAAAAACTCCTCTTCCCTTGAGGTAGCCTCTTTGTGTTTCAGAGATGACAGAAAAGGAAAAAAAACTTCTTATGTGTGTCTGGTTCAACCCAAACGGTAACTGCAGAAGGTTCTGGATCACAGGCGAGCCCAAGGCTGCAAATCCAAACGACTGGCTGTGTAATACAGCTGCAGAGAGGAACAGCCAGGAGTGAAATGTTAATCAGAGCTTCAGGAGAGCCTCAGACATCCCAGACTTGGTGTCACTCCGGCACCTCATCAAACAGGAAATTGCTTTTCCAGGGTCATCTGGGATCTTGGCACAAATCAGCGCGTCATCAGCATAATAATGGCAACTAAAATGATGCCTTTGCATGGTGGTGCCTGAGGGGCACCTCCGCACACTGCGTTCTGTGAGCAAAATATTCAAGGCGACACCAACAGCATTTTAGTTTCCTGACAAAAAGACCTAGGAAAAATAAAATTCAGGCACTTCCTTTCCCTATGGTGAACAATGTGCTGATGACACCTCTCATGCATAAGCATCCCTCTCCTCTGCTCAGCCGCTATGCGAGTCTGAGGTTTGGGGAGGCTCCAATGTGTGACAAAACAAAAGCCACGCTTCTGTGCCTGCAGTCTCCCAGCAAGACGTGTCTTAACACCGTTGCTGATAAAGATGCCTATAAACAAGGTGATGGGCATGGGGGTCAATGGTTATGGCAACACAGAGTGTTTCCAAGGTGCAGGTGAGCTCAGTGGGTCTGTGGGCTGGAGGAGCACCCTGGGCAGCTCCTATGGCCCCATGAGCCACCTGAGACCTCTGTGGCCACTCATCCCTCCCTGAGCTGAGTCTCCTGCCTGATCCTAACATGAAGGGTCCTGTTTCTCCATCTCGCAGTGGACCTCACTGTGCTCCCCAGTTACATCCATTTTGCCCGCTGAGCCAGCGAGTCCATTAAGCCACAGCTCTCTCTGCATCTTCATCTCTGACACAAACTGTGCCACCAACATGTCTTATTAGCAAGACTGTCACATCAGCAAAGGTATGCCATGGTGTGAGCTTGTCGGGGAAAGCACGGGGAACCAAAACCTGAGGAGGTATGCCTTGTACCTTGGGCTTCTTGGAGCAACCTGTTAATTCCTTGCTTGTTTGCTAATGATGACAGATGACCAAAGAACAGGAGAAAGCTAGCGAGCGTGGTGCAGCACGACACGGTGGAGGCAGTGCCGGTCCAACATGCTGGGGAGGAACGTGTGGTGGCTGCTGGCCACTGATTTGTTTTCTCGAGTGCTTGACGTCCCCTCAGGCACTGTGGCAGGATTTGAAGCATGTTTCCTAGATCCTTGCGGCTAAGCTAGAAATAATGCATTTATAAGATCAGAGGCAGTTCACTACTTGAGTTAAGTGCCTCGAAAAGGCTGAGTCACTTGTACAGAGAGGTGAGCTATCCAGGGATCCGGGTTTCCTTCTGAAAACACCTTTTGTTATCGCTGCAGACACTGCTGGTGCTCTGCCTACAAGGAAGCTGCTGCTTTCTTGCTGGCTTTGAGCACGCCCATCCTGCCATGGCCTCTGTGGGTTGGATTGTATGTTCCTTCCCTTAAAATAATTAACAGAATTCTGGGCACGCTTGCCAAGCATGAAGGGGCAGAAGGTGCTATTGAGATTTGGGAAATTAGGCCTGATCTGAGACTCATTAAAGCTGGTGGTAGTCTGTCTTCTGACTTCAGTGGATCACACTTACAGAGTATAGCATTTTGTATCTCACTCAAATTTAAGCCCAGATAGTCAAAAAGATTTTTCTAGAGGTGCCAATATCCCTGTTAGGTTAGGTCCTATGGAAAATCAGGGATTTAGCTTTACCTTTACCTATTGAAGGCTTGTGGGTTAGGCAGCAGTGTGATGGTTATGTTATAGTGGCTCCTTTCATAACCTCTGCAGGGGTTATGGGACACAGTGTTGGGGAGGGTTCAGGTGGGGGTAGATGCCTGAGTCTCCTGCCTGTGCCTTGGTGGGTGTTACCCAGTCTGATATTGTCAGCGTACAACATGGGGCCATTTTTTTAAAATGGAGCGTAAATGTAAACGTGTCAGAAGCGTGGACATCTACCTTCCCTTTGCTGAGCTTCACCGCTCCTCCCTGACCCAGGGAAGCCCCTTAGTTCCTGCAGGTCTTGGATAAGGTCAACAGGTTCCACCAATGGACGAATCCAGAAGTAATTGCTGCAAATCTTAATGTGCATTTTCAGCACTCTAAGCTTGAGATGACTTGAAAGGTCCTACGTCCCTGCCCAGTGCCAGCCTGCCTTCTGGCTGTGCCAGAAGTTTGGTATTTGCAGCTGGAGCTGTTTGATTGTCTCTTCCTGGCAGGTAATAACATCACTAATTAGTTTCCTAATTTGTGCTGTCCAAATGTACTTGAATTTCTAGGTATTAAAGCCTGCATGAAACCCGACACGTTGGTGAATGCAAGTGGAAGTAGGACTGGATATGTTAAAAATGTTGTTGATATGTTATAAAAAATGAGCTGGGGTCGAGGAGTGCCTCAGGTGGATCCTGTTGTGGGTGGCGTTGTGGGCGCTGCGATGCTTCGTTACTGTCCTGGTAATAGATTTAGAAGTCACTGACTGTTCTCAATGATAAACACGTCTTCAGGCTGTTCCAGCCACAGAACCGAGAGGAGTGGTTTTGGGGAAAATCAAACCAAAGATGATAGTTTAAATTAGATAGATGACGGTTCAGTCACCTTGGATGTGAGACTCTCTTAGATCCTTACGTTGTGCAGCCATTGGGCACAACAGCGTATGTAGGTATGGCTTGACCTCGCAAAAGTCGTGAGCTTCATGTGCATATTGGGCCAGGTTTGTGTTGGGGAATGGCTTTCTGATGGAAGGAACTTAAAATGTCATATATTGAACAGAACTGTGATATGGGAGTTGGCAAAGGTTGACAGCTCGGTGAAGCAAAAATACTGCGGCAACGGAAGAAAATGCACGTGGTGAACATGAGTGTGTGTGCTGTGTAGTCATATACTGCCACATAATGTGACCCAAGAGATGCTGTGACAAAAGGAGTTTGGGGCAAGAAATCAGATGGTTTTTCTCATAGGGGAGAGGGGCTGTGGGGAAGGTCAGGCAGAAGGTGGGCTAGCGTGGGGTGAATGCTGCCAGGTTGGCTCTGGAGCTGGCTCCTGAGGCAGCAGAGTGTGCGAGGAAGGCATGTGGGTTTGCCTTAGGATCTGTGATGTAGATGCACGCTTTTCACCCAGGGACTGAGTCAGGATGCTGCTGTTCTTGCAGCCTTCATCCTGCTCCCCACGTGGTGCTTCCCTCGTCCTTTGCTCATTAAATGTGTGGGGTTAAACACAGAGGGGTTGCTTTGCCAGCTCCTGAAACGCAGAGACCTTTGACGTGAAATTGGGCATCCTATTGCCATATTTTCTGTGGAAAGCCAAAAAAAGGATATTGAATTAAATTGAATTGTATTATGTAGCATCGGAGGTGCAGGACTTCCCCAGCCTGCCACCTGCTCCTGCATGCCACGCACGTCCCGCTGCCTTCACCGGGAGTAGTCAACAGGAACAGGAGAGGAGACAAAGTACCTCGGGAAAAACTTTTAATACCATTACCTGATGTCAGTTTTAGCGCTTGGCTCGTTAGGTGAGAGCCGAGTGGCCTGCCATTAGCAGGAGCCGGTCTGTGCTGCTGGCCAGCCAGGCAAGAGGTGCTGTGCTGCTCCTGGCAGGGCGACGGGGCTTTTCCCTGAGTGCCTCCTCGGGTTCAGTCCGAGCCCTCTGGTTCATCTGCGCTTGGTGGGAATTGTGCTTTTCCTTTTGCAGCTGAGTAGCCATGAACTGGTTGGGTTTCCCAGCAGCCCTAGCCTCAGTTTCCCCAGAGCTGTTGATAGCTTTGCTGGGGATGGGTACCTCGTGTGCTGGCCCATCTGCTGACGAACCCGGTTCTTTGGGTCAATTCAGGCTGTGACTGTGTCTCAGAACTTTTTTCTTTATTGTCTGCCCAGTCCTTTAGTCTCTGATTTCTGTAATGTAATATTTGGGGCATCAGTAAAGATATTTAAGCTTTTTGTTACGATTGCAATACCAGTGCAGCTCCTTTTCTTTTTGGGAATGGGCTGTGACCATCCGATCTAGGCTTGGTTTTGAACTGTTTGGCTATTTGGGATGAAGAACTAGCTCTGCACTCCTGCGTGAACCTGAGATGAGGCAGATGGATCGATGCCCTGCCCGGACTGGCTGGTGTGTTTTCAGTCTCCAGAGTTGTTTCATTGTGTGTATTTTGCATCTGAGAATAACAGCATCTCGGAGCCAGGTCATGCTAGGGGGGAGAGGTTATTTTAAGCTGTCACGTCTGAGGAGCAGTGATGTCAGCTCTCCAGCTCTTTTTTTTAATTACTAGTTTTAAGCATCATTAAGTAAAAGGAAAAGAAATGATGGCTGAACAGCTGTATTGATGTGAAGCTATGGCTGTGGCACAGCCTGATGAACAGCAGGGGCACAGTTAAGCTGTGCCCTGGTCTCTGGGTAGAACAGGCTGGATGCTGAGGGGATGTCTCCTCTGAATTGCCTTCCTGTGACCCAGGAGTGCATTAACCATCTCGTGCCTGAACTTCCCAAGTGGCTGGTGCGGTCCTTGGGGTCTGGGGAGGAAAGAGGATGTCTTCTCCAATGGGTCCGTGTTTTGCACATTAATGAGGATGTGAGGTTGGCAAGATCGGAACCACCAGGAACTGTTCAAAATGGAGCAGGTAGAAACTACTGACCTTGTATTCATTCCTCCTTATAGGTCCTCTTTGCATGACTGCTGAAAAGCTGGTGAAGGATCAGCGATTAAAGAACGATCTTCACCTGGGGATAGTATTCTTTCTTGTTTCTGCTCAGCATGAGGTACCACCAGATGGTTCTTGGTTGCACTTTAGAGCGTGACTAAAATTTATTTTTCAGGCACTTAGACAAATGGGATTTATTTAATTTCTCTTCCTGCTCTTCCCTTCCCCTCCAAGCTCCATTGTGAATTTCTGCGTTCCCTTTTCCCTGCAGAATGAAGTGGAGCTGGGAGAGCTGCTGTTGTCACTAAACTACCTACCCAGCGCGGGAAGACTGAACGTGGACATCATTAGAGCAAAACAGCTTCTTCAGACAGACATGAGCCAAGGTTCAGGTAAAGGGCAGTGCATTTCTCACATTACTCATGCACAGATTATATGTGCTTTTAAAGCAGATCAGCGGCGAGGCTGCAATTTGTGGGGGACCCAGAGGGATTTGGATGCTTAGTTCCTATTAATACAAGGCTCCGGATACTCATTTTATATATATAGCCAACAATAACGAAAGTATTTGGAACACTTACCGTGAGATAAAAGTTTGCCATATTTGAAGTAAAAATCTCTGAACCAGGTTGAGGTGAGGAACCAAGAGCTCTACATTACCCCCGTGTTGTGTTCTGTAAGGCAGCCCGTTTGTGGCTGCGCTGTGTTTTGCAGATGCTGCATGCTGCCTGAGTGTTAATGTTGCAGCGGTTTCATTTATGGTATCTAGCTGCTCTGTGGATGGTGTGAGGTTTTTCCAGTGTCCATGCATTGCTTTCTGCCGTTTCTGAGCGTGCTGGCTGGTAATTGCTTCATGCGTATGTATGTCCTCAGGTGTTTTTTCCATGTTCCCTGCCTCAGCTACTGCTGCTGCCGGAATATTGGCATTTTCCAAAAAGAACGGTACGCTTGGCCTCTATCAAGGCTGTCATTAATCGTGGTTTTGGCAGGGAGTGTTTTTAATCCAGCTGCCTGACTTTTGTCTCCACTGCAAATCCCTGGGAGCGGTGCGGTGGTACAAGTCCCAGTCATTTCCGAATGCCGTTTTCCAGCATGGTCCATCCCTGCGGTGCCCAACCTTCAGGAACTGGGGTACTGACTCACAATGCCCATAATGCAGAGCCTGTGTTTTGTGGTTTTTGTCAGATCCCTTTGTGAAAATTCAGCTTGTTCATGGATTAAAATTAACAAAAACGAAGAAGACCTCCTGCATGCGGGGGACGATAGATCCCTTCTACAATGAGTCCTTCAGCTTCAAGGTTCCACAGGAAGAACTGGAGAACGCCAGCCTAGTGTTCACAGGTAAATGTGGTGGTGTTACCAACTTGGCACGGTCGTGGTTGCCTCCAAGGTGAACGAAGAAGCAGTTGTGGGTGTGCAGACGAGCCTGTGCAGGATGGTGTCTCTCCCAGTAGCCACCCTGCAAGGGGTGACCATCGCTGTGGTCTCCAGGGAAGCTTAATTAGCACTCTGTCCTCTGCAGAAGCTGTTCCCAGCATTGCCACCTGACGGCTGGAGGTGGCTGGGAGCACACCTCATCAGTCCTGTGCTTAATTGGTGCCATTGGGAATGCTTTTGTGCAGAGGGGGAGGAGGCATTAATTGCACTTCTCAGCGGCAACCAACTTGGGCATAAAGTCAAAAATTAGAATGAGAGGGAAGTATTGAATGATCCTAGAGTCCAAACACTGGCAAAGATAACTTCTGGTACTTGACATAATTTGCTGGTGAGATGATGCAGCTATAGGTGTTTGACACTGACATCACCTGTTCTGTAAGCAGGTTTGTTCATGCCTTTATTTTTAAAGGGCTGGGACTTTGTGCCAGCGTGGCACGGCTGAGATAGACCAAGACACAGACCATGCAGGCTGTGGGCCAGGAGGAGTCCCAGAGCTAACCTCACGTGAGAGCTTTGTCAGCACTGGAGATGCTTGGCTGGGGTAGGAATTCTTATTTTTAAACAATTTCTGGATCTCCTATTTTTGTTCTCTAGGCATGAAAACAGTCAGTAGAAATTGGCAGTTGGGCGTGCTGCTTGGAGCAGGAGTAGCAGAGCGTAGGGATGAGCCCCCAGCTGCGCTCTTGCCTGCAGACTGGGCAGCAGCAGTGGGGCTGATCTGAGGCCATGGACCCACTGTGGCTGGTGGCCTTTCCTGCCGTTCCACAGCACGGAGGTCTTGGGCAGGGCTGCAGGAACCCCTAGGAAGTGGTGGGTTTCCCTCCCATGCCATGACTTCACCCAGCCTACGTGTGCTGTGGAGCTCGGGCACCATCAAGGGCAGGGTCATACCTTCTTTCCCTCTGGAGGAGCAGAAGGGCTGGGCAGTGGGACCCACACTCTTCTGCCACACTGGGCTCCCATGCTTCACAAACACGTTTTCTGGCAGCTTTCCACACATTACTCACCATCTTTCGATGAAGAGAAAGGAATCTGCATCTGAAAGAACATATTTTGAAGTATTTTTTTATTTTATTTCTTACATGGCAGATACAGGTGTCAAAGCTGGTACAAGGAGCCTAATTCCAACCCATTAGTTTGTTTCCAAACATGTTATAACAAAAGTGATGCTGATCAGCAATTTAAATTTTGCCCTTCATGCTCAGAAATTTCCTCAGCAAAAAGTCTATAATTAATCACTGCTTTGCATGCACATCACCCTGACTGTACTGTGCATGTGCAGTGATGAATTTGTTCTTGGAAGCTTCCATCAGGTGATCTTGTGACAGGCGTGAAATACTCTTTTCTTTGTTTTCCCCTTTTCCTAATAGAAGAGGAAAGGCAGACAGAGTAGCAGCTCTGTGCAGTCAGAAGGGTGAGGGGAATACACTGCTCCTCACCACGGCTGATGAAGTTAGCCTTAATGAGTGGATGTCTGATTATTTTTTTCTGTGCAAATGGATGTATTCTCAAATAAGTCAATGGGAAGTTAGCTGATTTATAATCATATGTAATGCAGCCGTATTTCAGTGGCGTGCCTTTTAAGTGGTGCTTCACTTTCCAAGTGACGTGTTGCTTGCTTTGAACGTTGCAATAAATAATCCCAGGCCAGAAATGTCACCAGCAGCTCCAAAGCTGGGAAGGGGTGTGCAGAGCTTTTCGGAGGAGCAGCGGGGCCAGGTTCTCGTGGCTGCTCTCGGACTGAAGGGTGACGTGCGGCTTGGGCACGGCACTGCTGCGGGCGTCGGGCTTGCTGCTTTTGCTGTGGTTGGGACTCTGTTGTTTGAGAGATGTGGTTCATGTAGCCAATATATAGCTGGAGCCAGAGGTGTTGGTCACGTTGTTGTGTGTACAGTCTTCTGCTGGTTCGGTGCCTGCAGTGCCTCCCGATGTTAGAGGAGCCAAGACTGTTAGAGGAGCCAAGAGCCCATCTTGTTGCGAGGACCTCTGAATTGGGACTCCTGCACAGGCATCTGCGGTGTCCCGGGACTGAGGTGGTTCAGGGGACGTAGTGGTGGTGAAGATGCTGAGCCACGTTCAGTGTTCACGTAAGTGATGGAGATGCTCCAGATGTTGGTGGAAGCGTGTTCCCAACAGGGAGTGCAGCACCAGTTCCTTCATGTGTGCATCTATGAGGTTTTAATAAAATGAGTATCAGCGTGCAGCTTGGCTGAAGTTCTGGGATGGGGATGGTAGTATTCCCCATATAGCTGCCTTCTTGGCATGTTAGGGTATTGCGCAGCTTAAAAGCTTGTAAAGGGCTTTGGGATCTTCTGTTAAAAGACAATAAAGAGCAAATGGTTGCCAGCATGGAGAAGCTGTACCTCACAATGTGAGGATCCTTTTATTATTTTGCATCTCTATAAAGCAGGAGCATAAGCCACATTTTTTTCTCTAGGTTTTTTGGTTTTACTTGGGTTTTTTTTTGGCTGCAGTGGTGGTTCTTTCTGTTGTGTGTTTTGTGGGAGTTGTTTTTTATTTCTTTTTTTTTTCTTCAATCCACTGCTCTAGTCCATTAGGTCAGTTAATTAAATTTGCTGTTGAGTCAAAGTCCAATTGAAAAGGAAAATAATCCTGCTTGAAGGGTGGGTGACGATGCTTTGAATGGAGAGAGCGCTGTAAAAGCAGTCATGGGAGCCAGAAGTGAGTATATCTTCAATAATTTAAAGGAACTTTTTTTGTGGCTTCATATTTTGGACCCAGTCTGCAGCTGTCTTTATATTGGCTTGGCTTCGCTGGAAAGCAGTGGAGCCGTGCCAGTCCCTGTCAGCTGAGGCTCCTGGCTCCCTCTGTGTGGATGGTACCATGCTGCAAAGTAAGGCACTATCTAGACAAAGTAAGATTAATTTTTTTTTCCCCTGTGTGTTTTTCTACTGTGTATCTTGAATCAAAGTGTCTGGGTTTAGTGCACTGTAGTAAGAATTTATGCACTGTTTTGCTGTGACTTTAGCAAGGACTGTGTGCGCAAACACTGCAGATGGATGGTTCTCTGTAAAGCACCATTCTGCTCCCTGCTTTCCTGGTGGTGCTCTGGAGAGCTGGACTTTGGACCGAACGCAGGGTTGAAGTGCAGCCGGACTGGGAGGCAGGCAGTGGTGCCTCTGAGATGGGGTGCACAGGGTAAGCTCTGCCTTAGCCTAAAATGAGGTGAGATGAGCGCATGTGGAGATGTCCTCTCCAGGAGGAGGCATCCAGGGTCAGGATTGCTGCTGCAAGTATCGTCTGTTCACAGCTTCTCACCAAAAGAGGCTAAAACCAGGAAAGCGACTGATACTCATAAGAAGTCTAATGTCCCGACAGAAAAAAGATGATGAGTGAGGCAACAGCTAGTGGAGAAGATGTTTGATTTTCATTTACTCCATCAAACGTTGTCTAGGTAATGAGCATCCGTATACACACTGTAACAGAAATGCACTTTTTTGGGTGGTTCTTTTTTCCACTTTTTGGGTTTTGGCAACTTGACACACATCCCCGATGTGCCATCTTCTGCTCAAGTGCAAACAGGTCATGGGTTCACCTCTTGCAGAGAAATGGGGCAGGCTTTAAAAGACAGTATGTTCTCCTAACCATGTATGCCTGTGAACAAAGGTGTTAATTATTCTTTGTCCTATGGTAAGGGGAAGGTGGAGTTGGGCCCCGGCAGCAGGGCTGTCAGCTGCTGCCCAAGGTCACTTCCAAGCAGGAAAAAGGATATTTGAGGTTCGACTGCAGCCTCTGCGCTCGGGAGGGCTGGATGCTGGGTGCCTAAAGATACCACGCTCTCCCCGCTGATGGATTTTGGGCAGGCTGTCCTCTAAATCCCAGCTTAATCTTCGGAAAGCCTGGGCTGTGCAGCAGGAGGTGAGGCGACACCTGAAATCCGAGCACTGTGGTATTTTGTTAATGATTATAATGTTGTTAATAACAATCGTCAGTAATGCTGTTTGCGTTGCAGTAAAGCCCAGATGGCCCAATAAAAAACACCAGCGCTCCAGGGCAAACTGCATCTTGGTGACTCGTTAACATCTTTTGACCACTTACCATAAAAAATACAACCTTCAGCACTCAGTTAGGGAATATATATCTCCCCAAGGTCCTGTCGTGACTGTGTGTGTCTTTCTCCATCTAAATAAGCTGTTGTACATGTTTACATGACAGGATCTTTAGGGCTTGTGAAGCAGGCAGGGTCCCCAAAGAGGGGAGAAATCATTTTCGTGCTGTGGGTACCGTCTCTGCAAATGCAGAGGGAAAACCTGCTTTGCCGTCTGACCTGGCCGAGAGCGTAGCTGGAGCTGGGACAGGCGTTGGGGCTGATGGCGGCTAATGGAAAGCGGTGGTGGGGCTTGTCCCAGGGCACCGTTCCCGTGTGAAAGGTGGCCGTGGCTCCAGCAGGACAGGATGCTCTACCCAGGAGAGGGAGGCGGGCCGGGGCAGGGTTTGCTTGTTGGTGGAGAGGTGTCCTCGATACGTGCGTGGCAGCTGGCGAGATCTTCATCATAAGTACTGGCTGAGGGGGCAGCTCACAGGCGCTCTCTCTTCTGAACCATTCATAGGATTTTTATACGATTCTCTTCACTCTTCAGTATGTTTTAAACATGGACCATGTCTCTGTTTTCTGTAATGATTTAGGACTTTTTTTTTTTATTTTGTAAGTATTAGAGTTCCTGAGGGAGTGTTGTTGAACAGTGAGACTTTGCACACCTATACCCGTGGTTTCAATGGCTACTGCAGAGGGGAGCTGATGATACCAGCAAGTGTCTCCCTGCACCAAGTGCTGTAACAACACATGTCTTCAGACCCCCGGATCACTTTGATGCTTTATCCCAGGGCTCTAATTAACTTCCAGTTAATAGGCAGTACGTGACTAAAATAACAGATTGCTGTTCAATAGCAAAGTACCTTGTTCCTCTGTTGCCTTGTTTTCCCTTTCCCTTGGCTTTTGGGAAAATTTAAGGACCATTTAATGAAGTTTGAATTTTTAGAGGGGAAAAAAAGTCATTGTTGGTGGGTGTTGCTAATGGTGCAGTTCTGGGTAGTTTAGTTGGGTTTGCTTTGACTGAAATACTTTCTTTTTGAAGAAATACTGCCTGTTTGAGCGTATTCTCTCCTGTCAAGCTGTAATGGCACAAAAGGAATGGAGTTGGGTCTGCCTTGAAATCGTGACTTCTTGTTGGAGGTGGATGTTTCGGGATGTTTCTGTGTCTGGAATAAATGGTCACTAATGGCTCAAACAGCCCCTGGTGAGCACAGCTCTGGCCTGCTGTCGCCCTTCACTCCCGGGGATGTTTGAGATGCTCTGGTACAGACCAGTTTGGCTTTGTACGTTGTCTCATGAGCATTTTTTGGATGTTTAGTAGAAGATGTTTTGGGGTGCTCTTGATTCACATTGTTGGTGGAGATGGAGGGGAGGAGAGCAGCCCTGACCTGGCAGAAAAGGTTGTATGGAGATGGGCCAAAGCTTGAAGGTGTTCATCAGCTCCAGACCTCGCCTTCCAAGTGAGCCCAGGTTAGGTGGAAGGGCAAACGGCTGCGCCAAAGGCTTACAGCTCACAGACCCACACTTACCCATTGCAACTGGAAATAAAACTAACTAGGATTCATTCTGGGTGAGCCCTAAAGTTGGCCCTCCAGGCGGCTTGAGTCCTGGTTGAGGAGAAGATGCCTGAAGCTCCTCAAACCTTAAATCTATTCATTTTTCCCCATCAGCCCTGGTGGTCAGACTTGTCGTGTAGATGTTGGAGACAAGGTGATGCTTTTGGTATTTGCCTGCGCTGCACAAGATTTGTAAAAGTCCTGTGAATGGGATGCAGAGATACCAAGGCTTTTCAATGGTACTTTTTTAACTAACGGGCTGATTTCCAAATGTCCCAATTAGCTGAGCAGGTTGGAAGCTGATAATGGTTTTGGCCTTGGGCTTCTCTAGAAATAAACGTGAATTTTGATTTGCCTGGCTGTGTAAAAGCATGACCTTCAGATGCCACCATCATGTTCAGGTGCCCGTTTGCAGGGATGGAAACCACAATGTGTTTGGGGTCATTACACATCTACATTTTGACTTGCTGCTTCAGGTGCTCATCTCTTGTTTCTCCTATTTTTTTTTCTTTCCCATGAAAAATACTAAGGCACTTTGTCTTTTGCACACATACATGGGGGAAAAAAAACACTCCTCTATATATGAGGCAAATGAAAATAATTTTTTTCCCATGCTGGAACACAGGAGGAAGAAGTGGTGGTTTCTGTTTTGAAACACTATCACGTTGGGCACCATAACATCTCTTAGATGGATAGATAATTAGGCAACTTGCTGCTCGGAAATTGTTTCTTGTTGTCTATTAGACATGTGTTTCTGAAGCATTGGAGTGTCTGTATATTCCACATATCTGGAGCTCAGAAGCAGAATCTAATCTGTGCTTAAACCTGTGTAATCCTATCTTAGCCAAAGGGGGCGGGGGGGGGGGAGGAA
>NW_008795492.1:1207963-1242543 GCF_000699145.1 Aptenodytes forsteri
GGGGGGGGAAGAAAAAACCATTGATGTCAGTGCAGGATTTTCTGGGGATCTATATCTGTTTAATTTAGATCAGAATTTGGCCTTTGTGTCTGGCGTTATAAAATACTTCATGTATTTATGCACTGGCCACCATATGGTCCGTGCTTGGGTCTGGGGAGAGCAGAGTGCTCCGGGCTGGTGCCTCCTGTGGTCCCGGCTGCTTTGCCCTGGGTCCTGTGGCCACATGAGGTGACCCAGCAGGTCTTGTGTGAGGACATTTCCCACTCTTGGGGCGATGGGAGAGGGGTACGGGGAGATGCGCTGGGAGCAGGAGACCTTGGCCTCCTGGAGACCGCCCTGCCTGGCAGAGCCTCTCTGCAGCAGGTATGATGCACGGGCTTCAAAACCTTTCTGGGAGGAGGAAGGTCCCCATTGCTCTTCATCTTCCAGATCCCTATCTGTGGCTTCCCGGTCTCCACGATAGATGCTGTTTGTCAGCCTGGAGCAGGTGAGGGGACAGTGAGGGTTGGTTGGAGACGCTGAGTGGGGTCCTGCAGCACTGATCCTGCCTGGCATCACCTCTGGTTTAGGGCCACCGGGGATGATGCTCCAGGAACGGATTTGGCTTTTTGCAGCAGGCTCACTGCTTTAACGAGGAGGAGTGAAACAGTATTAATCCTGGTGAGAGCAACAAGATGCTGACACTTCCTGAGCCAGTCTGTTGCTTGCTTAGAAGGCAAAATAAGACTCTTCAAGTGGACTGACTTAGTTAATAAGTCGTCTGTGGTTTCAGAGTCCATACCTCATTGCGGACATGGCAGAAGCCACTTGTCCTGGAGCTCTTTGGAATTTTTCGGGAATCTTTTTCTCCTAAAGAAAGGAGCAAATCCTTCTCTCTCCAGGCTGATCATCAGCACTTGCTCATTTTGCCAAGCCCATTAATTTAAGCAGTGTCATGCCTCTCTTGACCTCGGTGTTTTATCTTGTTTTGCTCATGACGTGATGAAATAAATCGTTGAAACATCTCACAAGGCCATAATCTTTCTGTGTATCAAATGAGGAAAAACCTTGGTGGCAGTAGTCACCCTGGATGGTAGAGCGGTGTCTGGAGATGAAATGCCTGTGCCTGGCCCCGTGGTCGAAGGAGATGCATGAACATGCCGACAGAGGCTGCGTCTCCCGCATGGCCATCCCTGCCTTGGTTTGCAGGTGCTGTATGGCGTTGGTGCTGGAGCCTGTTCGTGTGAGGTGTATAAATATGCATGAAGCTATTCATGTGCCTTGTTGGATCTGGGGCTCACAGCGTGGAGAATTAAGATGCAATTTAAAAAAAAAAAAAAAAGAGGAATTGGAGGTGGAAAAAGCCAGCTGCAGATACTCCTTTTCAATATCCTCTGGGCTGTCGCAATAGATGCATCCAGTACGCTATTCCAGTTTTTCTTGATGGGATAATTTCATGAGGTGTCATCCCTGTCTGTCCTTGAGACCTCTGCAAGACACACTTGTGCATTTGCATTTTCCCTGATCCCTGGGTCCCTGCTCTCTCCTACGGGACTTTCCTCTCCCTGTCTGAGGCCAGACGCCGATTAGCCAAACGCCCGGCTCGGGGCACACTGCCAGCTGCATCTGCAGGGTCCCCTTCCCAGGTGGCCCCAGCCAGAGCACAGGGGCTGCCCTCACAGGAGGACAAGGAGGGGAAATGGTTTTCCAAAGAGAGTTTCCTTGGTGTGGTGGCGTTCTCCCACGTGGAGCAGCAGCTGGATGCTGGAGCCGCGGTGGGTCTGTGCGTGGCCAGGATTCGGCCATGCTCCCAAGCGGTTCCAATTCCCTCTGGAGCTGGGCAGGCACAGATGTTGCAGGGAGCAGCCTCATGGAGGAGATGCTGGGAAGTGAGTTTTATGTGCGCATCAGAGCCTGATGGAGATTAAATTGATAAATGTGAAACCACTGTATCTTCTCCCCTTCTCTTCTGTCCTCTACTAAATGTTATGGGCCACACTCAAGGAGCAAAGGGCAGAATTTGGTCCATACCTGTGACCTTCGCAGTGTGCATCATTAGTCCTGCTGCTGCCTGCTCCTAGCAGCACCCTCTTTGTGCTAAACAGCTTTTTAATATTGATGTCAAGCAGTTCAGAAGTAGTTTTCAGACCTGCTTAACCTGACAACTCAGACCCACTAGCTGATGGCAGAGCTCAGCAGCTGGCATAGAAAAGGCTGGGTACTTGTTTCTACCCACAAAGGACGGGGGACGAAGCGTTGCCTGTGTGAGTGGTGCAAGCGTGTGAAATACGGCACTTTTTGAGACCCTGCCAAGCCCTGAGGCTCAAGTGGGGAAGTGCAGGGAGTGTTGATGGGTCAGTGCTAACAGGATTGTGGTTCCTGCCAGAGAGACCCCATGGTCTCATGAGACCTGTGTCCTCAGGGAGACTCTGCTGCTCAATTGCCTGTGTGCAGCCTCGGGCACGTCTTTGCTTATTTTTCCCTTTTCCCCTGGTTTGGCTGTAATCCGAAGATGCATCTGGGCACAGCGTGCAATGTGGCCGCCGGAGCAGGACGCTGATGGCCGAAGGTTTCTGGGTGTAGGTTTTGCAGGTTGCAGCACAATGCCAGCTGGCAGCAAGCATGGCTGCAGGGGTGCAGTCGCGTCTCTGGGCTGCGGGGTTAGGTGTGCCTGTGCTGCAAAGCCCTGGCAGTAAGAATATTTACTGTGTAGGTGTTTATTCAGTTCCTAGCCTGGTGGGCCAAGGGTATCAGATGAAACTTTTACAGGCTGTGGCAACAGCAATTGCAGGTATATGATAGTGGGTAGGATTTTTTTAACGACTTTCATGCCTGACGATTGATCCAGGCGCCCAATATTCTCCCCTAGACCAGCTATAAAAATTAAGCTGTTTTTTTGCTCTCTAGTATTTAGATTGAATAGCTTTACCCTGTAGTGGAAAGAAAAAGGGCAGGGCCCTCTAATTCCTTGGGGGTTTCTTCACTGGGGAGCTGGTTCCTGTGGCTGTGCTCTGCTGTGCTGGGAAATGTCCCCTGCAGCGGTGGGCTGGCCCTGTAATTGCGCCGGCTGGCATGTTGTGCTGCAACATTGTGTGTCAGAGGGGTTCATGTGAGCCGCACTGAGAGGTGCTCCATTATTTAAGGCCTTTTAAAATATGCAGGATGCAACCAAATTGCATTTAAAAAAAATAAATTAAAAAAAGAAAACAACTTTGGGGGCAGTTTGTTAGAGAGTGGGTTGTAGTGTGCGGTAAATAAGCTAATGGCAAACTAGTATAAACTGGGTGAAGATGTTCTGCTTGATGTCTAGCCTGAGTAAGAAGGCAGATGAAAAACAGAGGCACATTCCTGCTTGTTATTTTTCTTCTCTTAGAGTTAAATGGTTTTAATTGCATTGCAGGTAACTGATGTAGGTGACTGAAGAAGAGTTAAATAATTTGTGCCGGAGCTCCCACCCACTCCAGTGCGCTGAGATTTCTCTGCCTGTTACTCCCGGAGAGGCTGCAGTAGGTGCTCCGGCAGCTGCAGGCGGCAGCAGAGGCGCTGCGCGGCCGTACTCAGCGGTGAAACGCGGCCATAACTGCTGAGTAACTGCTGGGCATGTCTGGCAGAGGGTTTACAGGAGGTGCAGGTGGTTTGTGACCCCAGCTGAGCAAGGTGCTTCTGTGTAAAGCTTGTCCCTCATCGCATAAATGGTACCAATAGCCTTGAAGTTAGCTTAAGGAAATTTTTGAATTAGTGCTTTTTCCTGGTCATTTCAAGGCTTCTAATATGTTCAATCAAAGGGTGAATTAATATTTGAAGTGCCAGCTTAAATTCTACTACTGCACATAAGTCATAAATCACAATTACTTTGCAGTCGTGCTCTTCACAAGTACTCCATTTGCAAGTCTCAGTGCAGAGGCAAAGGGGGAAGGTAAAAGGTGTTTTGGCTGGATGCAGTGCCTGGGCTGATGCCATCCAGGCAAACTCATGGTGAGCGCCAGATTATGTAGCGACAGGCAAAACTGTTGATCAGCGGAAAGCAATTCCACGTGACCGAGGTTGGTAGGAGACATGGGAAAGCTCAGGCTGGAGTTGAATTTGGAGCCAAATGTTTGAGCTCCAAGCCCCATCACATTACCTGACAGTCCCTGCCGCCCCTGGGGTGCAGCTCTGGGCTGTGCAATGCCTGGTACCCACCGTGCCGTGCTGCTCAGCCCTGCAGGGAGCACGGCAGCCGGGCTGGGGGTGTGACCCAGCCACCCCTCCTGCTCAGGAGCCCCATGGGGGACATGGGCCATTGCCTGGGCGAGTGCTCTGCTCCCTACCCCAAAGAAAAGTTTCATGTAGCACCCAGGCCCCCATCAGTTTGATATGGATCATTTAGGAGCGATACATCAGTAAGTATATAACATAAAAATGTTTTATTTACATCGCATTGCTTTTCCTCAAGAATTCAACCCTTTTAATGGACATGAGTGAACCCAATTTTCTTTTATATTTCAGCATTTCTATTATAAAGAGGTTTTTTTAAAGAAGCCTTTCTGTTTCCAAATACATCCCTCAATAAAGAGCAGCTGTAGAACGAATTGGTTTGACCTCTGATTCCTTAATTGCTTTTTGCTCTGTGTTGGCCTGGAAATGGATGTTGCTATTGTGTAAATTACTGCGATGGTGGAAAAAGAGCTTATGAGATCAGGTGTGTAGTTTCTGTCAGGAAAATAGGTTTCTTAAATGGAAAGCAGTGTCTACCTGTCCATAACCAGAGTCTGGGTCAGTCTGAAAACCCCAAATGATAATTACCTCATTTTCTGCTTCTGAGCAGCTCCATGGAGTTACTGTTTTTTGTGGCCAAGAGCAGATTTAATCTGAAACCTACTCTGAGCTCCTTTCAGACTCTGGAAGGGGATGCTCAGACATTGGGTAATACAGGTTGGTCCACTTGTACCGTAACCTGGGCTCACAGCGCGGTGCAGCGCCCAACTGCTGTCCTGTGAGCTGGACCACAGGGGCTTCTCCACCTCTACCTGTTGTGGAAGAAGCTGAAGGGAAAGAGCAGGAGCTTTTTTCTGCCGCAGCTGAAGGCGTGAGCTTGTGTGGAGTTGGCTGCACCGTAGGTGGGACTATGGCCATGGTATGCAGGTCACTGCATGTGTGTGTGTGCAAAAAGCAGAGGGGCTCTGGCAGAGCCTGCCCATCCCCAGGCTGGTGGCTCCTGCCCAGATCTGCAGGAGTTTACTGCTCAAAGGGGCTCTCGGGTCTCCCCGCGGATGCCTGCTGCATCGGCAGGTCCCCTTCTAGCCAGGGCATGGGTCAGCCCCGGCACGGTCTGCAGCTCGCCTTGTACCTTGAAAAGTTGTCGTTTTGGGATCGTGTCTGAGCACCCAGGAGTCCTGGTCAATACATGAGTGGTACCTATGGGGTCTGTATCGAGAGTGTGACGTTAGCCACTTCTGCTGGCCTTTGGAGCAGACTGACGTGTCAGACGTGAGTGTAAATGGTGTAATAAGCGTAATGGCTAGTGCATGCTTGTTGGCGTTCAAGGAAACGGTTCCTCATCTGTTTGAGAAGAGAAGGGATTGCTGTAGCGGGGGAAGGAATGGGGGAGAGCTGCTCCCCCTCCCTGCACCAGGACAGGGGCCCGCGGGCAGAATGGCTCCAGCCCGGTGCAGCAAGTGCCAGCAACACAGCCAGCCTCTGCTTTCAGCTTCTCGCCTGGGCTTACGGGCTCCTACAGTTTTCCTTTCCAAGCTGCTCTTGGAAGAACCGGTGACAGCAACAGGGAAAATTGTGCTCCTGAACGTGAGCAAAGAAAAAGGCTTATTTTCACAACGCTAACTTTAGCACCTTCTCCTGGGTAAAGTCCACACGACAGCTCCGTGCACCTCAACCATCAGCAAATTTGCCCAGCAAATACTGGCCATTTTAAGAGAGGAATAAAGCAATTAGCCTCCGAGAAAGGCATGTCCTTGAGTTTTAAAGGCTCATGAACTGATGAGCGAAGCTGAATTTTTGGCACACAAGGATCTGTCATCTTTTGAGAAAGCTGCTGTGGTGAAACTGCGAGTTTGTAAACCTGAGGTTGAATCTAGTGCCACCTCTTACCATCTGTGTGTTGAATAAGCATTTGGCCTTGGAGAATGTCTTCCCTGTTCTTCAGCAATAAGTCTACCTCTGTGCTCTCTAAACTAGTTAACGATAGAAGCAACAACGCTTGTATAATTAGCCCATTAATACCCTAAAGGAATCAACATGCTAATTACCCAACATGATGAAGTTAGCAAGATGCTTTATAAGAATTCAAAATACCCGGATCAAGAGTAAAATAACAGGTCCCCTTAGTTAGCACACCTACTCATTTTACAATCCTGACATGGATTATTTTTGAAGAACTGGTATGCCTGGGGTACTTCCCCACTGTTAATTTATCCTGTGATTAATTGATGGCCTTTAAGACTTCTTGGTTTAAATTACTTGGTATTGTCTCCCAGGATTAGGCTTCATCTTCTTTCATTCTTGAAAAAAAGAATGGAAAAAAAAGAAGGAAAAAAAAATCCTGTATAAAAAATTAGGGAGGCATTTGGTTTGTGGGTATTTTTCTGTGATTTTTATCACAATATTTGTTTTCTCTGGGATAGTAAATCGTAGCGGGACATGTAGCATAGCCATACTAGCTCCACTTGTGATGCAAGTTAATAACTCTGGCAGGCTGCATACTAGTTGGAGATGGATGGCTTAAAATTCTTCACCACATCCTCGCAAGGTGGCCTTTCCAAATAACATCAACCTGGCCTCTTGACAGGGGCACTTCCTCAGCGGCACGTCGCAGAGAGCTGATCGCATCACTCGTAGATAACTGATGGCAACAAGCAGGAGAGATGCGGTCTTCCTAAGGGGAAGATGTGCCCCCAATTAATTTTTAACTGTAATTTGAAGATAGACTTACAATGTTCTGAGTTGCCGTGTAATTTTTTTTTTAGTGCAATTATTTGGAGAAATGATTGGGACATTTGAAGGTTTGCTGTTACCAAAAATATCCCCCAGTAATTTGATGTGGAAAAGCATCTCTGCCCATAAACTGTCGGAAGGTATAAAGCGAGATGTAACCTTGTGCAGCTTTATTTTGGGACTGCACTGGCAGGTGGCACCTGAGTCACCCAGAGCAAGATCCCATACTGGTGCAGTAGCTAGGAACCAGCCTTTGCAGAGCATGGAGACGGTAGAGATACTGAGTAGCACGTTAAAATAATACTAATTAATCGTGGGATATATTATAATAGGAGTACACAGCCTTGACAAAGATGAGTGGCTAAAAGCGAGGTCGAGTGCTTAGTGCTCGGTGTCCTGCCTGCCTGGAAGGGTGTGCTCTGCATCAGGGGGTGCTGCCATGAGGCATCCCAAACGTGACTTTGCTGCCAGTGCTGGTTTCCAGCAGCCCTGGAGAGCTGGTGCTGCTGGCAAGGCAGTGGCGGCAGCGCTTGGCTCCACGCCAGGCTCATGGCTCCACGCCGGGCTGCGCTCCCCCTTTGAACTTGCTCTTGCTGCACAAGCCTGGGTGGATTTGGAGCCCCTGCAGACATTTGTTCTTAAAAATCCCTCTTTCCTGAGGAGATTTTTTAATCCTTAATATTCCAGCCAGTGCCGGTGGATATCCTGGCTTCAGCTTGCACAGACTTTTTGTTCAACTTTCTAATGAGCCGAGGCAGGGCTTCAATTTGCAGAACACAAGTGCTTTTGATCCTGTCTGGCGGGAGCGTGCAGCCTTTCCTGGGATCAGGCCCGTCATTAGAGTTTGCTGCTGTCTGCGATCTTTTGTTCCAGGAGACTGGGCTAATCCAAAGGACAGGGTGTTGGGTTGATGTCTCTCCCTCGGTTGCTTTCCTGGACTTTTAACAAGTAGCTGCAGCGACAATTATGGAAAATTGTTTCTGTATAAACATGCTGCTGAGCCTGTACATGTGTGGTTCCTGCCTCTGAGTCGGGAACGCTGTCGGTTAGCACTGGAACGGTTCATGACACTTGCATTTGGAGGGGGACAGGTTGAGATGCTGCTTCTTCATTTACCCAGCTGTGGGCTGCTTGGCTGCTCTCATCATTTCACTATGGCCAGGCAGAACTTTTGGCATTTCTTTACACGATGTAATTCTACTTCAAGGCCAGGTTGCTCAAAGCAACCTGATCTAGTGGAAGGTGTCCCCGCCCCTGGCAGGGGGGGTGGGAATAGGATGATCTTTAAGGTCCCTTCCAACGCAAACCATTCTATGATTCTACTTCACCTATTCTTGCTAAATACCATGATAACTGTGGATTTGTGTCCTGTTTATTTGAATTGTATTTCAGTCTGTAGTACAGCTTATCTTATTCCTTCCAAACTCCCGATTCGGCTTCCAGTATTTTTGAGGTGCTGAGTTATATGCCAAAAACGCTGGCATCTGGCGTGCTGTGTGAGGCGGCACTGGCAGGATGTTTGGCTTTCCAGGGGCAGAGGTCTGGGTGGGTGAGCGATGCTTTTGCCTTGACCAGTCTCTGTTTCTGCTCTCCCTAGTGTACGGGCACAACGTGAAGAGCAGCAATGACTTCATTGGGAGGATCGTGATCGGGCAGTACTCGACGGGCGCCCCCGAGTCCAACCACTGGCGCCGGATGCTCAACGCGCACCGGACAGCTGTGGAGCAGTGGCACAGCCTGCGGTCCCGGGAGGAGTGCGACCGCGTCTCTCCGGCGTCCCTGGAGGTAACATGAGGTGGGGGACTAACAGCAGCCAGACCAAGCAGGCGGACAAGGAAAAAAAAAATAAACCACCGACTGAAACACCCCACCTCACACCCTACACGCACCCCACAGCAGCTCCGTTGGATTGAAGCGGCTGCTGGCACCCAACCGGCTGCGCTGGCCTCTGCGAACCATGTCCCACCGGGTCCTGGCCGTTCCCCTGGGGCCACCAGCGGCCCGGCCGTCCGGACCTCTCGCTGCTCGCACCCGGCACTGCTCGGCTGTTTGCATCCCGTGCAGCAGAGCGTGTGGCCGGGCGGCATGGGCTGTGCATGGAGGTGCCGCGGGAAGCGCTGAGCGGGTGGAAGAGTTGGGAGTTGCCTCCGCTGTCCTTCCAGTCCAAATCCATGGCTCATCCTCTTGGAGATATAAGTACCCGTGTGCTCTCGTTGGTGAACGTGGTAATTAGGCTAGAATATTTTTTTTAAACGGTAGAACCTGTGGTGAAATGGATTCCGAATCCAGTTTTGTCGTTGTACTAGTTTTAACAGAATTAAGCTCCTGTTAGTACGTACGCGTGCATTTGTGTGCTGGGGCACGCACGTGTGCGTGGGGCCCCTCGTCAAACAGATCCGATGTCACGTCAGCGGTGAGACCTGCCACTCTCGATAGCAGTCTGTGTGCGTCAAGTAGATACAGTGATGATATAGCAAAGTAAACATTTCCAATAGCGTTTGTACCGGGAAAGCCAGCTCATGTCTTTTCAAACCTGTGTTATGCAAAAGAAACCTGCTGCGGGGACTTTTGCGGTTAAAATGACCCAAAATACACAATTTTAATTCTCTCACAGACTGCAGTGGCTCTTTCTGTGTTGTGTGTGTTAACCGAGGTAGTTTTCCAGGTCACCAAGTGAACTTAGCTACAGTCAAGCTGTCCTGTTGGTTGCTTCTGTACATCTTACTTTTTCACAGCATATTGTCTGGTATGATGCAGATTGTATATTTATTGAAAATAAAATTCTATTTAATTGTGCCACGTAGACTGGGGTGATACTTGTTAGCAGAATTCATCTTTGGGTTGAGCTCCATCGGTTATGTTTATGGCACAAGAAAAGCCAAAATGTTGGCGTTTACCCCGTTGCTACCCACTGCAGATGAACCAGGAGCAATTTGAGAGAAACTGGGGACCTGCTGATGGAGATCGGTCAGGAGAGTGAGCCAAGTGCGTTGGTCTGGCCGTGCGTGGTTCCCAGCCAGAGCACACCCAACGCGCTGCGGGTCGGATGTGTCAAAGTCTCTGCACCGGGCTCCGGGTCTCGGTCCTTTGCAGGAGTGGGCCCCAAATTATTATTATTTTTTATTGCTCTATTTATCAACATTGAGACTGCATAAAACTCTGTATCTTGCTCACAGCCCATTCAAGAAATCAAACAAGAAGGACATCGCCTTGAAGAGAGCTGGGCCCGGCCCATGACTTTATTGTCTTTCCATGTCTTTGTTTTGGAGAAGGAAGGATCTGTTCTGTCTTCAGCAGTGTTTATCCGTGTTGGGCTGGAAGGCCTCGGGATGTTACGGATGGGTCGGCTCTGCCGCCACATCGGTGCTGCTGTGATCAACAGAGGAGGTGGGGAAGGGCCCCGGGCTCTGGCCGTATCCTGCTCCCTAGGTCACCTGTGTAATCGCTGGGTGGTAGCCTGTGGGCTCTGCAGTGGCCCAGGCCCATGGCCTGCTCCCCCTCCATGCACCCCGCCGTGCAGAGCCTTCCCGTGGCCGTGCCGGTCCCCAGGGTCCCCATCGGCTGCTTGGGAGGGGTGCAAGCCAGCGTGCTCTCCATCTGCCCTGGCTCAATCCCTTTCTGCTAGGAGCGGGAGAAGTCGCCTTGAGCAAAATAAAGGTGGTGTTTGGGGCCGGGGCTTGGGGCTGGGTGCTGTGGGAAGCTTTGCCTTCGCTTGTGGCCCTTTGACCTTTTAAACTGGAGGTCAGAGCGATGACAGTCCAGGGCTGGCATGCGGTGGGTCAGGCAGGAGTCGTTTCCCTCCCCTCTGTTCATCAAATGCAGCCCAGAATGAACTCCCGTTATCTCCCGTGCTTTTAATAGTTTGATTTTTAAAAAGAAAACAACAGGTATATGTGTATTTCATCTCTGTTGTTTGGCTGCCACAGTTAAGGACAGGTGAGTCTTAAAAAGAAAAAAAAAAAACCCAACCTTGGTACTTGTTTGGGCAGATGTTGGTGAGTCAGTCAATAGTCCCTGCTGCGGTCCAGGGTGTTGGTGCTCCAGTGTGAAGGTCTGTGTTGTAACTCTGACAGCAGCATCCCTGCAGCACACCTCTGGTCGGGGACCTGCTCCGGTTTCCATTGAGTCGTTGGTGTTTCGTTCCCTTCTGTGCTCCGAGCATCCCTATGCATGCTCTTCATGTGATGGCCAAGTCTGATATGGTGACCCTGCCGTCATGGAGGAGGGAATGCAATGAATATAAGGAGGCTTATATTCATATAAGCATATAAGAGATGTCTCCACTCTGCATCAAGAAGCCGTCTCTCAGTGGAGGGGGGAGAGGGGCAGCGCGGACACCCTTCTCCTGGGCAGAGCACAGCATGGCCTTGGATAAAGGATGGCAAAAAAAGGCCTTGGTGACCTTGTTGCCAAACCATCGCCCAGTCGCTGTGGCTGGGGGTGAACACAGGTAGGAGCTTACCCTTGGTGTGGTCATGCACACTGTCCCCTGGTGAACACCCTTGCTTCTTTCTGACTATTGCACGTAGCTCCCTGCTGCTCTCCAGCACAGCTGGCGTATGTTAGCAGCACAAAGCGATGGGGACAGTGGCTGCTGCAGGGCTGTCCGTGGGCA
Organism: Aptenodytes forsteri; assembly: GCF_000699145.1. Classification (NCBI taxonomy): domain Eukaryota; kingdom Metazoa; phylum Chordata; class Aves; order Sphenisciformes; family Spheniscidae; genus Aptenodytes; species Aptenodytes forsteri. The sequence continues at coordinate 1,219,488 of NW_008795492.1, forward strand.
TCCTCTTTCCGAGCATGTTGTGGATGATGGGTTTCAGTTCTAACCTGCCTCTCTGCAAGGTGAAATTCCTCCTCTGTCCCGCAGCGAGGTCGATAGCAAATCTCTGTTCTCTGGCTTCCTCCTGGTTTGTCTCATCAATAACTCACGGTGGAGAGGGAGCCCGGGGGGAGTCCTGGGCAAACACGTGCTGTAGGAGGCTGATCTCTTCCTGTAACTTGAAAAGGCTCAGACAAGGGGCTGTGGTTTCAGCAGTCGCTGCCATCAACGTTAATATTCTTCCACGTGGGGTCTATGGGCAGCAGCACGAGTTCTGGGCATCCACTGAAGCTGACCTGAGACCTGCCATGTGCTTTGCTCGAGCACTACGGTTGAAATGTTAACACCAGGTGCTCTTGCCCATGAGTCTCTCCTCGGAGCCATGCGGTCTCTGTTTCACAGGGAGGGGGGTGTCACGTACATACACTGCCAAAAATTGGCGAGGAAACCCTGAGGAAAGGTCAATAAAAGCAGGATTGAAGCACACTGAGGAGCTCCTGACCTCAATCAGAAAACAGCGTGGGGAGGGAGGGGAGCAGAAGGGCTGAATAAACGAGATGTGGCTGTGCTCGGGGTTGCATCCAGCAGGTAAAACACATCTCATGTTTTGTGAAATTGGAAGGTAACCCAAAGTGCAGCTGCAACTCCAGCCGGCTCTGCATGCACAACATGCGTGTACTTTCCCAGCGCGGGGAGCAAAGCTGGTGCCCAGCTGCCATGCCGGGCACGGAGCCGCCGGCTCCAGGGGCAGCACGGGGGGCTCGGTGCTCCCACCTGCGCTGGAGGGGGGAGATGCTGCTGCGGTGGGTCTGTTTTTAGAAACAGGATTAAAGTTATTCTGGATCTCTGCTCTCTCTTTAAGCATAAACATTTGTGCTTTGGGAGTAGATGAATGTGCTCAAAGAGTTTTGTTCCATAGTTTGCTGATAATTTCTTCTAACACTGGCTTTATCTGGGGATGATGCACAGTTAAGAAGAGAGAAGGCATGCCTTGGCTTCTAATACTCTTGAATTCCATGATTTTTAGTGGTCTGATATATCAATAGACTTTTCCTAGTTTCAGATCAATGTATGGAATTGCAAATGAAAGGGGGAGGGGAGTTTTCTTAAAAGGTTTTATTTAATGCAAAGAAAATTTAATAAATGAAAGTTGATTGAATGAGTTACTGTCTCTGGAGTACGTGTGGATGCTTTGCTATACTGAAAACTTTCTGTCACCCCAAATTGTTTCTACCTGGATCTTGCCTGTAAAAACAGGAGTCATCTCAACTGAAGTCCCAGAAAACACTGAAAATTTTAATCTGTAGCTAAAAATAAAAAGGGAATAGCATTGGCTGTGTTCCTAAGCAGATTGTTCAATGCTGATTGAAGGCATAAATTCGAAATGGAGCAGGACCACAAAATTTTCATAGCATTTGTGCCTCTACTGTTTCCCTTACCAGTGCAACAGCTAGGAAAGGACTTTATGCAATATTTTAAAAAATCTGTAGTTTATTTAAAAAAAAAATTTGACCACAGAAAGGAGATGTACTAGATAATATTGACTGTTAATAATATTGACTGCTGCCTGATGCTGAAGGTTTTCTGCTGCTATAGGACTGCATGGACCCAGCACGGCCCCAGCAGATGGGCATAGCGTGAGTTCCTGAAACAGCCTCGGACCCCCTGGCACAGCTGGTGGTTTCCCCTTCCAGGCTGTTTTAGTGTGACAAAGCATTGCCTTTCCCTGGTTAAGAAAAAAAAAAAAAGCACGCACAAAACGGAGAAGTAATGGGTTAAACCCCACAGTTACAGGCTGCACAAAGCCTCGCACAAGGCGGTGCTCCCCTGCAGCCCAGGGGACCCTCTCCACCTGCTTCCCCCCGCTGCAGCCTGCCTTACCCTGCGGTGCCCACGCTGCCGCAGCCTCCCCTGTGTTAACACAGCCCTCGCCTTCCAGCTGCTAACTCTACCCTGGGTTTGAAGGGCCGCCCGTCTTGCACAGCAGGCAAGAGGGGCACGTTTTTCGGGCACCCCAGGGTGAAGGTCTGCCCCGAGCTCCCCTCCACGCCTGGCCGCTGATGCCCGCCAGCATCCCTGCGGGGCAAGGCAGCCAGCATAGTGCAGTTAGGCGGTGCTAAATTGGGGACACAAAATAAGTCTCAGGAAGCAACTGGGGGGGGGTAGATAAGGGATTCCCTTGCTCGCCTGCAGCCTGCGGCGTGTGACAAAGGATCTCCGGGAGGAGACATGCAGCCCCCGAGCCAGGCCGTGGGCAAAGGTCTGGGCACAGGTCCCTCAGGGTGGGATGCAACGAGTGCGCCCGGGCTCAGCTGGCGGCGGGTGGGGAGGCGCGTGTCGCTGGGAGAGCCGCTGCTTTTGGGGGAGGGAGCAGCACAGCGCTTATATCCACCTCCGCGCCGGCAGCCTCCCTGGCACAGCCCGGAGGTCCCGGACCGAGCGGCGACCCCTGCAACTGGCTGCCTGCGGAGCTGGGGGAGCGCCCCGTCCTCCCTCCCTGGCGATGGGCACCGGGTGGGACGTGTGTGCCCTCCTCTCCGTGGCGTTGCTTGCCGCCCAGGCTTTCCCCCAGACAAACATAAAGATCAGCCAAGGTGAGTGCAAAGCGTTGATTGCGGCTTGGGGTAAAGGCAATCCTTAAACTGCGACGGCTTTAGCAGGGAGAGGAGAGCGCGTATCTCCTGCAGGGTCAGCAGCTGGCTTTCCCCTTTCTCCGACTGCTCCAGAAATCTCTGACTTTCCTTGAAACCAACTTCCTTCTTCACTGGGGGGACGTGCCAAGAGCAGCCCCGGTCTCCCTCTCCTGGGATATTGAAGCTGTCTCTGCTCTGGCTTGCTTTCTTTCTGTGTAAGAGGCTGCGCTTTCGCCTTCAGCAACATGCGCTCGCGTGGCGTGATGCCGGGGACCCTCAGCCCTCCCTACGGTGTGTCTGGCGTGGACGGCAGGGGCAGCGGGCAGAAATAACTGCACGGAGGCACATGCGTGAGTGGTGCAGGACTGCAGCCCAGCAGCCCGGCAGGACAGGCAGGGAGGACCACCGTGGCACCTGGTTTATTTATTCACACTTACTGCATGTGAAAAGTGGCCACAAATAAGTGATTCTGCCTTATTCCCCCCCCCCCCCCCCCTGGCTGCTTTATGTCACTTAAGGTTCTTGCAAACTTTTTCATGGGGCTGGCGGAGTCGCTGCTCTGAGTTTGGAGTTTGTTTCTGAGCTGTTGGTGACGGTGGCTGCTTTATGTCACTTAAGGTTCTTGCAAACTTTTTCATGGGGCTGGCGTGAGCAGGAGTCGCTGCTCTGAGTTTGTTCGTGCCCCATTAGATTTGTATGGGAACGTGAGCAGAGAGGGACTCCTTAAGTACCATTCGGTGAGTTCGTGAGAAAAAGGATCGATATGAGCCCAGCTTTCCTGACAGACACCTAATCCGTGGGAGCTTCGCCAAAACTAATTAAGAAGGAAAAAAAACTCATGCAAGATAACTCCTATCGGTTAGTGCTGGCTGCAGGAGGGCTGCTGCCGGCGCCTGCTGTAGCCTCACGACTACAAACATACCTGGCAGAAGATTTGAAGCTGTAAAACCAGCTTGGTTTTGTTACAGGATTTGAAAACCAAAGCCCTCTGTGTGAAGGGATGTCACTTCCAACATGCTTCAACTGGTGTTTAAAATTTTACTTGGAAATTTGTAACATGTGCTTTAAAAAACACATCAGTGTGTGTAAAATATCGCCCAGTTATTAAATGAGCTTCACGTCCATCAGTGGATACCATCCCCTCTAGCTCCATATGTCCCCCAGACACACAGAGACTGAAAACCCTCTCATGAACCGCTTGTTTTGAAGGTGGATGCTAAGCAAGAGACTTTTTCATCTGTTAATGAAGGATAAATATTGCAAATCACATGAAGGTGGGATTGTTTGTCCATAATGACTGTGGTGTCAGGGCTTAAGGATGTGCTCCTAAAGCCATGGGTGACCTGAGGCATCCCAGCATCATACAGTAGCACTGTCTTAGCCCCTGCCACACGCTCCTGCCCACCAAACCCCCTTTTTAATGCTTGTTCTTTGGGTTTATTGAATAAAGAGGGCAGACGTGTCAAGGCTGTGGTGGGATGGAGGTCTGGCTCAGCCGGCACTTTGAACCCTCTGGCCTTGCCGCAGGCTGCTTCTGCTGAAGCTGTCCTTGGGGAGTCCTGGGGCTCCCCTGTCCCAGCCCTGTTTTCTCACCCATACCCAATAACTGCCCACTGCTCTGGCAGCGCCGACACAGAGTAAAGCCGTGCTGCCAGTCTTCCCCATGACCCCGAGCTGGTAAGAGGCAACTTGGCGTTGGTGAGCGCTGGGATGCTCGTCCTCAGCCCCTGCTCTGACCACTGGCTGGGGAGTGCTCCCCAACCCTCGCTTTCAGCATCGCAGCCCTCGGGTACCACCAGGTACCTGCTCCACGGGCAGCTCTGCCCAGGGAAGGACCCAGCCTTGCACATGATGGGGATCTCCTCAGCTCTTCTCCGTTGGCATCAACTTCAGATAAGTCTCTTGGGCGTTGATGGACACCCTCCAAACTCAGCTGCTTGCCAAGAACTGAAGAGGTTCACTTGCTTTTTCAGGTCAGACAGCAGCATTAGCTTATGGATGTGCCAAAAGGGGTGTTTCAAGACCATGCCTTTCAGTGAGGCATCTCCTAATGTCTCTAAGCTTTTTGGTAAGTCATCAGCTGTTGATGAAACGGAGCCCTTCGATGCTCTGCAGCAAGAAGAGCATCTGCTGCCAGCACTGACCTGATCGGATCTGCTGTCCAAAATGCTTTGATGGAGCTGCAGTATCCCCAGGAGTCTTCCTTGCACGGATATCTCTTGCCAACCTTACCTTAGCCCCAAACTTTGTACCTCAAATCTGTAGATCGCTGGAGGTGAGGCAGCATTGCACTTTGGGATGAAGCTGTTCAGGAAAAAAACTGCTCTTCCCTGGCTGAGCCAGTGGGAGTCACACAGTTGGTATTTTATCTTTTTCAGTAGCATCCTGGAATAAAAAAACCTCGTGAAACTAGCTGGGGTTTTCTCAGTTAATTATTTCTAGCTGGAAAGTGGCCACTTGGGGAAGTGAAACTTTTTGGCAGAGCAGTGCCAGCTTCTGCAAGATTTTGACAAGTGATTTTCCTGGCGGTTCTGAAGTGGGTCTCGGCTAGTAAATAAATAAAAAAGCTTCAGTTTTGTTGGCAATAACACAAATCCAGAGAGTACAAAACTTTTTCTGACCCAAAATTCTTGTTTTCCAGCTTTTCTGAGCTAGTAACAGCTGCCTCATATGAATCTTATCCTCAACCTAGTTTGGACATTTATTTTGCTGGTTTTGCGTTAAAACGTGGCCCTGACCTTAAAGCTGCTGCATTGTAAATAAGCAAAGGGAGGAAGGATTCTTGCCATCATTTTTCACCAGGAATTTGGGGACAAATAGATGAACTGACTTGGGGTTGGCAGGAGCCCCTGTCCTGCGGGCAGCGGCTGTGCTGCTCCTGCCCTGTGTGGAGGAGCTGATGCTGCTGGGGGTGATGTTTGCTGGGGTACTTAAAAGTGAGGATCTGGTCTAAATAGTCCCAAAACGCTTCCCCTGTCCCCTTTTAGATCAAAATACCATTAGCAGCTGCTGGCTTGGTTTATGAGGTTTTCCTACAGAGCCATGAGTGGGCTCGTATACTCACAAACATGCATCCAATTTCTTATGGCCTTTCTGCTAAAAATAGCCCCCGAACACCCCAGATAAAGCAGCACCCACAGTGGTTCCTGCCTGTGAAACTGGGAGCAATAGTTCTCCTCCAGAGAGACAGCCAAAGCCTCTGATCCTGACCTAACAGAAAAGATGCTAATTAAATGCTGACCTCCCATATTTTCCTTTTCAGTATATTTAACCTTAAATTCCTTCAGGCACCTCTGGTTCGCTGAAGCTCGTCAAATTAATGCTACCTAATGGGAAGCAGTACGGAATAACAAAGAAGGACTGCCTCCTCTCCATCTCTGACTCGGTTTTGGCTGCTCTGAACAAAACAAGGGTGATTTTCCCGGACGATCGGGGCGCCAACGGGCCCAGCTTGGAGCCAGGGCACCGGGACGCCTGCTGCAATTAGCACTCGGGAGCGAAGGGCCCCGTTTGTCGGGGATGCTGCTGGGTTAAGCCCTGTGAATTTTGCCACCGTGCTGCTAGAGGTGAAGAGTTCGTCAAGGCGCTTCACAGCCTCTATAATAAAACCCCAGTTCTGGGGGAGCTGGCGGTGCCTGTCTGCCGCAGACCCCCGGGGTGCCCTCGGCAGGAGGGTGCAGCAATCTGGAGTCGCCGTGAGCCGGGACCAGATCCCAGCCCTGTCCTGGATGGGAGGATGCGCCTCATCCACAGCCTGGCGGTGAAGCTGAAGCCTCGTCCTGTGGGTTTGACCCTCTGCCCTTGCTCTGCTTCGCTTTCAGTGTGGTGGGGACCCCTGGCCGGCGCCACGTGGGGAGGCGGGCTTGGCTCCCAGGAAATCACATCAGCTCTCGGCGTTCCTGGTCCTTCTGCTCTATTGCTATTATAGCAACAATTTGCATTTTTTAGGGCTATTCTAAGGTTTTTTCCAAATGCAACGATGGCTGAATGTGAATCCGAGAGCTGAACCCTGCATTGCCACTGAGCTGACTGTGGCTTGGCCACCCTCCCGTAAAGCTGTTCCTCTTGTTTCCAGCCCAGCGTGCCTTATCCTTTTTCCTCCGCAGCCCATAACTAGTGCTGATGAGGGTGGGAGAGCCCCCCGCTGCTCTCAGGGGGTTTGTTGCTGTGGGGTGCAGAGCTGCTCCCAGCCACAGCTCCTCCAGAGGGAGCGGCCGGGGGTCCCGAGGCAGGAGTGATGGGGCGACAGCCCCACGGGGTTCGGCACAGCGGGTGCACCGGCAGTCGGGTTGGCTTCCATGCCTTGCTCAGGAGGCAAAAAAGGCTCTTTGCATTTGTGGTTTGTTGCCTGGGAGGGGTGTGTGACAGGAGGGACCCGGGGGCTGGCTGGTGGGTGTTTGTAAAACACTCAGAGATCCCCATGTGGAAAGAGCTGATGAAATACGAAATTATCATCTGGAGGTGCCAGTGCTGGGGCAGGGAAGGATTTTGCCCCTGCAAAATGGCCTCTTTTGGGGTAACTCCCCCACTGTGCTGAAAAGTGGTGGGGGAGGAGGACCAGCCCCGCGGAGCCCCAGCTCTTATCTGGTGGCGGGAGGCAGATAGGCTGGCACCGCTCCCGGCAGCACGCGCGCCTCGCCCGGCTATTTATGTGGCTGAAATCCAATGCGTGCGTACGTGCGTGGCTGTGTCTGGGCCCAGGGACACAGGGGATAGTGAGGGGGTTTGCTCGGAGGGAGGAGGTGCAAGTTGGCCTTGCAGGAGGTGAGAGCAGGAGGGCCGAGTGCGGCCATAACCCTGCAGACCCTGGCTGTCAGCTCCCATCCCAGCACGGTGGCTCCGGTAGTGCCTGATAGAGGCGAGAGGAGCCCTTATCTCGGTTTCCACAGTAGCAAATGTCAGTGCCTTTATTTTAAGCACCCTCTGCCTAAAACGATGTCAAACTGAATCGAAATGTCCCTCCTGATTTAGGCAGATGCTAAAACCGAGAAACCCATGGCTTTTGCAAAATGTGTTTTGGCTTTTGCAAACTTTTGCACGGCTTCTGCAAGAGTTGTTTTTTCCATGCATGTGTTTGGTGGTTATTTGCCTGGGTGAGGTGGGGGGAGCAGGGCTGGGCAGTGCTGCCTCCGCTGCCTGCTCGGCTGCCTGCTCAGCTGCCCGGCCTCACTGCTTCGCCATCAGCTGCCGGATGTCCTCTGCTCTGCCCCCAGCCATGCCGGAGCCCGTCCACGCCTACTCCTGCCCGCTCTTCTGGACAGAGTACGAAGGCCATTGCTACCGGTACTTCCCCATTAACAAAACCTGGGCTGAAGCCGACCTCTATTGCGCCGAGTTCTCCATTGGCATCAGATCAGCCAAGCTAGCCTCCATCCACAGGTAAGGGGTGCAGAAACACGTCATCCCACCCTGGCACGGCCTGGGGAAGAAGGAAAATGGGGACGAAGTCCCATTCGCGCAGCACAACCTCTGTGCCAGCCGCAGGCTCGTGTCCCAGCCTAAACGTCCCTCTGCAGCAGCGACCGGGTCAAGTCTGATGCACTGGGCACACAAAGGCAATGTAAAAAATGCCTTTTCCTGGCCTGGCAGGAAAACTGACGTAGTATTCCTTCAATTTCCCAAAACTTCATTTTTTACTCTTGAAAAAGGGATAGAAATACAACATGATTACACAGGCTTTTCCCCGGCTCCCTCTCCCCCAGCTCTCACCCACACTGTGCACCTCTTGCACAGACTCAGGAAAGTAATCAACAGCAGTTAGAAGAGGGGGACCCATTTGGCCATGCTGTAGGGCGAATGCTTAGGGGCATGCCTGACCATTTGCCTGACATACCCCCTCAGCGGCTCCGTATTGCTCTGTTTTGCCAGCTGGGAAGAAAACGTCTTCGTGTATGACCTGGTGAACAGCCGCGTGCCGGGCATCCCCACCGACATCTGGACAGGGCTCAACGACCTGCGGCAGGTGAGAGCTCCCTGTAATCATGTGGGAAATGGCTTTGAAAAATTCACTTCCCTGCGTTTTACCCCTGGAAAGCCACTTGGTTTTCTTCTTCACTCCTTATAGCCCCATTAATTGGGTGGTGGCGTAGGGTCTGTTGTGCAGCACACGAGGGAAAGTTGTCATTTCATCCCCTCCAGTTAGCTTTCAAAAGAGAAGTGTTACTAGAATTAATACAGTAATAATTACTAATTGTTCACATCATTTTATTAATGGATTAATAGAAAGAGTATTGTACTGCTGGTCCAAGAAAAGCAAATAAACTGAAAATGTTTCCAACGCCAAAAATCACCAAGTTTCATTGCTTTCTTGTGATACTCTGCAACTTTTCAAAGCTGACATGTTGGAAATATATAGTCTAATATGTAACAAAGAAAAATCGAGACCATCAGGAGAACAGTCCCATGCCAGCAAATTTTTTGTAGATATTGGGAAAGGAATGGAAAAGAAAAAGGAAAAGGAACACAGAATTGGGTGGTTGTGTTAAAAAATATATGGGTTTAATTTCTGGGCTTCCCCTGGTGAGAACACTGCGAATGCTGGGGCTTTCCAGGGCAAGTTTTCAGTTGTAAAACCCAAACAAGCTGTTTGGCCTTTGCTGAGTGGTGACAGTCTCTCCCCGTGTCCCCTGGCTGTGTGGCACCGGGGATGGGGATGGGGACGGGGTCAGGGTCTGCACGGGAGCAGGACACCCCCTCCCCCCCCCAAACGCGGCTCTGCGATCATTCCCTCCCCCCGCCCCCAGGAGGGTCACTTCGAGTGGACGGACGGCTCCTCCTACGACTACCACTACTGGGACGGCAGTCAGCCCGACGACGGGATCCACTCCATCCCGGAGGAGGAGGACTGCGTGCAGATCTGGTACAGGCACAGCAGTGGTGAGTGCCGCGCCGGGCGTCGAGGGCACCTTAAGTCTTATTTGCATGTCAATAAATTCAATCCACTGTGGCTTGTGCTTTTCTGAAGAGGTTGCTGGCAGGCTGAGGATTTGCATTTTAATTTTTTATTATTTTCTTTTTTCTTTGCAGAGAAGGGACATGTTTTCTCTTTCTCCACGTACATACACACACACACACAAACACACACACTCGCTTTCCCTCTGCTCACAGCCCATCTCCCTCTCCCACAGCAGTGGCAGGAGGGGAGCATCATCCACTTTGAAGAAGTACTGAATTTAGCCAAAGGTCAAATTTTCCCATTTCCCCTCCCACACGGGAGGCCCGTGGAAACACCCATCGGTTTGCCAGCTCTTCCCTCCCTCGCTCGGGCCAGGGGCATCTCGCTGAAGCGGGGCAAGACCCTGCTTGTGCAAAAATCCCACTTCACACCCTCATTGCCAGTGAGACCAGTCAGGTGTATCCAGGCCCCCTGGACATACCTAAACACCCCGTCCATGTTGATATTTTGTGGGGTATGGGGCTGTGTTTGCAGCTGCCTCCCCGCTACCATGTTCAAGCTGGGGCCAGGCATCCCTGCCAGCATCCCCAGGATGCTGGAGGATCTGGAAGCTGCTGGGAGCGGGCATGGCTGGGAGCAGCGCAAATGGAAGCACATCCAGGGAAAGCCTCCTGCAACGGCAGGAGGGCCTGGTCCCGAGGGTGGTGCATGGTTACCTCCTCATGCCCTTTTTTGGCTAACGCCTTGTTTTTTTGGGGGGTAGCACTGCGCTCCTGGAATGACAACGCCTGCGGCAGAGCCTTCCCCTTCGTCTGCAAGATCCCCTCGCTGGCCCTGGACTGAGACTGCCGGCGCTGCCCGCGCCCCCCCTCATTTTGGGTCACGTCTTCAGCCGTGCCAGGGAAGAGCGGCCAGGACGTGGCACGGGCGGTGAGAGCTGCGGAGCTGCTCAGCATCCCTAGCCAGACCCCAGCTGCGAAAATCCCTCCCGGGAGCGCTGTGGGGACGAACCCAGCACTCACCCTCCCCATGGGCAAATGGCAATGGGAGCTGTGTTAAACAGTGAAGGAGCCCCCCAAGCCTGAGCTTTGGGTTTCAGATCAACTATCGCAGCGTATTAGAGGAAACCCATGATTTTATCAATACACCAAACCGTTAGCACAAAAATATAGCCATGCGTAGGAAATGATTTTGCCCGTTGATCTGTGAAGAGTGGAGGAAAAGTGTTATTTTCTGTTAAGTTATGCAAAATGCCTCTTGTGTGCGTTATTTTTCTCTCCACTACAATAAACAGCAAACAGAAGGTGGAGGCTCCTCCGTCTTTCTAGCGCTCGAGTAGCAGCGACTCCCTGGGGACGTGGGGACTCGTGCGAAAGGAGCTGGTTTTACCCCAGTCTGCTCTGTATTAAAAAGGTGTGTTGGGGGGAAGCAGATGACTGGGAAAGTTTATTTTATTGACCCCGACTGTTTTTTGGGGTCCCTGGGGCAGCCTCTGTGCACACCCTGCCCTTCGCCCAGCCCCCATCAGCCACACGGCATCACCGCATGGGGTGTATGGGGCCACTCAGCGCCCCACAGCTCCGCAATGTCCGTGTCCACAGCGGGTGAGCAGGGTTTGGCCCTGGCTGCTTTGGGCTGAGCGAGTTACAAGGGAGGCGGGTGAAGGGCTGATGTGCACCAGCTGAGGGACAGCCCACCCTCACAAACATTTCCTGGGTGGGGAGAGCTCACAGCTCTCGGTGCAGCCCTGTTTCCTAGTGGGATGATGCTCTTTCCTGCAGCTGTTGCTGATGTCCTCCTGTTCTGCACTGGCACCACAGGGGTACTTTTATCTACCAGGTAAATAATTTTTGGGGAGGTGTGTGTTGTTGCGGCAGCCCCAGTGCACCTTGTTTGGGATGCTCAGTAGGAGATGGGACCTTCCTCCTTGCACGTGGGTGAATTTGTGGGGCCTGGGTGCAAGTGGGGCTGTGGTGGTGCCAGGGCCCAAGGAAGGGCAGTACTATCAAGGCAAAAATGTGCTTCTCCTTCAGGGGACACGGCTGCAAGGGCACCACTGGACCTAGTCAAATGCAGTAAATCCAGTGCTCCCTGCAGGGTGACCCACCCTGCCCCTTGCCGTGGTCCCGTACAGCCCTGTGGCATCCAGGTGGCTTTGCAAGAAGCCCCGTGCAGAGGGGGCTGCCTCCCCTCCGGCCCCTTGGCCTCTCTTGGGAGCGATGCGTCCCTTTTCTCCCTGCTCTGGCAAAGCCCTAGGGTCTCGCGGCACCAAAGCAGCTGGGACAGCCCTGGGCTGCCCCGTCTCAGCCGCTGCCTGCAAAGATGAGCAAAAGCATCCTCATAAAATTGTCTGGTCTGCCTTGGTATCACCATCTTAGAGACATAAAATTTCAAAATGAAGACTTTCCAAAATGATTACACTGGATACAATGAGGTAAATAACTGAGGCTCTGCTGGGAGTGTCTAACTGCTTCCTTGGGTGTCAGCACGGCTTTCAGCTAAAATACATTTCCACTTGGAGAGAAACTGCAAAACTTGGTGGGGTAACGGTGGTGTAAGTGGAACATGTGTGTTGGAGCAGGTTTCTAAAATAAGGAAATACTGTCATCTCTGATTATGTATTTATATATATATTAATATATATAAAAATGAATAATACATATAAATAAAAATATATTATTTTTAATGGATTATATATATACACTATCCATATATTTATATGGAAAGTAAGCAAGTTGCGTAATTTTCAGTCCTGGGCAGGAGGCGGTGTTGAATGTGGGTTCTCGAGGCTTTTACTTCATCTGAAAACAATAAATTACCTATAGATTATAACAGTATGTAAAGAAACCAGCTGTAAAAAAAAAAAAATGTTCTTAGATCCAACAAGCTAACAAAACGTTGATGTGTGGGATCTGATCTGTGGCAGAAAAAGGGCTCGGGGAACCATTTTGATCGCTGCCCTAGAATCCATCCATGGATGGGTCCCGTGCCCCCTGCCGGCACGAGGACAGCAGGGTCGGGCATCCGAGTGGCACAGGACATGTGTCTGGCTGACTCCTGGCTCTGGGCGCCGGTGCTGAAGGGTCGTCCTGTCCCCATGGCGGAGATCAGCCGCACTGCAGGGGACCGGGGCCAGCACACCCCGCAGGGCCCTGCTCGGGCTCGGCCGTGCCCGGAGCCCGTCACCCGGACGGGGAGGGTCGGGGTGCTGGAGGGGCGGCCACCCTGCTGGGTGATGCTGCCGCATGGTGCCAAGCTCCGTTCCAGGCTCTGGGCTGCCTCTCCCCAGTTTCTTTTCCCTGTTCCTCCCGTGTCCCCTGTTCAGAGGAGCCGGGAGTTCGTCACAGCCAGGGCTTGGTACGCCTTGAGCCAAAAAACTCTCTTTTTTTCCCTGCAAGTGGCATGAGATGTTTCAAAAGAAAGGTTAAAACCTTCCCTTGGGAAAGCGTTTGAAGACTTGGGCCCTACTGTGGCTAAAAATATTGCTAATGGGGAAACCTATGAAAGCTGTCAGCTCCAATTAACGTCTTCATTTCCAGGTAAAAAGAACTGAACATGCGTGACCTGAAAGTCGGGACCAAAGTTAATAGGGGCTTTGTTTTGCAACCCCCCTGGCTTTCTCCCCAGACTCCAGGATACTTACTTAAAAAACAACCCTCTCTCCTTGCTAGTGTCTTCTGTTTCACAGTAATCAAATAAAATTCAGAAAACAACAGGAGTTTTCACCTCCCTAATGAACTTTTAGTGGATCTGGCGAGGTCAGTGCTCGGTGGAAGATTGGATGTGCCCTTTCCCTTGGCACAGACGGTCCTGGGCTTTGGGTGGCCGGGAGGAGCTACAGCTTTTCAGGCTGAACTTTTTTATTTTATTTTATTTTTCTGTACTCCTTGTCCCATAACCCCTAAATGCCCTGTTCTCTTGAATTTCTCCATCCTGCCTTGCCATATGGTGGAGGCAGTGGGGAATCTGGCAGCGGCAGGACTCTCCCACACCTCTCCTGCACATCACTTGCAAGCGACTGATGCCAGAGGGTCCTTCTGTGTCTCTGAGTTTTTTAGGAGCTGAACATCTTCCTTTGTAACGCATGAAAGTTGGGGTAAGCGTGAACAGTGTGTGATGTAGCCTGGGAGTGAACAAAAATAATTGTCTCTTGGTGACAAATGTCTTTACCCTCCTATACCCCATTTCATGGTCTGTAGAGACAACATTGCCCCCAGCCCTGGGCAGAGAGACGGGCCTGCCTGGACCATTTGCTTTTTGATTCTTTTTTTTTCCTATTACTATTATTCTTTATTTCCTGAAGTACGCTGCTGGATGTCCAGGGAAGGGAGCTGCGAAGACAAGTGCTGTGCTGTCAGCAGCTTGCCGGGGCGCGCCGGTGCTGCCAGCCGGCAGCAACCTGCCCTGGCGCAGGCAGCCTGGTGATGATTTTCCTCCCCCGGTTTCTGAACTGGACTGCTCAGACGGCTGGCTGGGCTGGGCTGAGCTTTCCTTTCCTCTATTAATTCAATAAGATTTTTTTTCCCCTGAAGATTACTGGGAGGATAAGGCCTGCACAGCTGAATCGCGAGCTTTTTCTTGTGCATCTCCTTTTCTCCCTGCCCTCCCCCGCTTTCCCTTGGTTTTAATTGCCTGCCTAGTGGAGCAGCTCCTGCCCCGGGGCGAGGATGCTGCAGAGCGGTTCCCTTTGACAGGGAACAAAAATATCTCGGGGCCAAAAAAAAGGCTTCCAGCAGCTCAATGAGTAAATTATAGACCTTTACTGGCTGTGGCAGTGTGGTCCATCACCAAAAAAACCCCCCAAACCACAAAACCTTATGATAAATAATGTTACCTATCTATGCGATGGTGTTAGCATTAATCCCCCCAGCTTTGGTGCATCCCAAACGTGTGCTGCAGAGAGAGACGGAGAAGCAGGGCACGAGGAAGGCGAGCAGGATTTGGCCCTGTGCTGTGCAGGTCCCAGAGGGTATTGGCTTAACCAAGATGTTTCTCCTGTTCTGCGGGGGTGGTTTCCCATCCCACCTTGCACCAGATACTCCCTGCTGCTGCTAGGGTATGAGTGGGACGGCGGGGAGCCAGCGGGGACAAACCTGCTGAGAAATGCTTCTCCTCTGGGCACAGGCTGAGCCCAGCTGCCCCTCGGGCAGGCAGGGGCTCAGCTGAGATGGCCGTCAAGAGAAGGGCCAGAGACGTGATCGAAGGTGGATTCATAAACTGTGCAAGCTGCTGGCATGTGATGGCACCTTAATTAATTGCAAAAGCTGAGTGAAGCTTCAAGCAGTGCTGGTTTTCCTCTGGGAGAGGCTCGTTGCTTCGGGCGGCTCCTCCAGCCTGGGGGACCCTGGGACAGGTCTGGCTCGGCACAGGGGCTGCCTCACGCCAGCACCAGGGCCCGTTTTGCTGTTGATTGCTCCTTATTGGTACCCCAAAAGTCTCCCTCTCTTTTGTGGCCAAGGATTTCCAGGCTTCTTGCGAACACCGCCTTGATGGGGAGCAGCGGTCCGTGGGTCAGCAGCCCTGTCCCCCTTTTGGCGCGGGGCTCTGCGGCACAGTCACCTAAAAAGGATGGTAAAGTTTTTTATTAACTGCTTTTGTTTTGCAGGGGCTTGGTAACTTGGCTGGAAACTTTCATTCCTGGGTGCAAATTGTCAGAGACACTGCTGATCAGTTTCTGCTAGTAAAACCAGTCAGCCTTGAAGGCCATGGAGCCAAAGCGCAGGTGACATGAGAGAGAAACGAATCGCAGCTGGCGCCGTGAATGTGAATCCCCTGGAGTCAGTTAGCGAGGGTGGAGCTTTTTTGGGCAGACTGCCGAAAGAGCTGATACTCCTCAGCAATACCTGGTTGCAGTTCCCAAATGAGGTCCCAGGTGCCGCGCTCCTGCTGCGTTGGCAAAATGTAGCCGTATTTAGTAATCTGCAAAAGTCTAGTCCAGCTCTTGGGGTTACCATGGCAACTAGATATTTGCTCATTTGTATTTCTTGAAAATTATGCTGGGCTGTTGATTGCACCGTTTGTGAAGCTCTTTGTCAGGGGGCTGATAGAGTGTTGTTTGTCAGGGCTGTATGGGAGTGACTGGTGCTGTTACTAAGCAGATTTCTGAATGGGAACTTTGCTGGAGGGTGGTGTGTTATAACTGCATCCCTCCTGCAGAAACCCAGTAACATAACCCCTGGCCTAGGAAGTGTGTGTTTGCTCTGCTCATCCCCTCTGACATCCATTTGTACTCGTGCAGTTGCTTGGGATAACGCAAAATCCGAGTGACTCGCTGTGGGAGACCTTGCTAAGGACGGGACAGGGGAAGGCTCGCAGGAGAAGCTTTCTTCTCGCGCCTCCTTAGCGTGGAGGGGACTCTAATAAAATATCCTCCTTTGGCTGCGCTCGGAAATCTGCTGTGGGGTAGGAAGGTGAGGAGGTTTCATTCGAAGGTAGTTTGAGGAATAGCCGTCTCCCCCGTGTGATTGGGAGAGGAGGTGAGAGCAGCGCAGCTGGAGGGGCCCTGGGGGCAGCCCCCGCCGGCCGCGATGGGAGGGCTGTGGTCCTGCTCCCGAGGGAATAACCACCGTCTTCTGCTTCCAGAGTGCGTGGAGACTTTGAGGTTTGGGAATATGCCAGCTTAGATTAAATGCTTACTAATTTTTGGTATTGCAAAGCCGGCACTCACTGCGGAGCACCGGGAAAGGATGGTGCTGCAGGGCTGTAGAAGAGGATAGGGAAGGGTTCTTTTTTTTTATACTGAAGACAAAATTAACTTGATTTGGATGGTGATTAGACTTAATGGCCATGGGTTCCTGAATGTCTGTTGACCCACAATCCAGCGGTGGTTTAATAGCTCAGCGTTCATTGTCAAGTATTTGTTTAACAGCGAAAATCCACTTGCCACTAATTCCTCTTTTATCTCATTGAGATAATTAAATTAGGAGGCAGGACATCATGGCAGGTGCACAGATAGAAGTTGTTTTGTGCAGCTTGTCTGCATGAGGGCATAACACCTTTGTGGGGTCCCGGTCTGCTCATCAGTGCTGGCACTGGTGCCTGTGTGGAGCATGGGGGCTGCTGGACCTCATCTCCTCCATCACAGCCAACCTCCTCCATCCTCCCACCACTGGCCATGGGTTGCACCCAGCAGACACCAAACGTGAACGTCACAGGCAGAGGGAGGGGAAGGAAACGGCAGAAGTAAGGGTTAAAGCAATTAAATGTGGAGGGTAAGCATTCACAGGAAAGGGCCATGGCCTTTATTAATCTTCAAAGCATCACATGAAGTCACGGTCCCAAGTGAAAGCTGAATGCAAGTGACGAACGTATTCATCTAATATGGATAGTTACCCTGGATTTAGCTGGGTTGTGAAAGTGATTATAATTTGGCAATAGCAATAAGATTAACAGCTCTAATGAAATCTTAAATGCCAGCTTTGTAACCTGCCCTTTTTTCACATTGACTCCATCAAGCGACCTGCTGTAGCTGTCTGGGGGGCCTGCATGTCGCTTTGCATGCGATCCCTCCAATCCCCCATGCACACATGGCCTGATTGGGATTTTGGCGTTATTTATTACCCTGCGCCCCACAACCACACAGGTAACATGGAGTGGCTCCTGCTCTGGCAGTAATGCAGGCAGGGCACTGAAAATCCTTGCTCAGGTTTGATGTTTTTGGATGTAGTCTGCCTGTACAGTAAATTCATCCTTCATCGCACATTGTCCTGGCCCCCTGAGTGCTCCCTGCACCTGCAGGGATGTCCCTCGCAGGGACGACTGCCAGGGCAATAGTCATCGGGCTCCCAAAGCATCCTGGCGCTGGTGGGTTTGGTCCCTTCAACCCTGGGTACCCCCAGGACATGACTTTTGGGGAAGGACTGGTGAGTTTGTGGCTTTCGGTGGAGCAGGGTGAGGCAGTGGTGAAGTATGCTCGCAGTTTCTTCCACTCCTGGTTTTAGCATACAACTATACAAGGCACAAAATGCCTATCAGGGTGGGGTTTTTAACTTTAAAATGCCAACTCTCACTGCTCATATTATCTGGCAGCTACAGCCACCACGTCCTCTCTCGCATTTCTTTCTCCATTTTTCTGGTTTAAACTGAGCAAACCCAAAAAAAGCTGCTGTTTTGTTCAGATGGCTCAGTGCAGTGAATGACCCATTTTTCTTCTTGGATGAGTCATGGATCGTCCTCTGAAAGATCTCATTATTAATATGCCATTTGGGGGATATGTCTGAATTTTCCAGGAGTGGCAGCGGCCCTGTCTGTGCTCACTAAGGGAACCCACACAATTAATGGCATATGCCAAATGGCTGCACCCTAATGCAACGGATTTAGTATCTATGTATTTTTAAAGGATATATTGCTTTTTTTACGGTAATTTTTAGATACAACATGCTTAACGCTTTTTCCTTATTAGAAATTTGTTGAAATTCTTCTCGTAAGCAGGGGAAGGGGATCCCTTCCCAGATGGTATGTCTTGCAAAAGAGAAGCAGAAGAGGACGGGGGGGTTTATTTTTCATGTGCAGGATGGTCGCAGAGTGGGGTTGCAGCTCAGGGAAAGAGCGACCATCACCCCTGCATCTGGGCTGCCAGGGCAGCGCATCCCAAAGCCCTGCTCTTTGTCCTTTGCACAGACCTCGTTAAGCCGTTGGAGAAAATGAACCCTTGTGACAGATGCCCCCTAGAAGGGGAAATGCAGAGTCCTAAGGGAGGAGAACAGAGTCGAGTTTATTTTTGGAAGAGGCCAAATGAACCATCTGGGCTGTCTGGACCCCACCTCAGATGGAGGCAGTGCGCTCGTTTTATAACGGTACTTTTATTTACAAGTTGAAATATGTTTTCCCTTACATTTGTGGAGCTCCTGCCTCCAAAACACCACCTGAAGTGTGACTTTAAACACCACCTTCCTAGTCTAGCAGGTATATTAATTCAAGGGTACCAAATGCAAGTTGAAGGAGGATTATGTTCCTCCTATTTTCCATTTGTTGGTTTCCCTTGAGCTGCATTTTCAAAACTTGACTTCTCTGGACCATCCTGCAAATGCTCCGTCTCCAGCAAGCCTTGTGAAAAGGTTTAACCATATATACACACACACATATTCATTACATATACATGTGTAACCATATATAAATACACACACATATATTGACGTACTGCATTACTATTATATCATAACCATTTTATGTACGAACACCCGCACGTATCCTCTGTATGTCCCACATCTCACTCTCCCTTTCTCTCACCCTGTGGTGCAGAGTAACCAGCACTAAGGTCTCACCCATGGACATTTCTTCTGCAGAAGAGCCCAATTACATCGTTTTGAAGTTTCAAGCGACATATTTTGTAAGATTTACACTAAAACCTAATTTCAGGCTGATTATATGCCATAGGAACTTGCGGTGCGTATCACCTCATTAGCCTGATTAGCTGGCTGAGCTGAAGGACGAGCACTCTGTGCTCTGCTGAGAACGGCTTAGAAAAAATGCCCAATAGTCAATAAGGTTTTTGGCAGCACCGAGTATATTTACGGGTTTGGGGGTAATTCTGTTTATGGGGATTTTGGGATCAGCCGGGTGCTGGGATCGGCCCCGTGGATAGGTGGCTATTTGTGCGGCTCAGCTCTGCTGGGAGACCGAGACGTCCCCTTGATTAGATTAGTTTTGCACACTGAGCTCTGCCTCTTTTTTTTTCCCCTAATCCCATGCCTGTTATTGTGGATCTGCTGAAAATAACAGGTCTTTGCCAGTTTTGGAGCTGGGCTTGTGCGGGAGCAGAGCCTGGCCGCGTCTCAGCTCTCCCCTTGTTGCAGCGGAGCATTTGGGCGTGCAGAGGTTCGATGCGGGGCGGGGGTGGGGTGGGTGTACATGGGAGCTGGGGCCACACAATTTAAATTACTTTAACCTGTAGCCCAGCCACTCACTTTTAAATGGAGGCTTTACACGCGTGCCTGTCTGCCCCAAGGCTCTCAATGTGTGCTTAAAGCCCCACTGATTTAGTGGACAAACATCAATTTAGTGGATTTAGCAACGGTGCTTGCTCAGGCTCCCCAAAACGGCACCAAGCAGCTTGAGCCTGCTGGGGACTCTGACCCGTTTTCTGATCTGGGGGAGTTGTGGGATGGCAGCGTTACCTCCGAGTTGGGCAAGAGGTTTCTAAAGAAATAGGTGACAAGGGAGCCAGGCACAGAGCTCTGGGGGCCGGGGCGGTAGGCACCTGCTGGGAGCATGCTGGGGTCTGTGGCTTCATCCCTGCCGCGGATGTGTCCCAGCCACGTCCCGGCTCAGCCCTTCATCGCTTCTGTGAACACAAGGATCAGCTTTTTGGGGCAGCTCTTGTTGGTCACTGGTCTCTTGTGTCCCCTGCAACATGGTGAAGGTCTGCCCCACGCTCCCTCATCCCAGGAAGCAAAGCAGAGGTGATTTCATGTGTAACTTCATCAAACAGAAACCGTTGTCGGTTTTGATTAAAAGATGGGAAAGACTGAGAAATAAATTAACCTCTATGGCACTCATTGCCCTGGGAAAACCAGCGCTGGGAGTTTGCATCTCTGGTGCCTCCTGGAGTCCCAGGCAGAGCTGCAGAGCTGGATAGCAGGCTTTACATCGTGTGCTTTGGGGATCGAATCTTGGCCCAATAAATCAGAAATCCCATCTGCCTGATCTCTGGTCAGGCAGTTTCTCTGGGCCTTGCTTCGGGCGAGAGCTGTGCTGGGTCAGGGGGGGCCGCTCGCTCTGCGGGGGGCTCCGCTATCACAAGGCTGAGTCTCCTTCCTGGAAAGGCTGCGGGTGTTGTAGGCTATTGTATTGCAAGTTATCATCATGCAGATAGTGCAGCACATCTCTGCTGCATCCCTGGCAATGTCTGGCATCAGTATGGTTTCCTCTGGCTGCTTTTTGAATACGATTTTGAAGGATCAGTGTGTGACTCCGCAATAAGAATGCTAATTAAGTGCCACTTCCACAACCGCAGGGTTAAATTAGTTTCAGACGTCACCGATGACTTATTGAACATTTGTACTCCTAGATACTTTTTGCGATTTTTCTTTAAATGATTTAGTCCCGAATCCAGCATGGTCCCATTTAAATGGGATTTGCCCCAGCCTGATGGGCTTGTGTTAATGTTGTATTGGAGCTTGCCTGGGTGCTGCAGTGGTGGTGGTGACCCAGAGCCATGTGTGCTGCAAACACAGTCCCCAGATGTGTAACAAGGATAGATTGTTCTTGAATTGCTTCAAAAAAAGAGGAGGAGAAGGCAGACGCGATGATATATTGATAATTCATCTGTCCCTGCCAGTGTCCTGAGCCAGGTTCTCATTTCCAGTGTGCTGGAATGAACCCAGAACAACGCCATTAATGACAGTGGAATTGCTTCTAGGCTTACATTTGTGTGGTTGAAACTAAAATATGTCTGTAGTTTGGGCTAAATCTGCCTGTCAACATCTCAGGAGAAGGAGCCACCCAAATACTTTTTGCGAGGTGGAATCTGATCTCTTTTAATTTACCAAAAGATAGACAGTTTGCTGTGGGTATCTTCTGGCTTGGATTCACCATTAAAAAAATCAGACTGAGCGTTAATAGTGCCGGTCACACGAGTGAGACAGCAGGAGGGTGGGATGCTGGGATGGAGAGCAGCCGTGGTGGCTTTCCTGGGGTCCACGTGTCTCCTCCAGGCACAGAGGGATGCAGGAGCCGATCTGCAGCCACGTGCCGACTTTGTTACCAGACGGGTGTCTTGCCGCACTCTCTGGTTTGGCACATGCTGTCTCTCCCTCTCTCCATCCCAGATTTCTAAAAAAGCTTTGCCATATGTTGCACGAGCTATAGGCCGTAGAGGATGAATCACAGCTCCCACCACTGAAATGAGGCTGTCTCCAGCTTGGATCTTATTGTCGTCAATAATATACGACTGTTTAGGGTGACAGTGTGGCGGTTGGACCAGTGCTGCGGAGTTGGGGTCAGGCCGGGAAGGTAACCCCCAAAGAGCGGGGTCGGCCTCAGAGCATCCCTGGTCCTGCGCAAGGTCTGGTCCAATGGCAGTCGAAATCGCATGGGCTTTGCTGGGGTTTGAGCCAGACCGCAGGGCTGGGGGTGTTCCTCAGCAGGGTGGAAATCCATTGGACCAGTGCTGCGGAGTTGGGGTCAGGCCGGGAAGGTAACCCCCAAAGAGCGGGGTCGGCCTCAGAGCATCCCTGGTCCTGCGCAAGGTCTGGTCCAATGGCAGTCGAAATCGCATGGGCTTTGCTGGGGTTTGAGCCAGACCGCAGGGCTGGGGGTGTTCCTCAGCAGGGTGGAAATCCAGCTACTGCCCCTATTTCATGGGTCTTCGTAGATTGGGAGAGAAAAATCCCACTTGGGCAGCAAGTTTGCCTCTATACAAGCCTCAGCTTTCAAAACTTTGCCAAGCCTTTTGATGCAAAACTGACTCTGAAATGTCCTAATTCAGGGCTCTGTGGATTATGGCAGTTTTCACAAAATCTGCTTCCCCTCCCTGGTCTCCGTGGGTCTGAGAAACCAAGCGTGGAAGTTGGTGCTAAAGCTGACCCTGAATTTCACCCCAAACTTGATGTGTTCCTTTTTGTTTGTTTGTTTGTTTGGGGTTTTTTTTGTGGTTTTGTTTTGTTTTGTTCTTTTTTTAAAGTAAAGGGTGGGTTGTTTGTTTTTTTCCTATTATTGCTTCCAACCAGCCCTGCAGGGCCAGGAGAAAAGCTAGGGCTGATTTACTTTTCAATTCCTTTGCCATCATCCAAATTGTTATGTGATCTGAATCTGGCCCAGTGGCATCTTTTCGCTAAGTGAAGGCTCCAAGATAAGATAAAATAAGACGCTATAGCTGGATGCTATGAAGAGGAGATGCGGGCAGGGCTGTGGCGGGTACCTGCCCTGCACTTGCCAGCCTGCGCAGCGCTGTCTTGGCAGCGAGGGTGCAGAAAGCTGATTTACAGTGAGGACTTCCCGAGTGGTAGGAATGGTGATGGCTCACCATTTATTAGCATTTTCTTCCTTTCATACAAGGATTAGTTGTTGGTGAGGGACTAGTTTTCTGGCTGGAGTAAAACAAATAGGAGTGCTTTGGATAAGATGCCCCAGGTGAGAAATTGCAGCCAGAGGTACAAAAAAAACAGGAGCTGCAGCAGAGCAGGGATGGGGAAAACAAACCTAAAAATAATACCTGACCAGGATCTTTCCAGAAGAGGGAGGTAAGTACATGCAAAATAAAAAGAATAGGTCATTCTGCATGGGTGTCCTGGTTTCAGCTGGGATAGAGTTATTTTCTTCCTAGTAGCTGGTACAGTGCTGTGTTTTGGATTTAGGATGAGAATAATGTTGACAACACACCAATGTTTCAGTTGTTGCTAAGCAGTGCTTACACTCGTCAAGGACTTTTCAGCTTCTCATGCCCTGACAGTGAGATGGGGGAGAGAATTGGGGAGGAAAAAAAAAAAAAGTAAAATTCGTGGGTTGAGATAATGACAGTTTAATAGGACAGAAAAGGAAGGGATAATAATAA
>NW_008795492.1:1242663-1275944 GCF_000699145.1 Aptenodytes forsteri
GTATGGTATGGAATGTCCCTTTGGCCAGTTGGGGTCAGCTGTCCTGGCTGTGCCCCCTCCCAGCTTCTTGTGCACCTCCAGCCTTCTCAGTCGGTGGAGCATGGGAAGCTGAAAAGTCCTTGGCTAGTGTAAGCACTACTGAGCAACAACTAAAACATCGGTGTGTTATCAACTTTATTCTCACCCTAAATCCAAAACACAGCACTGTACCAGCTACTAGGAAGGAAATTAACTCTATCCCTGCCGAAACCAGGACAATGGGGAAATGCCCAAAGTGAAAAATCCCTGTGAGACAGGGAGTACTGGCGAGCAAGCCCAGAAGGATGCAGTACAATTGTCAGTGT
The DNA here is from genome assembly GCF_000699145.1 of Aptenodytes forsteri. NCBI lineage: Eukaryota > Metazoa > Chordata > Aves > Sphenisciformes > Spheniscidae > Aptenodytes > Aptenodytes forsteri. Next base: position 1,243,008 of record NW_008795492.1, read on the forward strand.
GGAATTGGTGACTGATGAACAAAAGCAGTTTCCTCTCTAGTTCTCTGAATTGCCCTTGCAGTGATTTATTTTAGTTAAATGGTTTGTCCCTGCTAGAGATTTGGGGAACTGGGTTCTCTGCTAATGACAGATTTTTCATGGAGCCAAATTCTGCACTGATTTACTTCGTGCCCCTTCACTGACTTCCCTGGCAATGCCCAGGGTGTAAAACAGCACAGCTCCCATATGCCAGACTGAGAAAGATCCCTATTTTCATCATAAAATGCCTTCTGTGATACTAAATAAGCAGTTTAAAAACAAAGCCTAAAATCACTGTTATTAAGCCATGACTGCCACTGGCCTCTGCCTTTTCTTGAAGGTTATTGATTAGCACTATGGATAACAATTCTTCCTGCTTGGGCTTGCTTTCTCCCCAGGCAGCTGAATTCCCGGGGAGCCCGTAGTTATCTGTGGTGTCCTTGTGCCCAGGGCATGGTTCTCATCAGCTGGGGTGAAGTGTGGGGTGTCCTGGGGAGGATGCAGTGGCTCCTGCGATGGCTGGTTCGCCCGGTGCCCCTTGCCTCCCCACGGAGAGCTGCTCTGCAAATCCTGAAACACTGCTCGATGCCTGGGGTTGCAGCAATGCTGCGCTGTGGTCTGAGGGAGGCAGTTACCATTGCTTATAAACATCCTGCAGAGATTAGATCTGTTGGTCCTTTTTCCTAGGAAAGCAGCTCAGCTCTCTGCTTTGTTTGAACACTTCAGCACAAGCTGGGCATCGGAGGAGCCCGTAGGACGAGTTACAGATGGGTACTGCGATAATGCTCACTCTGCTCCTCGCAGCACATCTGCAAATACACAAACAACATTGCGCTCTTGTTTTTCTATTATGCTCATTTTGAACATGTAATTTCCAAACGGCTCTGGGTGTTTGGTTTTTCCATTAACACAGACAAGGCATCCTTGAGTACCACCAGAAACCAAATGAAATGCCTGCCTTCGTAAGCAAATCTAGGAGACATTATGCTCTGCGTTTTGCAAGAGAGACGATAAAGATCCTATTTCCATGGCAGGTTGCTGTAATGTTTGTTGTTGCTCATCCCCTAGCAATGCTGCTGAGGTCACGCCGGGGCTGCAGGCCAAATTCAGCCTGAGTGGAAGCGTCGGGCTCTCCTTGGCTTTGCAGAGGGTAAGGCAGTGCCTGCTGCATCCTTGTCTATCCTGCCAGTGCTGGACCCGTGGGGCTGAGGTATTTCACACGCTGTCAAAAGCAGCTTCCAGGTGTCACAGAGGCTGCCCCGCCGCTGGAGATGTCTTTCTTCCCAGGCTGGTAGGTCCCTCGCATTGCACTGGGGTTACACCAGGGTTACCCCAAAGTTACCCCACGGTGAGGCTTGCCCAGCTGGCACAAGGATGACCCGGCTCTGCATCCCTGTGGGCTCCATCTGGGCAACCTGAAAGGGGAGCATCGGCTCTGCTTGCCCCAAGGGGGATAGCAGCACCTACAGGGATGGTGCACAGACACTGGCCCCTGGGCAGTGTCCAGCCCCAGGAGCTACTTGGGCAGCACAGAAAATACCAAGAAAAAGGAGGGGTAAGGATGTGACTGCATGGGAGCTGCAGACAAGGCATCTGCCCCCGTGGCCTGGGGCGCACTGTAATGGAAACTCATCGCATCTGTGAGAAATCAAGGAGAAAACACTAAACCAAGCATGCTTGGTATGTTTTCTGTCAGTTTTTATTTACAGTTGGTCCAAATCCCAGATTCCTTGTTTTGTAAAGCCTGGATCTGGGCTTTTAGTATGCCTTGCTCTGGCTACTTGTGCCGGAGAACAGCAGCTGGAGCAGAGGCATTCTGCTCCATAATGCCCTTGCAGAGCAGAGGCCAGAAAGTAGTCGGGCTTAATGAGCTTAATGAGCAGCTGGTACGTGGCAAGTTTTCCATGGTAAGGAAAATGTTTGATGCATTTTCTTTAAGCAAAGAACCCCGAGGAAACGTTTCCTGTTGAAGCTGGCTCCCGCGGGCTGCCGGAGGAGGTGGGTGCCCTGCGGGAAGGTGCTCCCATGACAGGTGAGGAGGCTGTGGCATGGTGGCGTTTGCGGGTGAGGCCACTTTGCTGCTTCTAATGAATGCTGTCACTAATTAATTCTGTCCCTAATTCTCTGCCCAAACTTCCCATATTAGTGGCAGTGGGCTGTCCGCTGCAGAAACCCGAACCAGAGGCTCCCCAAGGTGATGGAGTGGAGCTGTGGGTCCTGCCAAAACCCAATGGTGAAGGAGCATCTGGTTGGTGCTACCTCCCAAGCAGACATGGCTTGCCTCAGAGGCTCTTCTTCATAAAAATTTGTCATAATTAGAAATTATTTCTCACCCCAGCTCTCAGAGTGACACCTTTCACTGTTGCTACTTCTGATGTGACAGCATTAAGCAGAGAGGGCTCAGGTCACGCTCATGTTTCACACTAAATCTGCCTGTGGTCATAGTCAACAGTGAGCGGGGATAAAGGGTCTGTCCCTCTTCAAAAGCAGTGACCGAGGCCGCTGCCCCGCTGTGCAGCTCCTGGGAGATCATTGCTTCAGGCCAGGAGTCCCCAAAGGTGGGAGTCCCAGAAGCATCCTGGAAGGGGGTTTATGCCCCTTAAGTTAAAATCCAAGTGATGTTTTAACCAAAACACTGGGAATTGGGGCAGGATCATGGTTGGATAGGGGGGTGTGCACAAGGGATTTGGCTGGAAGTGCCCGGGGCAGGTCGGATTGGAGCCCCCCTGGCTGCCTCGCTTGGTGGCATGGCAAACACTGGCCAGCGCCCCGTGGGAAGGAGAAACTCAGCAGCGAGCTGGGCACAAGGCTGCAGCAGGGGCCCCTGTTATAGCTGGCAGTGCCGAGCAGTAGCAGCAACATTTCTCCCCGTTTCCGCCTGTCCGGGATGTGGCATTGCATGTTGGGCTCGTCACGCTCAGAGAAATGAAGCTTTTTCTCCTTAATTTGGCACAATTTGGCTCACGGAGCCAGGGTAGCTTCCCCACCGTGGGCTCTCCGCATCTGCTGGAGGGGCCCCTGGGGGGCTGGAAACGCTCAGCCCTGACTTCAACCTTAATGCAGTGAAGATGTGATTATTCGAACGCAGCACAGCTCCTGTTGCGCCATTGTGCCCTGTTGCCGATGGGCTTCTTGATACAAAGCGTCCTCCTCTGGGTGCAGACACCCATGTCACCTACAGTGGGGAGGGACTGTCACCTCCAGCTTTTCCCCACATGCAAATGCTATGATCTGCTCTGCAAATCTGAATTTCCCTGCAGCTCTCCATCCCTCTTAGTTCCTTCTGTTTTCATAGGGATTATAAAGCAAATCTTTGCATCAGATGTACTGAAAGCAAACCTCAGGTTCTTCTGTTTGCAAAGCTCCAGGAACGAAGGAGGGATGGCTGCGATCTCAGGCAGTGGGCAACAGCCTGGTGGGATCCCATGGGAGCTAAGCCTTTGCAGGGGCTGGTGGGACAGTGCATAGCAGGCTTCTGGAGGTGCACACAAATGAGCTCAGCAAAGTCAGACAAGAAACAGGTGCAGGGTAGGAAAAAACCCGCAAGTGGATGGAATCACATGGTGGATTTATCATCTTGGGAAAGGCAAAAATCAAGACTGAACATTTTCTCTGAGTTTCTCTGCTTGAGCTCTGCTGGTGCACTTGAACTAGAAGAGGCTGTGCACCCGGGGCAGCTGGGAGCTGCACCGTGTGGGGTGGCAGGGGAAGGAAGAGTCATTCCGGACGCAAAATTTGGCAAAGGGTGCTATTAGCTTTTTTTTTTCCCCCCTCCCCCAAACAACACTCAGAAGATGAAGAACAAGTCCTTTCACTGACACCTAGCAAGCGCCTGGATGGACAGCCCAGCATCCGCGCAGTGCTGGCGGGGCTGACCAGGTGTGCGTGAAATTACTGCCATTTCTTCCACGCGTGACAATGCTTGGCAGGGGCAAGGCCGATGCCGTACGTAGGCAGCAGCATCGTCCCTGCCCTGCACGCTCACAGCCTGCGTGGCCGCCACTGCAGCCCCACAGCTGTTAGTCTGGCTGTGTGCTACAGCAGATGAGACAGGAAAATGCCCCGCCGATGTGCATTGCGACTAGACCAGTTACACACATTTGAATGCATTTGTAGGGAGAGAGGGAGCTTTTGCAGCGGCACATATGTGAGAGAGTGCTGCCATCTTTTGGCTATGCAAATCAGGAGAGGTATAGAGGAGTTATAGAGGGGTCCTATGGCAACTTGCGTTGGCTGGGAAAATATTGCTTGTGCTCTACTTTATTTTGTTCTGTGTATTTTATTGGACATGAGGAAAATACATTACATTATGAGGTTACATTACATTATTATGAGGAAAATACAATACATTATTGTATATTATTGGACATGAGGAAAAATTTCTTTACTGAAAAAGTGGTTAAACATTGGAAGAGGCTGCCCAGGGAAGTGGTGGAGTCCCCATCCCTGGAGGTATTTAAAAGACGAGTAGATGAGGCACTTAGGGACATGGTTTAGTGGGCATGGTGGTGTTGGGTCGACGGTTGGACTCGATGATCTTAGAGGTCTTTTCCAACCTTAATGATTCTATGATTCTATGATTTTTACCATTATTCCCATTACCATGTATTATTCCTGTTTCTGTGTGAAGTGACCCTGGGTGCGAGGGGAGAGCCCTGACCTATGCTCAGTGCTGGCCGAGGAGACACCATGGTGGCTCCCGACAGCCCAAGCCGAGCATCCAAGCAAGTGTACTGTGTTGCGGGACACCAGCATCCTTCTCTTCCAAACAAAATGCTTGATAAAGTATCTATTTGTAGTGTTTCAACCCAACATAGATAAAGATTTTCTGTAAATTTGAGAATTAATTATTGAATGATGAAAAGTCTCAGGCTTATTCATTTGCTTCAGTGGTGCACTGCAATATCTGGAGCCACATAATTAGCACTTTCCTGGGTTTAGAAATGGAGTTTACAATCAGCAAATAAATGAGCACTCTATTTTATATACAGTGTTTACTGTGTGTGTGTGTTGCCCAGGATTGAATGGTAAATACTACCACTAAGCACAATAGGTTTCAGAAATGAACTTTAGAAAACAGGATATCTGGTCCCTCTCTGGTGAGCACCATCCAGAGCTAAGCATGACTCCCATCCATCCGTCCATCCATCCATCCATCCATCACCAAAAAATCCACCAGTGTGATTTCTCTCAAAGAAAATGGGTTATGCTTTAACAGCTCCAGGGCACCATCAGCTGTAGAGGTTATTCGTTGGTACAACAGCCTTTCTTTTTCATTTGTGTGGGTCCAAACAGCTCATGTGTGGTCCTTTGCCTTTGAAAAGGAAAAGAAAATGGAAATTATTGGAAAGATAGGAGTGAATACTTGTGGCTGCCACGACTGGACGTAGGAAACGCGACCTGATGGCTCGTTTCCCATGCTAGGCAGGAGCTGAGCTGCCACGCACGCTGCAGAGGCATGTTTTGAACCCCACTGAGGTTGCTTTGTGCTGTGTGATCCCTTCCCCAGCAGGGAAGACAGGCCATTGGCGCTCGGTTCAGCTCCATTGCGGCCGTGGCCCTGCCCAATGGTTTGCCTGCAGCTGCGTGGTGCTGGGCTGAAATACCTTCCCAGGGGCTCACCCTGATTTAAACATCTCTTTCGGGGTGAATGCTTTTGGGAGAACAGCCCTGTGAAAATAGTCCTGAAAAGCTATCATGAGCATTTGCTCTATAGGTCACTCCTATCCTTCCCGTGGCGATAAAGCCAATATTTGAGCAGCCTTGAAAAAAGAAAGAAAAATTGCCTGGGGAGATGAGAGGGTCAAACTGTGGCAGGTATTTTGTTGATGCAGATGTGCTCCATTTGAATGTGACATCTCTGGCAGTGACATAAGCTGCTTTCCCAAATATAAGGCTGTCAATATATCACTTTTCCGATATAGAAAAATAAATTTCAGTGATGCACACTTGCCTCTGCCCAAATCAACAGCGGTGAGTCATCACGGCAGACGGCATCAGCTGCCACGGTGTTTGCAGTGGTTCATAGCGCAGGCTGCCGAAACCCGCTGCTTTCCTCTGTTGCTGACAGGAGCAGGACTCTGATCCCAGCCACCCTCAGCACCAAAACGATGATTGCTCAATAGAAATGTGGTTTCAGGGGCCAGAGACCCTACATTTTATTTTCAGTACCAAAAGAAGTGGTGCTGCGCTCCTGCACTGGGATGGGAGACTGCGAAAGATTGGGCAGAGTCCATCCCAGCGGGTGCTGGGGAAGAGAAGCCATGAGACAGGCAGCCCAGTGCTCCTGCCTGGAAAATCCCACAGACGCAGTGCCCCGAGGGTCTGAGTGTCGTGGTACCATTGTGATAGGGAACTCTGCAAGAGGTAGACAAGGAAAGGTCTGGTTTTAGCCTCCTTCTCCCCCACTTGCCCTTTGGCCATCCCTGTGCCACCACGGCTGCTGCCAGAGCATCCCTGCGGATGCAAGCCCAGTGTTTGTTTCCCCTACCCCATGTCAGCAAGGAATAAAGTGAAGGGGAGCCCAGCCCATGCTGGGCCATGCTGCAGCACCCTTTTGGCCTGTGCAGCCAAGTGCCTGTCTCATAGAGACCGGGACGTTGGGTGGGGAAAGGGGAGTTTGGCACCTTGGTGTCCCAGCCCAGTATGAATTCAAGATACCTCCAGGGCATGTCCCCAGACCTGTGACTGGGTCTCCCCGCGTGTACCCACTTGCACAGAGCTGGTGCAGGGTTGGTGGGGTCCAACTCCTTCCCTATGTGGAAAGGCGGGGTGGGGATCGGTGTCTGGGGCTCCCCCTGACCCTGCAGGTAGAAGGCACTGCTCAGCACCTCCCCTGCCAAATCCACCACTGCCCACCCCAAAACCTCCTGGCTGGTGGTTCCAGGAAGCCCAACGTGGTGCTCAGCAGGGCAGAGCAGGCATCCTGGGGCAGTGCCAGCGCTGCACGGGCCATGCAAGCCCTCTCCTCCGGGACCACATGTGCACACTGCCAGGGACTGGGGAATACCTGGATTTCTCTAGGAAAGCTGCAGGACATGGATGTCGCTGAGTAGCTTTTGCTGAGCAGTCTGACATGATTGAGAAGGAAAGCCTCAGTACTTGTAGTCATTTTCCAAGATTGAACAGCATGGCTTAGCAAAAGGTCAGTCCATGGCTGGAGCCAACCGACAGTCCTTGTGGGTGCAGGTACATACCCACAGCACCAGCAAAAACAGCAAATGATGAAATGTGCTGGCAGGACCTGGGAGGATTTAGTTCAGTTTGCTACAGAGGGAAGTATTTCAGTAGCTTTTCAAGGTCAATAGAGATGCCCTTCTGCCTCGGAAGTCCTTGTCGCCGCAGCTCCTCTCTGCCTCTTGCTTGGGAATGGAAATGTGGTTGAATTTAAAGGAGCAGAGCTGAAAGCTGCTGCTTCGGCACAGCCTGGGCTTTGCCCTGTGAAAGCCCCAGCTGCTCCGCTCAGGCTCTGGGGAGAAGACAACCTTCTCGGCTGCCCAGGCGGCTCCCTGCACAAAAAGCAATGGGATGGGGAAAGCATGAGCCTGCATAATCATCGCTATTAATGCCGTAAGCCCAGCCAGTCTCCAAAGGCATTCTCCCTTGAACACCAACCTCACAGATATTAATCAACCAGCCAGGCAGATTAGATTAACTGGATTTCTGCATCCAAAGCTGATGCTGATATCTACTGATTGGAAATCACTCCAGAGCACAGGCAGTTAAATAGGAAGGTGTTTTCTATCCCCGCACAAGCTTTTCTCAAGCAAATAAGGATTCATAATAAGAGGAGGGAGAGGAGACATGGAGCAAGGCTGAATTAGCAAGGAGTTTGGTATGCTTTTGGTCTGATGGTTACTACAGCTTCAGGAATTTGCTAATTAGCTGTGTGGGACAACTAATTATCTTGTCAGCCAGTAAGTCAAATAGTAATTCAGTTTAAGCACACTTTTTTTTTTTGCTATTTGGAAGCATATTTGGCATCTCCGTGCACTGTTGCGGTGCTGCACAGGCTGCAGCTCATTAATCCCCCCATCTCTGTGGGAAGGTGGGCTCCCACCCACCCAGTCTCTGGGGTGATGCTGCACACAGCCTCACTCGCTGCTGCAGCAAAGCAAGGCAGGACAAAATGTTGGGGTTTGGGGTTTTTTGTTTGTTTGGGGTTTTTTTTGCATCCCACAGGACCCTGATTTACATCTCAAAGATGAGGCCAAAAGACAAGCCCAGAGCGAATGGGAGCTTTCAGCCTGCTATAGGGGGGCAGTGGTCCACAAGGGCCAGAGCTAGTAGAAAATAAAAGCCTGAATGTTTTTAACATAAGACATGGGTCTGAGCCAGCAGTACAGAAACTTTTGCATTAAGCGGGTGTCCTGGTTACCCCAGGCCCTAATTTCCTCGGTCTTGTACACTTCCCATGTGAGTAACCGAAGCTGTGTGTATCGGATGGGGCAGAAATTAATAGCCGGAAAAGGCATTTTTTTCCCACCTAGTTGGTAAACATTTTAGTCTGTGGGCTTAACCCTTGTCTGAGTGATACCAGAGTAAATCTGAAGTTAATTTAATTTATTAGAGATACCCCAGGTGTAATGAAATGCAGAATTCATCCCTGCATCTGACAAGGGACCCATGTTCTGGGCAGAAGGAAATCCAGGATCAATGCTGTATTTTCCCCCGTCAGTGTAAGAGTTATCTCCCCCACCTCCACTGAGCCAAGGGAGAGGGGGACCAGGGCATGACTTACATTATTCATGAACTGAGTCGTAATGAGGCTAATCACCAGCTAATTAAAGTCCTCCTATTAGATATCCTGTGCTGCTTTGCCCTAACATACAGCATGGGGAGTTCTTAGCTGAAGAAACTGAAACAACTTCTTTGGAATACATTCCAAAATTAATTTAATATATGATGTCTGCTGGGACTGGGTGAGTCAGAGCACTGTGATGGGACTGCGAATGTGCTGCAATTTATTTGTACTGAAGTTTAAATAAGATTGATGGAGCCATAAAAACATTATTGAAGAGACTTCATAGGGGAGCCTAGGGGAGAAATAAAGCACAGCAACAGGCTCTTGGTTTTGTAGCATCCTCCTGTCTCACTGTAAGGGAGTGATGGCGGTAGGTCTTCTTCATCGGATGGGTTTGGGTCCGCAGAGAGCTGTGGCTGGCTGTAGGCTGGGGTAGATGCCTGGGAATTGCAAGAATTGCCAAAGTTCTGCAAGGAGATTTCCCAGGAGATGAGAGACAGCCTGTGGAGCCATATCTAGTAGAAGTTTAAGGTCAACCTGAATTTTTCTGGTTTGGATCTGAGGTTTTGTCAGAATTGGCCTTGAGGAAGAAAGCTTGCAAACCTGGTGAGATCTGGGGCCACCGTAGTGGGGATAACTCGGTGAGGACATGGAGGTCCCAGCTGACTTGAGCTGCAGCTCCTGAACAGCTGAGATCCTCAGACTTGCCCTTTTCAACTGCAAATTCATATTCAGTTGCCTCCTAATGCCTTTTATTAGCCAACACACTGAGCACTGGTCCCAGAAGTATTCCCTTTCCCTTTCACCCACTGAGGACCTGAATGTGCCCTAGTGGTTGAAGGGTAAAAATATCCTGTTCCAAAGGATGCAGGCAAAAGGCTGGATTTGGCCAACTCACTGCTCCCTTGAGCCATTTTTTTAAAACCTCCCACGAGTGGAGAGCTCGAATCTCTTCCTGTATTCCTTGAAACAGTGATAGGAGAGAAGACCAGAAGAAGCCCTTTGGCTGCCCGGGATGAGTCAGGGCCATGGCAGGGAAAGGTGGTTTGGAACAGAAACCAGAAAATCCGGAACGGCTGAAGGTTTTGCTGAGAGTGACTGGTGCTCAGACAGTTCAGAGATGGCTTGGGACACTGTAACACCTCTTGGAAAAGAGCATTCACGCTCCTACAGGAGAAACTTAACTGTTGCTGGCTGCGGTGCCTGGGAGAGTCTTTGCAGCAGCAGGTGAGTGCAGTTAAGAAGGGAGATGCCTCGAGGGTCCCGGCAACTCTTGCTGAATCTGAGGCTGTCTCTCCACATCCCTTTTTCTCCAGGGCAGCTGAAGCTGAAGCTGGTTCCCCCCTCCTCACTCCACTTCTCGGTGGTGCCAGTGCCTCTGCCTGCAGGGCTGTGCAACGAACCCCACCAGCAAACCCCACCAGGCTGGAAACTGGAGACTGCCCATCTGCCGCAAACGCTTTTGGAAGCAGAGCAAAAGAAATTGGATGGATGGTATAATAAAACTACAAAGGACTATTGGCTTTGGTTTGCTTTTCAAAGATTAAGAAGCTCTTTCAAGTGTCTTGGGCTTCATTTATCACCTAGATATAGACCAGCACAGGCAAGTACATTTATGGTGCAAGATATCTCTAAAGGTCTTTCTTTATACTTCACAGCTGTGAGGTATCAAACCCTCAGCTTTTTAATGATAATTCAGTCAAAGCAAGCCATAAAGAAGAGCAGCAAGTATATGTGGAGCTGTGGCAGTCTGCAACCACAGGCTGGGCATCTGTGGGCGCCGGGCAGCTCCATTTTCCCAGTGCTCGCCATGCTGTCACATCGCTGGCATGCTTCAGCAGCAGGGATGGCCTGGGAAGGGTAACGAAAAGCCTGCTGTAAAATGTTTACAGGCATCCTATTTTGGCTGAACCCTCTCCATTTGGATTTGTAGAAAGGTTTAGTGGTGGTTGCTGCCTTGAGGTTTTCAATGCTGCACATGTGCAGCTGACACGCACAGTATTTGTCACTTGGAAATCTCTTTCCAAATGCGCTGAGACCTCAGCTTCAGGGCAAGAGCAAGAAAGACCCAGGACACACCAGGATTTCCAGCCAGGATATTTCTATCATTGCTGGATAAAAAACACCAAAGCAGAATCCTTCTGAGTAATTCAGAGTCTCCCTTTGCAACTGGGCGTGTAAGTCATCAATATGTTGACACGTACTCATTTTAGTAAAATCTGGTGTTTGTTTCACTAGTAGTGTTGATGTACAAAAAGCACTGAAATTAAGTGCTGCATGTTAAAAATCAATTAGCTTTTACTCCCACTGAAAACGACATTGGTATTTGGAAGACATATGTGCACCCACGTCCCTGCTTATGCTCGCCGGAAAATTTATGGCCCTCTCCCCAGCTGCAGAGAGGCCATTTCCTCTGCAGTGAACTTGAAACTTTGGTTTCTAGCTCTGCTTTTTCTCCATTTATGTTTTAGCGTGCAGGAAGGAAAGTCTTGGAAAGAGCGAGCGGGTCGGTGCTGGCTGGGAGCCGTCTGCTGCTCTTCAGACCTTGCTCCCTTCTCCTGGGGCTTATTTTGGGTAACCAAAGGCGCCGATTCACATCCTGTGTGTGGGCTGCAGGTGGGAACACATCACCTGCCATGAGAGCTGCACCCCTGGGGTTGTTAACAGCAGCTTAAGGGGAGGAGGGCAGGGAGAAGGGGAAGCACTGTTACAGGTACCTCCATGGAAAGTGCTGCGAGATCTGGTACAGATGTTTACAAGGCTGGTATCAAGGACTTCATGCTGCTCTACCAGAAGAAGAGATGAGACAGGAGTAAGTGGTAAAGGTGCTTGCTGGAGGCACTAGGTTAAGCTTGTCCTGGTCCTTGCAGGTGTCCTTATGCGGGTGGCATGGAGCCCTGCTGATTGCTGGGGTGCTCCTCTGCCTTCCACTGGTTTGAACAGGGAGGGGTTTAATGTTGTTCTCTACTTAAGCAACTTTGCTTATCAGTTCCCTGTGATCGCGGGTCACTGTTTTAAAAGAAAGTGGTATTTCGAGGAGTAAAACACATCTCTTAGATGCATTATTTAAAGCAACAGTCATCTTTGAATGTGGGGTGGCACCTGCCCCAACTTTCCTGTTCCTGTGGTGGTGTTGCAAGGAGGTGGAGGAGGCTGTTGCCCAATGCCTGTGACTAATGCACACCTCCCTGCTCACAGCTCTTGCGGGGAGTAGGTACCCTCCATCAAACCCCAGCCCTGCTGGAACCTGGGGTGGCTGGCACAGGGCTTGGCATGAGCAGACCTGGGCCAAAATAACCCTGGGGAAAGGGGGTCAGGGGGGTCTTTTCAGCCTGATAATTTCCCTGATGTGGTTAAGGGCGCTGAAGAGGGGCTGCTGCTCATGGAGGAAGGGGGTGCTCAAGAAATTTCTTGCCTCCAAAAGAAATGCCTGAGAGGAGGTCTCAGGTGGCTGCTGTGCTGGCTTCAGCCATCATTCAAGAACTATAAAATGAAAGAAACCACCACAGAAGGGAGGTTATTCTTGCACTGGATCAGTTCCCTGGTGTGGTTTACACCGTGCCTCCCCCAAAAACAGGTGTAGTGACCAATTTGGGCAGGACTGAACCAGTGGGGAGAGGCTGTGCCTGGGCCAGCTCTGCCCTTGAGAGAAGGGTAATGTGTTGAGGGCCAAACAGGTAAAACGCAAGGTGCTTTCCTGCCACCTCTCTCTCTTCTGGGCCCAGAAATTCAAATGCTGCTGCATAAAGGATATGTGCACCTTTTCCTGTATTTTGGCTTATTTTCTCTTCTGTCCCTGTGTGAAGATAGATGCAAACTGAGTTCAGTACAGACTAGCTACAAAAGTGATTTCAACTGCCCGGAGCAACAGACTGGAAAGAGAGGGACGCATATGTTCTGCCTCTCATTTATATAAAAGTCATAGGTACTATTTGTTATTTCCAATTGTGTACGTGATTTTGTCAGTTTAATCAAATTGCTCCTTTTAACACTATATTTGCTCAGGACCTCCTTCCCCTGTTGCATGAGGATCCAGCACAGGCAGTGCAGGGGAAGGCCATCCTGATACCCTGCAGCCTCCCCAAAGGGCTGCTGGCCAGGGATGCTGCTGGGGAGCTGCGCCCAGTTTCGGGCACAGGCTGGGGCTGGATGCACAGAAGCAGAGTGTCGGGGAGCGCCAGCAGTGCTGGTCCCTGCTGTGATGCTGGTCCCCGGGGAGGCCCAGAGGAACTTGCCTGGTCATCGAAGGTGTCTGCGAGCGACGGCAGGGAGGGCAGCAGTAAGAAACTTGACGTCACCTGCTACGGCTGCTTGCTCCGTCTCGCCTGCTGGGGACTATTTTTAGCATTATCTCAAAAGTGCCTCCTTGCCGGGGTTTAGTTGCTTAGCAGCCACCTCGTGGCTGGCGTGATTAGGATGGGAGCAGGCGGTTATTAATGCACACGTGCGGAGATTACCTTGCGGTTTCCACCCAGTCACTGCCTGAAAACCTCGCAGCTCTCGGGTGCGCAGGGCTGGGGACGAGGGTTTTCTGCCCCAGGGGCTGATCTCCCCTGTGTGCAGCAGTGACAACCCCCACTGGCCTCGGGGTGCTGCCTGCATCCCCTGTCCTGGGCTCACCCCTCTGGGTTTGCTCTGTTTGGGAACAGGCATCAAAAAAGGGGCTTGGGCTCAAAATATGCCTCTGTGGAAGTCCCCAACCCACAGCCAAGAAAATGCGGTGCACAAAAGATTGGCAGGATGCTTTGTTTATTCTTTGGTGAGCCATTTTACTTTCAGATGATCTGTTTTCTCTGACATATATAGAATTGCATGTTTCTAAAACTGCCTACCAGGATTGCTGGTGTCTGAGAGGGGAATTATGTTTGTCGTAAAGTCAGTGATACCCTCAGTCATAATAGGGCTCTCAGAAGACAAAGGGAGTTATTTTCTCAAATTGAAAAGTTTGGTACTTAAACTATATCTGCTCAAATTGATTAAATCAGATTGCTGAGCCACAGATAACTTTATAAATACATTAAGCTGAAGAAAAAATTCTTTTAAGTCTCCATGCCCTGACAGGCTCCTTTTAAAGCTGGAAAATCCTGAAATGAGTTATTATAGGTACAAAAACAAAATACACAAAAAGGACTTTTAGGGATTGGTTTCCAAAATGGCAGGAGCCCAGGCTGGTGCATGGCTGTAAGCACATTCCAGCTGCCTGCGAAGTGATGTCTGCACATGGGAGACCACTGCAGCCTTCCAAGAGTCAGAGTATTGCAGCTCCTCCTAGGAGTTACTACAAGAGGTTATTTAGACAGCAATCCTGTCCTTCAGCCTCTGTTCAGGGATGGTCTTGCTCAGTGGCGGTGTTGGACAGTGCCTCTTTGGGATGGCCACTGTGCAGAGGGACAGCCAGCATGGCTTGGCCAAGTGCCTGCCCCAAGGAGCCTCCATAAAGGGACAGGCGGGTCTTGGATATTAGGTGGCAAAGATAGGGTCTTCCGTGGATGGGCAGAAAGGGGCTGCAGTACAGCATCCACCACCTTAATGCCATCCTTCACCGTGGTCTGGCTCTCAGTGCTCTTCTGAGCTGTTCTAGAACAGGAACTTCTTCAGCAGGGTCCCAGATGGGGGAAGCAGCCCCTCATTAGCACCTTTAATCCTTTTCAAATTCCAGGATAGTGCAAGTAATATTCCTCAAGAGTGATCAAAAGCTTGCACATGGACATGGAGCAAAACTGGAGATTGCACAAAGTGGAAAATTGGGCATAATCTGATAAACCTAAAAAATCAGGCTGAGGCTGTGTGTGTGTGCCTCCTGGGGCACATCCTAGTCCTGTCTGCCCTAGCCCCTCAAGGACATGCTGTAGCTCCTGTTCCTGCACTCACATCTCCTCATTGCATATGACTGGATATGTCTGGGAGTGCATCCAAGCTGGAGAGTGGTGATGCAGAGCCATAGGTCTCTGAGCAGAGGCAAAGGTGGTGTTGGGAAGGTGAAGGCAGTGGCGGTGTGTGGGGAGGGCTGTTGGGGTGGGAAGGTGCTTGATCTGGGCAGCTGAGGGAGGGAACGGAGGTCTGGGATCTCCTCGATAACCCGCTGCCTGGTTATCAGGGAGGGATGTGTCATTGCAAGGACAGATGCTATTTCAGGAGCGATGCTGTTTGTGAGACAGAAGGTCTCCGTCAGGCACCAGGGCCTGAATGCTGCTGGCAGGAGAGGGTTTCTGCTGTGTGTCAGAAGCTGCCAGGAGGAGTCCTGCAGCATCCAAACCAGGGATCAGATTCCTAGTCAAGGGAAGTGATCTCTGAATATCACCCCCTGTTTAAACCAGGGTAGGTTATGCTGCTGTGTGTTTTATGCCCAGGATCTCATCTGGAGCACCTCCACACCCCTCCTAGGCTGTGGGCAGGGATAAGAGGGTGGGAGCACTGGCTCCCAGCATGAAAGCCCTGCGTGCATACCTGTAGTCTTATTGATTTAGCGTAAAAAGCAGAAATCAAGTATGAATTCAGCCTTTGCCAGCTTGGTCCACAGATCATGCATTTTTAGAAAGCCATCCTACATCCTTCATGTAACTGAGAGTTATGGGCCACCACTCTTGATAAATGTCAGCCAAGAATTAAGTGGGGTGTGGGAATGGGGCAGTCGTGCGTTTCCTGCAGGTGATGGTGACACCAAAAGCCTTCTCGGTGGCCTGTGTTACCACCCAGCTAGCTGGCAAGCTGGAACAGAGCTCAAACAGTTTGAGGAAAAGTAAAATACAGTACTGCACAACAGAGGAGGCATTTCCATGGTTATGGTTGGCGCCCTAGAGTAATCTTTAATCACTTAAAGATTAAATGGCAATTCCCGAGCTACTGAAAACTCAGCATTTTGGGAGAATCATTCTCTTAAAGTGTGCTTGAGTGATGGACCTGTTTCCTCTCTCTTTGTCCTCTTTAACTGATGTACAGCAAAGGATGTAGAGCCAGTTACTAAGTTGTTTTTCCTGACCAGCCCTAAGAAAGGTGGATCTGGCAGACAACAGCAGCAATGGCCTGGGAGTCCTGGCCAAAGCAGCAAAACCCGGGTGCATATTTCTGCCGTGGTCCTGAAAAGGCGATGGAGAATCGAGTACCGTCGTACCTGTGCTCCTGTTCCTCTGCAACTACAGCTGGCTCATTTTCACTGTCTGGCACGTGTCCTGTCTGAATTGACCCAGTGTGCACCCAACTGTCTGCACAGGCATGCCCCGAGGTGGTGCTGGAAAGGTTATTCCTTGGCTTTTTACTCCTATTAGTCATGTTAGCGCTTGTGCCCGTATTGATTATTTTCAGACGTTATGCAACATTAAAGTGTGAAGTTAAAGCCCCTCCGCCCTTGTGAGGCAGCATGAGAGCAGGTTTGTGTGCTTTTTTTCAAAACAGCTAAAACTATAAAACCGTGCATTTGCAAAAACAACCCCTCGCTGGGCCTTTTTATGTTTTTAATGAAACACTTTCTGCATTCAAATGCCAGTTGCCTCTCTCTCTGTGCGACAGTGCCTTCGCTCTGCCACCTGCTGCCAGCTGCTGCGAACATTGGCTTCACTGCAGCCAGGTCTAGGCCTTGGGCTTTTTTTCTTTATTGTAGAATAAATTTGAAATAAGAAACAATATTTAGGTGTTTTCGGGCAGAGCTTTATCCTACTACTTGTTTGCTTAATGCTCTTTACTTTGGCAAGCATATCAAGAGTGGGGAAGGAAATGAGTGTTAACATTTGTCACACATTTGGTAATATTGCATATAGAAAGGTAAATGCCAAATGTACATATGCCATTTTATAGATAAATGCTTCTGGCAAGGGGAGGCGTTTTCTACCCAATTATGTGGCCTTTTTGATGTAAATGTTATGAATGTGTGGTAATATTTGGCCATCTGCTGATGATAGTAAGAATTGCATGGGCATGGCAGAACGGAGCCCCTTCACGCTGGCTTCTGCAGGAGCCGCAGCCGACTGTGCCGCTGCGGGCGGGAGGAGGGATCGTGGGGACCCCAGCACTCTGCAGAGGTACCGGGATCTGCCCCACATGGCGGGATGGGGGTGACAGCCTCATCCGGACTTCCCGACATCAAAAGAAACCTAAATCCAGGTTTGGGATGACCACCTCGGTCTGTAATAGTATCTGTGGGTGGCAACTAGCAGATGACCCTGCTGGCCCATGGCAAGCTTTCCTCAGGCTGTTGACCACTTGTGGCTTGCAATGGCTGGAGGTGTTTCTAGAAATGCATTTGCCTAATGTCTGTAACTATAGGGTCATGGACCATTCGTGGAACAAAACCAGGGCACAGTATCTGGGTGACAGAGGAAAAGGAGAGGTGCGAGAAGAAAGAAGGTGAGATGAGAAAAACACAAAGTGGGAAAGGTCTAAATAAAAAGAAGGTGGGAAAGTCTTGGTTTGTGTGGTCGAGGCTGTGTGAAGGAGGAGATGGAGGTTGAGAGAGTAAGGAAAAGCTGATGAGGAAAGACGTGGAGACAAGAAAAGGAGAAAGGTGAGGAGCGGTGGAAGTGATGAGCCCTTCTCAGAAAAGAGAAGTTAGGCTACCATCCAGGCCATGATATATAGAAACTTGTCCCTTGAAAGTCCCCTATGCTCCCCCTCTGTCCGCATAGGCTGTGGGGCAGGGGAGAAGAGGGGAGGGTGTGGGACTCTTCCGTTCCTGTCCAAGCCCTGCTGGCACCAGTATTTGTATTTCACATCTTCTCGGCTCGGAGTGCCTGATGGGCAGTGGGGTGCACTGTCCCTGCATGCGCAGAGTGGGGTGTTTCAGTGCCCTTCCAGCCTGCTGGCTTTTCCCACAGATTGGGGAAAACGGTGGGTTCAGGTCTTGCACCCACGAGCTGGAGTCAGTCCAGATGGAGGAGCTGGGGCAAACACGCTGTGTGCCGGGGTGACAGCAGAGACGTGAGACCGCGACAGCAGAGGTACGGTCTAACTTTGCCTCAACTCCATTCGGAACCGAAAGAAGTTAATTAAAGGTTTAGTCACTGGTTTTGTTTTCCTTTTCCTCTCTGAGACCAGCTGCCCCGTTTCACATACCAGCACAGACGGGTACTGCAGTGGCCCTAGCCAGGGTGGACACAGGGACATGGGTGCCCTGACTGTGTCACCTAGGAGACACCTGGTGCTAAAGCCTTCACAGTCCTTTCCTGCTCTTCCCTCATCACATGCACATATTGCAGGATATTGGTATTGTGCTTTAGAAAAAAAGGTTGCGTAAGGGGATGTGATTTTACAGTCTGCCCAGCAGAAGGCAGTCAGGTGAGCTCCGACAATATTTGCTTATCCTCCTCCCATCAGAGGGAGCTTTCAGATGTTCTCATCCCTGCCACCCCACAAAAGGTACCGAAGTGTTTTAGGAGGTGAAAAAGGAGAACTTGGCTTTTAAACCCACAGAAACATAGTGAGTCAGGAAAAGGTTTCTAGAAGAGACAGGTAAAATAATAGCACAGCCGTTTCCCTTTGATCTTTCCTAAACATGTTCGTTACATCTCTTTCTGCTGAATTAATCCTGAATTTTCTCAGCACAGCCAGAGTTTTGCCCTGTGAGCCCACCCCCAACAGAAACAGGGGCATCTGGCTTTGTTATAAGACCAGTCCCACCTGTATCCATCAGACCCTGAGTCTCAGCTGAGGGTGGTGAGCTGGGAACAGAGGTCCATATACTACACTGAGAGCTAGAATCGGGTAAGGGAAGGTGACAAATAAATGGCAGGGATGCTGAATCAGTGGAGTTCAATAGGAGTATGGTCCACAGGCTGGCCAGCACTGAGAGCCTCCAGCATGAGGAGTAGTCCTCGGGGCATGTATCGCTGCTGGTCTGGCTTTCTTGGCAGAGAAGGAGAAATTCTCATCGACTGTCAAAAGTCATCACCTGAAACACCCCCAGACCCTGGTTCAGCCCTGGGTCATTCCACTGCTGCAATGAATTTGTGCCAGGTAGGGACTCTGTTGATTGCATCTGTAAAAAATACGTATTTTTTTACTTTCAGCTGTCATCAGTTTGAAAACTGCTTCTGTATTTGACAGCCAGTGTATTGACTCGCTTCTGCTCGTTTGCTTTCCAACTCTGTTTTTCATTTCGTATTTCTCAATGTCTCACCAGAAGCTATTCAAGTTTGCGCTCTTTCTGTGACAGGGCACATCCTCAAACTCGAAACTGCACATTTTGGACAAGAGATGTCTGCTCCGAGGCTTACAGCTTGGCTTTTTATAAAGACCTGAACAATTTGCAAAATTTGGATCCACCTGCTGTTTCAAATGAATGCAGCCAAGACTGTATTAGGGAGCTCAAGTACACCATTGTAGCTGTTTTGCTGCAGCACTATGTTTTTGTTTCAGCTTAGAGTAAAAAATAAACCTGACATATATTGAAGGAATTGGTGGAAATGTCATACAGAAGAGTGAGGTAGTTGTGTTAGAGCTATGGGGACAAATTCCCTGTTAGGGGACCCTTTAGGGGAGAGCCTGACTTCCAAGGGTGCGATGTTCCTTTGGCCAAAAATCCTGTGCAATTCCTTCATCCCGCTAAGCAAAAAATCGTAAGTGAAAATCTTTCCACACATGGCTGAGATCTGTCTGTGGCCTAACAGCATTCATAGCAATTGTATTCCAATTTCCTTTCTTATTTGATAGTTTAATAATATCCTGAGTAGCATTTAATGCTACTGTTATACTTGCCACATCTGGTACAGAATGAATATCGATCCCTTACAAAGCTGGAGCTTGGGGTATTCATTAAAACTTTCTTTTATGCCGAGTTCATTGTTGATTTGTTTAGTGTTCCCCTTTCACATCTTCTGTTTCAATTAAAGAAAAAACAGCTCTGAAAAAGAAAGGGAGGAGAAAAGGCAGTTTTTGTGGGCTCTTGTTGGTGTTCTTAACCTACACCCTCTTGGTCCTGCTTGCCTGTAGCTCAGCTGAAGTCAAGCTGACATACAACCCCTGTCGCTGTATCGGGTTGGGCCATATTGATCTTTATGTATGGATATCCCTAACTTCAAGGAGAATATTTGACCTCTGAAGGGCCTGAGCAACCCCCATAGCCTGGGATGGGAAAGGTGTCCTCTCTGCGTTTGCTGGGGGAACCACTGAGCTGTATTTCAGGCTATTGCCGCCCGCTCCAGAGGCGGCTGCATTGCAGCAACAGCGAAAGAAACCCCAGGTCGGAGAGCTGCGAGGTTAAACCGAAGCAGACACGGAGTAATTTCTTACCACAAGACAAATGGTATTACTCACACAATGTGAACAAGATCTATCCCAGGGCTTATGAAGACTGTCAGCTTTGCACACGTGGATAAAAGGCATTAAGGAAATCTCCCTTATTTTTCAGATGTGTTGTCTTTTCTGGGACTTGCCCATTTGCTGGGTTTGTGCTCTCATGCTGAATGCATTTTGAAGCTCTCTTCAAGTGCTGTGTATTTAATTGGCTTCACAGGCAGGCACCTCGCGCGACACAGTCTGTCTTGTTGGCAGTCTGTGAAATATTTTGCCATTGTTCTTTTTCATTTGGCACACAAGTGTCTGCACACAGTGTCCAGAATAGCCAGGTCCAAGTCACTGATGACATCACGGTCTCTGGAAGAAAAACTTCCTCGGGGAGCAGGGGCGGTACGTGCAGCTCTGGGCTAACTACAAAACAAATCAATTTTTTTGTGTAGAAAATGAAAAATATGCTCAGAAAGATAAAAGGGAATAATAACGTTGACTACTAGCAGAGGATGTGTTGGACGAGCCCAAGGTCAATGTGATTGTACTTTACACTGTACCAGCGATTGCATCTGTAGGATGAGCCCCAGCTCTCAGTGAATTCATTCTCATGCCTTGGTGGCCCTTTCCCTCTTACAGGGGCAAACTGTGGTCCAGAATGACCTGCCAGGATTCAGCAGCAGCTGACCTGAAGGAAGGTAGGGCTCCTCAGCAAGCCTCCTGTCTTGGGAACCCATCACTTCCAGACTAGAGCCTGCTGGGCCCCGGGTTCTGACTGTGGTTTCCCTTTTTCATCTTTTTCTTTCTTTTCTTTTTCTTTTTTTTTTTTTTTTAAGCTGACTGCTGGTAGTAAATGATAAAAGCCCTCTTTGCTGACACTGCTGCAGGGAGATTCATAGATTCCTCCTGGTTTCCAGGAAATATTGAAAACTCCAAGTCAGGGAAGAGTCAGCTGTGAGGGAGGGAGGAGGAACATGGCAGGAGCTATTCAACTGTCCTGGGAGATCTGCATCCTTCAGCTAATAACTGAAGTAGGGTATAACAATGAAATTAATTTTAAATCACCTAAATAATCAAAGAACAATTACTTCCTTTAATTACAAGCAAGATGGGGGAAACAATAGGATTTAATTTCAATAAAATCTCAACCGACTCAGCTATGATTTTTATTTAATACAGAAGTGACAGAACTTCCTGCTTTGCGATACTCTATGTGCCTGAAAATACTGTGCTTTATCTTCACCATTGACACGATAAACCATGGGATGGACTATGCTTAAGACTCAGCACCTGACTGAAAAATAAACCAGGGCCCTACACTTTGTTTTTAAATTATAATCCCAAGTCTGTACAGCAGTATCTGCTCTCAGTGCCAAAGTTTACTGGGAGAACCCAGCACTAAGTTGAATGATGCCCTGTTTGTTTTGGTATTACTTATTAATTATATTTTTTTAGACACTCCGCCCCCCCTCCCCCTCCCAAGTATTGTAGTTCCTTTACAGAGCGCACAGCTAACTCGATCTCTCCCTGGAGGGGCTGAGGGCTCAGCAAGGGGGGTGTGAGTACCTTTGGGTACTCCTGGGCTGGAAAAACTTACCGAAATCTGGGTAAACAGAAAGGGAAATAAGAGCAAAAGTAACAGCTGGATTAGTTGGCTGCTGGAGTGCTGCAGGCGAGCTGGTGAGCGGCACAGCTGTAGAACAGTTTTGGCTTGCTTCTTCCTGCTTTTTTGTCTTTGTAGTTGCAGTTTATTTTTTTGCTAGTATTTTTAGCATTATTCCAGTTTGGTAGCATTTAACCTTGCTGCTATAAGTGCTGCAGAAATTGTCATGAGGGAATTTATTCTGTCTTTGTGAGTACGTTTGTACAGCATGAAATAAAGAAGGCCTGAGGCAAGCTTTTGAACAACAAGGAAAAGACAAAATATTGACTCACCAATTCAGTAAGCATCATCTGCCTAGTGTGCTGAACAAGGCAGGGGTCCTATAAGAAAAATCTCCCTTGATCGTCTTATTAAGGAGTATCTCATAAGGCAAAGAAACAGGAGGACTGGAGACAGCTGCATGGCCTATAGTAAGCCTGATAATTTTTGAATATTTGACTTTGCAGCTTGTGAATATATAAAACTCATACATAATTCATATAGGTAGTCAAAGGAACTGATATACCCAGACATATATTTCCAATGCATGTAAATCAGTGGTAGTTTTCATTCCTGGTGTTAGCGGTTCCATTTATTCTTGTCTCGGTGCTCATTGCTTTTATTTAGAGTAGCCCCTTCTGGTGTCCTGAGTCACTTCACAAGAGGAGGACATGAGGCTCCAGCTTTAGGTTCTCCAGGCAGCGCTCTCAGTCCCATGCCTCGGTTGTTGTCAAGGAGACATATCTCTGGCATATATCTTCTCTGTGGTTTCTCTTCTTAGTATGCTTTTCCATTGCTATGGAGACTATCAGAAACTCATTTAGCAACTCCCAGTGCCCCACAAGGAATGTGTATTTCATAAGTCACTGCTCAGAACGAGGAGTGCTGTTTAATTTTTGGCCTCTCACCTGCACTGTCCAGCCTGGCTACACCAGGGACTGTCTGTGCTGAGACTTTCTGCACAGCACAGCTCTAAGGGCAGGGCTATAAAAAGGTGTCTTCAGTGGGGACAGTTTTGAAGCTGAGGCAAACCTTGCATGTGGGAGGTAGCCGAAGGCTTGCCCTGGCTACTTGGCATGGCTCTCCAAGCCCAAAACCCTCTTATTCTCCAGGTCTTCAGCTTGTGTTCTGCTGAGTTCTCATGCCATTGCTATCTCTGGTAAAGAGACCATTTTAGATCAAGGAGTAAGTGCATGCTGTAGGAGGGATGCAAATCCTTAAGGATTTCCTAGTAATTTATTTTGAGGAGACATAATTACAGTAAAGACTATTAAGAGACAACTCTCCAAATAGCAAGAGGGACTGAACTTGCTGGGATAGAGCAGAAGCAGCTCACAAACTTGAGGATTGGGGCAGAGAACACAGGTATGGTGGTCTTTCATGGATACTACATGAAGCAAAACAGATGAAACAGGGAAAATGCCTAACTATAATGGTGCAAGAGAGAGGGAAACAGAACCACTCTGTTGGCCACCATTGCAGGGCAGGAGAGAGGGAACCATGCAGCAGGGCTAGCAGCGTGGAGGTACGCAGTGAGAGGGGGGATCTGCAGCTTGGTTTGACCAGCTCCCAAGACTGTCCGTGTCCTGACACTGCAGATTAAGGCTGCATCCCCCTCAGAGCAGTACCTGAGTTTGTGTCAGTCAAGCGGTGGCACTTTGACTCCCAGAGAGCGGTGGGGCAGTTGCGCTAGAAGCAGCACCATCCCAGCAATAGAAGTGGCAATAGCAGGCTGGAGGAACCTAACCGTGTGCTGGCACTGTGCACTCAAACCACTTTGGCCAGTACAGAAGTGTAGGCTTTACCAAGAAAACCAAGACATAAGGGAAGTTATCATTTGGGGTTTACAACAGCTGGTACACAGGAAAGCGGTTGCTGCTGGGCTGAAGGGCCAGCAAGCAGTGGATTTGAGCACACCAGAGTATCTTCCTTCTGAGATAGGAGGGAGAATAATCCTTGCAACCCGGTCCAACAGGGTCTCAGCACCATGGGAAGACCCCTTTCAAAGCGGATGCAAGTGAGCAGGCAAAAATTAGAAATAAATAGGGCAGCCTATAAAATAATAAAGTTCCACATTCAAGGTGGGAATTAGAGCCCCTCTCATGAGCTCTGCGGTTCATGCTGAGGTGGCAGCTGAGGCTGCAGTTCCCAGCTCCCAGCCCTATTTCCCCACTCCAGTGCCTAGTCTGACATATTAGCATAATCCTCAATTCCAGTTTGCATTAACATGTCGGTCTGTGCCCTGCAGTAACTCAGGAACAGATATACTGTCATTTGGCTACTGGGGCTAGAAGGCCATAGGAAGGCTCTGAGATGGGGACAGTAACTCCATTACCCTCCCTGGGAAAATCAGAGCCCACCTGTACCCAGAAATCTGTAAGTAGCCAGATAGTCTCCAAATCACCACCTTAGTGCGACACAGAGCCATAAATATTCAGCGGGTACTAGGAACAGCTGAACCCAGCTAAAAGAATCTAAATATATAAATAAAATGAAGTAATTAATCAATTCAGGCATTTTACAAGAATGTACATAAAATTTACATATTTTACTAAGGCACATGATTTGTAATAAAGTAGGGTTTGGAGAACCGAAAGGAATCACATATACCCTGTCACTTACGCAAATCACTCTCTATTAACTGATTTAAAAAATCAGTTAGTTACATGTGAAGCTGCTTTAAGATGCTGATGTGCATCTCCCTGATGTGTATTGGACTGTAGTGTTTACATATGCTGGACCGTAGCTGGTTCAGCACAGTGCAGAGCTGTGCCGGTATAGGAGGCATACCCCGAAAGTACCCTCAGCGTTAGGGAGCCAGCACACTGCAGCCGACACACTCGTAGGCAGCGGAGAACAAAAAGAGGAGGGAAATGCGTTAAAAATCTGCCCGGAACAATTGATTTCAGTGTGTCTTAGAAGTGATGGGTTGCTTTGTAATTTGCTTCAGTGTCATTTTTAATCTTATGAAGTTCAAAATTTAAAGGATATATTTCATTCAAACTTAGATGTTCTTTTTTTCAGCTTGGATTCCAGATTTAAAGGAAACCAATTATGTTGATCCAGCTAGTGTCTATAGAAATGTATGTGTATGTATGTACACACCATACATGCAAATGCATTTCAGAGGGGTATCTACGCCCAAACGGCAATTACCTGTGCAGCTCTGGTTCGTACCGCTACATTTCTCAGTGTCACTTTTTTGTCTCATCATGGGTTTTCTTCTCAGCATTTAAACGCTTAGCTTGTTCTTTAGCTGTGTGTTGGTGAAAGCGTACAGCCAGGATTTATGGATTTGCGAGCACGTCATTATGGGGTTGGTGGACTGGGTCTGCACGCTTGGAGCTGAATTCCATTTATCTGGAGAGTAGGTGTTTAACTAATGGGCACATCAGACATGGAATAAATGCAGGGCAGCTTCTAGTGTCAGTGTTTTACAAAAACATCTGAATGAATGAGCTGAGAGCGCAAAACATTGCCTGTTTTTATATTCAGTGAACAGAAATAACAAGAAAAAGCACCATGATGGAGCACTATCCTTGTGCATTACTGATTATTTCAAGGTTAATTTTATTCATTCTGAATGATCGCCGTATCTGCAAGACTGAGGAACAACAAGTTCAAGAAACTGAGAGAATTAAGCAATTACAAACCATAGGCTGAAAACAATCTAATTAATATCTCAAATAAGAATTTAAAGGAACTCACGTGAAAGACAACAATAGATTTGTGTCACTTATCAATTGCTTTCTAGCTGAATGAAAGGCTGATCATGTTTGTTAAAAGGCCTTTGGGTTAAAGGGCTGTAACGCTGCTGTGTGCATCAGCTGCACGAGCTGTGGTCCAAGGAGGACGGCTGTGCTACAAGGAACCGGGCAAAAGCGTACCGTAAACTATGGTCTAGAAAACAATTAGAGAAAGAGAAGGAGAGAGATGTGCCCTGTTTAAGGGCTCCTTCTGCTTCAAATGATGAAGCTCCCACCAACTTCAGGCTCTTGGACTCTTCTATAGCAGAATTATTAGACTTAACATTATGTTGTGCTCCAAGATCCCAACTAGATCAAGGTCTTACTGTGTTAAACATAAGGAAAGATGTCATTTCTGCCTAGAAAGCTTTACAATATACAGAGTTTTATTGGAATAACATGGTTTTTACAGGACAAATCACAAGTATTGGGGACTAAGGAGTATCAGTTATGTCTAAATAAAAAAAAAGTTAAAAGAACATGTCAATACTGCATGATGAGATCTGCTGTCTTTTCTTCTGTTTATTTCTGATTAAATCCTTGGAGTTTTCTCTGTAAACATGCAAAAACTGAATTAAAAGAACTTTATCAAGGCTGCAAAAGCAAAACTTGCAAATTGGGAAAAAGTCAGAATTCAGGTTGACTAGGAATAATGTATGCTTTTTATGCACAAGAACGCATACTATTTTTTCATCCTGGCTTGGAGATGAGTCAAAGCTGCGTATTGAAGGAAGCTGTGGTTGTAAGGCTGTTGTTAGAGAGGCTGGAAATTGTAGTGATTTAGACAGGGCACTACAGGAAGATGATTTGGTGGTTACAATGCATGTATGTTATTTGGGACATCAGATTATCTTTTACATAATGCTAGACAGCTCTCCCACACCAAGCTTTTCACAGGCTCAAATTAATACCAAGTCTTTGCACTGAATGTATCTGGCAGCAGAAGGCAATTTATTCTCATTTGATTCAGCTTGAATTGTGTCATTATTTAGACATGGACACAGACTTTCTCACAAAAATAACATGCAATAACAACTATGCAGGTGAGATTTCAACCAAGTAGTGTCTGGGGCCTCAATTCCTCCTGTGGAGACTTTGAACCCTCCAGGGTTTGCTCTAGATAGTGCCAGGTGGCTGCAGCCACAGGGATGCCCGTCCTCCGCAGCGCCAAGCAGAAGAGCCGTGGTTAAGCTGGAGCAGAGCAACTTCTGCTGCTGCTGACCCTGAGTTTACCCCAGCTTTATCCACACGCCACAAGTGAAGGAGTCCAACTCCATTCGTTTTCTGCTGATGACTGTTTTTCCACCCTGGTAGCATGCTATCATGCAAACGTCCAGAGGCGTGGAAGACACTGTCTTTTTAGCTGGTTTCTCATGGAAGCAGAGGTTACGTGGTCCCTTGGCCGGCAGGTGGGCCGTGGGTCCTCTAGTAATAACTTTTGGTCCCATTTCCAGCTGTGTGGTCAAACACCTCAACTTGTGAGTTTCCACAAAAACACCCTTCAGAAGGACTGTGAGAAAACCCGAGTGGGACTTGAGAAATGTGTGCAGAATTGGCAGATAATCTGGTTGTACTTCACACATAAATTCAGTCCCATGGGAGACCACCTGGGTCAGAGCAGTGAACTCTGGTGGATAAGGACCTGCTGCTTAAATCTCTCTCTGAGTCTGGCCCTATGGCTCCTCCCTTTTGTGCTCTGATACTATGTTTTTTCTCATAAAGGCTGGTTATCAAGCTGTCACTCGAAGTATGACCCAAGGGACATCTCTAGTGATATCATCAAAGCCTTTTCCAGAGGCTTCAAGGAAAGACAGAGAGATAAGGACTTGGTAATGTTGAGACCTGGAACACATTAAAAAACAGGTAGGAAAATAAGCCTAGAAAAAGCAGTTAAAATTAAGAGAAGATTAAAGGATAAGTACCTTGGGGGAGTTTACTGTATGTTTCACTTCTAATTGTACTGCACCTCTTAGACCTATTTTTCTTTTAATTTTCATAGTGCTCCACTATCAGCAATAAGCACCATACTGAGCTAAATTAACAAGTTGGATTTATTACATCATCCAAACAAATTTCCCTGGGCTTATTATGTCTTAAGGGCTTGATACTTTCCTGGCAGCCTCTTTCAAATTACCCCTTCAACAAACATGACATAAACTTGGGTCTGTAGAGCATGAAAATTTATGTGAGAGCACAGTTATTTTAACAGATGGAAATTCTCAGATTCACCGGAAAGGTGAAGCATCGAGTACACTATTAATTTTTCAAAAGGACTTCACAGTAGAATAGTCTTGTACTATTGGCATCCATGCTAAAAGATAACTGTTTCTTGCTCCAGCTTTCTCTTTTTCTGCAGTGCAGTACAGCGAATGCCAGCTCCGTTCCAGCATTGTGCAGCATTTCATAATATGCAATTGCTCGTAAGTCCTGATTCAGCTTTTCACTCTTGCAGGATGCAGTGTTTCTCATTAAGCTTCTGCCCAGGCTCTCCAGAAATAATGCAAGCAGCACAAATCTCCCAACAGCTGCCAGTCAAAACAGCCAACGCTTGCAGCAACATGAACTAATCTGCAGCCACGCTGTTTGGCTTGCAGATAACACGACATCTTGGGCAGGACCTTGGGTACAGCACCATCTCATTGAACAGAAGAGAGGGAACTGCTGTTTGTGGCACACATTTTATTCCGTATGAGTAAAAGCACATTTGATTCTCGGCCAGCGTTGCCTACCAATCAGACGTGCAACTGTTCCACCAAGAGTTTGATTTTCAGAGACGTTGAGAAATTTTTTTAACCGAGCTGTTATGATGCTGTCAATTTAACTACGTAACATGCTGCATGCGGACTAGGACTTTCCTCTAAGGCATTTTGTGTGACTTCCAAAACTCACAAAAGGATTGCTGCATTTTCTCCTCTGCTGAAGACCAGCATGGAAACTACTGCTTTGGGCTACCTCGCCATTTTAACCCTGGTTGAAATTTAACAGATGTACTATGGCTGATTTCATTGACAAAAAATTTACTTTTCTACCATTTTTCCTTGGACATTTCAAGACCTAAATATTTCAAGACCTACAACTGTTTTAGGCTATGTATTTTTAGGTCAAAGTAACTCCAATGACTACTTGTTTAGGAACCAGTCACTTAAATGGAAGTGCTCAGTTTATATATTATATATGACTGCTGCTGGTAATATGTAAATGATGTCTAGGACATTTAAGGAAGCTTATAGTTAATAAACAGAAAATGAAGAAACAGCTTATACACACAACCAAGGACTTCTATAGTCCATGATGTAATAAATCTATAATGAACATCTGTGACAGGAACTCAAATATTTACTCATATACTGTACATAATGCTACTTACCTAGGAGATGTAAAATGCCTTGAAGATGTAATAGCCTTAAAGAAATTCAGCAGAGCAAAAATGCAAGTTCTAAGAAAGTGAATGTATTGTATTTGTTGCACCGATGTAGAGGAATACTCTTCAGTAAAAGTTATCCTCTAAAAGACCTTGGGGAATTGGAGCAGATGGTTCCATGTGCTATCCCGCTTAAATTCAAAGTGGTTTTATAAATACTCAGAAATAGTAAAATATTTTCCTTAGTATTTTATGTAAAGAAAAGAAGGTGAAAGATGATTTTTGTTAGTATTCAAATCCCAGTGCATTTGCAATGGAATTCTAAAATGTAAGATTGACTTTTTTTGCATTAAAAATATTTTCAACACAAAACCCTAGAATGGTTAATATGCCTTGCTATTAGGACTATTTTTACATTGGATTTCTGTATTAATACACACCAAAGGATAAGGAAAAATTCCAGTTTGAGATGAAACAAGGTAGGCCCCAATGCGGACTGCACCATTTGTTCATGATAGACAGTATCTTTGCTCAGCAGCGCGATTTCCATAGATCATTATACCTGCCGACATTTTTAATGAAGAAAACAGTAGGAGTCCTGAGGGGCCTACTGTGCATGCGCTGATGGGCTGTGCCTGCGCCACAAGTACAATATGTTCTCGACACCCTGGGCTCTCTATGCCTGCACAGATCGGCCATGCATCACGTGCTTTGAGTCTGCTATGTCCAGAAAATAGTGTGTGGGGCCATTCAACTGAAAATCTAGTAGGTTACCGATAAAAACAGGATTCTGCCATCAAAGCAGTATATGTCCAGAAATAGTGTATGGGGCCATTCAACTGAAAATCTAGTAGGTTACCGATAAAAACAGGATTCTGCCATCAAAGCAGTAGAATTGGCAGGTATAGGGAATAACTATTCTAGGAATCCTTTATAATTTTTAAGAGGCATCCATCTGCAATACACAGGCTGCAGGATCTTGGTGTCTGGTACTTCTCTGCTCTAGTTAAATACTGTCTTGCTCCTTGGCTTCTGTCCTATTTCCAGAAGAGGAATTACCGATAAAAACAGGATTCTGCCATCAAAGCAGTAGAATTGGCAGGTATAGGGAATAACTATTCTAGGAATCCTTTATAATTTTTAAGAGGCATCCATCTGCAATACACAGGCTGCAGGATCTTGGTGTCTGGTACTTCTCTGCTCTAGTTAAATACTGTCTTGCTCCTTGGCTTCTGTCCTATTTCCAGAAGAGGAAGTAGTATCTCTTTTCCTTTTGTGGTTGGTGATTGTTTTTCTCTCAATCTGTAGCTTTGTTATGGATCAGAGGGAGCCAAGGGCCAAAAGTGACTTGTAAACCTCAGCACATGCTGTTTTTTCTAGACATACTGCTTAGTAAAGAAATAAACTAGTAAGGGGTAAGAGATGCAGTATGGTGCTTACCGCCCTATTTCAGCACATTAAATATATACAATCTGCACTTTATTCCAACTAAAAATAACACTCAGATTAATACAGCTTTCTTTTATATATTAGAGAAATCATTACCATGAATTATAAAGCAGGAAAAGTGTGGTTCACAGTGTCTGTCACTCCAGAGTTCTGCATTAGGATGGATGTAGACAGTTTGATGGAGTGGATTGAACATACGCCCTGGAGTGAGATGGGAGACGTATCTCTGCGAGTGTCATCGACTCATTCTGAGATTTAAGACAGGACTTTTAAGTCCGTATGTTTCTATTTTGAGAGGGTCCAGACTTAGACACGTTATTTATTTATTTTTTAACCAGACTCAAGAATCTACAGTTCCAACTGATGTCAGTGCCAGCCACTAAGTATCCAAAACTGAAGTCCCAAACTTGAGGACAGAAAATTAGAAGGCAGTTTTGAAAATCCTGGCCTCAGCTTCCTTGGGCTTCTTCATTTATAGAGTGGTGTCTTAATGGCCTTACCCATCTTTGCAAAGTGGCTGACTGAAATCTGCAACTGAGAAAGTGCTATATAAATAATTATTGCTCTATCTCACAAATCTTGATGAGCATTTTAACTGTTACCTGTAATACCATTTAAATTTCGCAATATAATCATCCTTGTAGAAAAAGATCAAGTATGTCTTTTTATTTGGCAACTATATAACATTTTACAGTTTTAAGGCTGTGCACAACAGCAGTTTAGAAAGCTAAACATCACTGATCCATTTTACAAATGGAGATGACTGCACTCAGAAGAGGGATCTGCATTAGACCACACAGACTGCAGCAAATTCACCACTAGAATACAGGATTTCTGATATAAAATTTACTGGCCAAATACTAAATCAGTGGTTCTTAAACTCCTGCTATACACAGGCAGTTGTTGGTCATAGTATGCCAGCTTGCTTTCTTACCTCCCCTTGCTAAATTGATTTGAAAGGTAGTTAAAAATACATTCCTAGTATTACTTTGCCCCTCAAGTGATTCATGTTGTTACCATTGGGATACTACTCAGTCATGAAATAAAAAGAAAAATCATCACCTGCTGCATCACCAGGGGCAGAGGATCTGCTAGATTTTGTCGGAAAGGGTGAGCAAATTTGCAGCAGGTATTGTTGCTATACTTACTTATAAAAACCTAATTTTGCCGCATGTTCTGTAATTCTGGATGCCCATCTCAATTAGAAAGAAGGGAAAAAAAGATCTATCGTGGCTCATGGAATTGTTTTTGCAAAACTGGTTCACTTAAGATACACAAGCGTATGTCAGTTGAAACGCAGTCTGATGGGCACTGGGTCATGTTGCATCAAAATGGCATTACGTTGCAATGAAGCCTTCCGATATGACTTTTATTTTTTTTGTCCTGAAACTGATTTTGAAATCTGTATGTGTCTTGCACACATTGCTTATGGACTGTAAGCCAACAAGACCGTATCAGCAGGATGATGGCTGCCCAGCAGAATCCAAGGGAGGCGGCAGTATGCCATCTGTCTTAGCTAAGTCACCAACAGAACCATGGTGTATTAGGCACAGGGGAATTTTAAAAGTCTCCTCAGGTCTTTGGTCTCAAATCTAGGGTATTGTAATTTAAAAAAAGAGTTTGATCTACCCAGGTCTCTTTGCTGAGTATCTGACTAAACTATTATAGTTTTTCGTAACTAAGGAAATACTCTGCAGTCAGGAATTGGGTTTATCAAATCAGCTAATGTAAGTTTCCAGGTCTTGCAGGAGAAATATAAATCTGCCCGAGACAGTCTTCACATCTTTTTTGGAAAATGTACTGAGACTATCTACCAAATTGAGGGGACTTTTTTTTTCCCCCTCAGATTTGCCTGCCTTCCTGTTTACAGATAGGCTTTCCCCACAACGGGCATCCAATGCCCTTCTAGCAAATGTGGTAACTGCTTTACACAGAAGAGTCATCTGGGCTTAGAAAGACACTATTTCGCTAGTCTGCCTTTGAAATGCATTTTAGCAGCTGTGAGGAAGGAGAAACCTTATGGGTTTAGTCAGTGTTTAGTGTGGGATTAGTCAGCTTTTTGCTGACCACTGCCAGACATCAGACTTCTCCCTGGCAGTCATGTATGGGTGACATGTCCTAATGGGGAGAAACATGGGGATGAGGATCTGATCTATCCAGAGGGACACAGCTCCCCACAGACACCCCAGCAAGGCTTGGAGCAGCACAGACCCCTGCAGAGGGAAGGGGGGAGGATGTCCGCACGCTCTTAACAAAGGGAGATGGGCGCAGGGCAGGGGTCCTCCAGCTCTGCTCAGGTCCTGGGAGCCCCGGCTCCTCTCAGGGCCCAAGGGCCCCAGGCTCCCCTCACGCCCTGGGAACCGTGGTCCCACCCCAGCACCCAAGGGGCCCCTCAGGACCCAGGGTCTGGGATTCTCTGGCTCCCCTCACAGCTGGGGGACCGGGCGCCCCCGCATCCCCTGTTGCCCCGGGGACCTTGGTCCCCTCAGGGTGCAGGGGTGCCAGGATCCTCTCAGGGCCCGGGATACCCCAGATCCCTTCACGCTGGTCAGGCTGGGATCCCCTGGCTGCCCTCATGCCCAGGGTCCCAGGTTCCCCGCACAGCTGAGGGGGCTAGAAGCCTGTCGGCTGTCACCGACCCTGAGGGGCCTCAGGCTCCCCTCAGGACCTGGGGGGCTGGGATCTCCCGCTCCTCGCTCCTCCCGGGCGGGGTGGCGACGATGGCCGCCCGCTCCCTCACGCCCACTCACTCGGGAGACCGCCG
>NW_008795492.1:1276661-1283448 GCF_000699145.1 Aptenodytes forsteri
ATCCGTGTCTGCTGGCGGCTAGAGACGGGACGGGGACAGGTCTGTCACCGCGCAGGGCTCGGTGGGACCCCGGTCTGGGCTCTGAGCTGACGGGTGAGAGCGCTCCTTCCTCCCCCCGCTTCTCCCGGTGTCCCCTCCTCCCCTCGGTCTCTCGCGGCTCGGCGTGGCTGCAGCGTATCTGGCTGATATCTGGTGTGTGGCCGCAGGCAGCGGCTTCCCTCTCCCTGCGCATCGCGGTGGGAGACGCTTCCCTGGAAAGCTGAAGCGCTGGGGGGCCTGCAGTGGGGTGGAGAACTGGGGGGTGGGCTTGATACCTGTATGTTTTCAGTCTAGTTTTCAGCTGGCAGTTAACCGGAGAAGGACGGAGGCTACTCGTAGTCTTCTGGGGGTTAATAAAGCAGTACAAGGTTATTTATTTTTTTTTTTTCTTTGGGGAAAGTAGTTGAGCTGTAAGTAGGTGGGGTGAGAGCTTATACAATGTGTTAGGTTTTAAGGTGTGCTTATACCTGGTACTTCTTAGTAAGTGAAATTCAAAGTCTGTTGACTTCTTTAGTCAAGTATAAAGAGTGTATTTCAGGTCTTGATTACTTCTAATATATCTGATGCCAATGTTGTGCCATACTGCTCAGCTTTGCTATTTTAAGAGTCAAAATTGTCATGTAGA
The DNA here is from genome assembly GCF_000699145.1 of Aptenodytes forsteri. Classification (NCBI taxonomy): domain Eukaryota; kingdom Metazoa; phylum Chordata; class Aves; order Sphenisciformes; family Spheniscidae; genus Aptenodytes; species Aptenodytes forsteri. The sequence goes on from NW_008795492.1 coordinate 1,277,326, forward strand.
AATTGTAAATAAATTTGGTGTTTCTTAAATTTTTTTTTAATGTGGAAGATTTGGGGCTTTTTTAGTGGTTTTGAAAGTTTAACACAATATGGGATCCTACTTTTAAACTTTCCAGCAAAGAACAAAGTGGCACATGCTTGGGAATGTATTTACAGATGACAGTCCCAGTCGCATGAGATTTAGACTAGGAAAATTGGGTGGATGTGAAGGTAGATCTTATGAAACACAGATGTAACTTCAGTATTTACTGTGAAGGAAGCTTTCCTTTTGCTTGAACAGCTAGCAGTGCAGCCTCTAGGGCTAATGCTAGAGGCTATTCTGTCCTCAGTGGTGTGTGGGGCATGGTTATTTAAGTTCTAATTTGTTCTGTTATTGGACTACTTGGTCAAATAACTTACTATTTTTTCTTCACTTAAAAACTTGCAAACCTCATTGCTGACATCTTCTTACAGCATCTAGATTTTGGGGGTGGAATTAAGAGGGCTGGTCTCTCTCTTACTCCTTAACTACTAACTTGCTTCAGATTTCTGGGCTGCAGTCTGGAATTCTGGACCCTAACTCTTGACCTTCCCACCTGGAAGAAATTGGATGTACATCTTGTGTCTTTGTAGTGGATGGCTTCTATAAATGCTTTCTGGTTGGATATATTAATTTGTCACAAGTTCTATCTTTTAGCCTAAAAAAATACATCTTACAGGGCTAGGAAGCTGACTTTTTCCAATATAGCATTGTCTGCAATAGGTTCAGTTGTGTTAGGGGTGAAAGTAAGAGTGTAGCTGCAGAAATGCTTTGCCTGGTGATAAGGCTGGTTTAAGAAGTTAGACTGTTACCTCAGTGTCTGACTCTGGTCCATTCCCCATGCTGTAGTTTGGTGCCTCCTTAGCTCTCAAGTACAGCTGCTGTAAACTGGGCTGCTAAAATAATTATCCCAAAAGCCACAGCGGAAACAAAAATCTGAAAGCACTAGAGAGTGTGGCAGACTAGGGGAGCTTCATAGCATGGATAGGGCCTAGTTCTGTTCCCATCACACTGTGTGATTAGAGCTCCTGCTAAGAAATAGGTAACACCTCTTCACTGATCCTGTTACTTGTAAGAATTTAACTTTATCCTTTCCTTTAAATTTTTTTTTTTTTTAAATCTGGTGAGAGCGCCCAGGAATCAGAAATGTTCGCACAGTCCCAAACACAGAGCACATTTTTCTCTGTATGTTATGCTCAAGCTTTTTAAATCTCAAAAAGATAGCTTTGGCGATATGGAACCTGTGAGTCTACGCAGAGATTAAATCAGTCTTTGTTGTTTTGGCGTCAACTAATTTTTAAAAGTGATTCACATGCACGGTTGAAAGGAGATCTGTTATATAAAACTGGCAATGAGTGTTTCTTTTTTCGTTGGTTGTTTCGAATATGCTCTTGGACAAACCCAGCAACACAAAATATACCCATGTATTCTTTCTTTTGCTTTCTTTTCTGTTGACTGTTAGTTTTGTTTAGCTTAGGTGATGTTGCTGGTAAATGCTTTCTTGCAGGGTGTGGAAGAGGGAATGCACATGGCCAAAGTAATGAAAACTGCAGTAATTGTAGTTGTTTCAAGTTCCTAACACTGATCCTTTACTTGTAAGAATTTAACTTTATCCTTTCCTTTAAATTTTTTTTTTTTTTTAAATCTGGTGAGAGCGCCCAGGAATCAGAAATGTTCGCACAGTCCCAAACACAGAGCACATTTTTCTCTGTATGTTATGCTCAAGCTTTTTAAATCTCAAAAAGATAGCTTTGGCGATATGGAACCTGTGAGTCTACGCAGAGATTAAATCAGTCTTTGTTGTTTTGGCGTCAACTAATTTTTAAAAGTGATTCACATGCACGGTTGAAAGGAGATCTGTTATATAAAACTGGCAATGAGTGTTTCTTTTTTCGTTGGTTGTTTCGAATATGCTCTTGGACAAACCCAGCAACACAAAATATACCCATGTATTCTTTCTTTTGCTTTCTTTTCTGTTGACTGTTAGTTTTGTTTAGCTTAGGTGATGTTGCTGGTAAATGCTTTCTTGCAGGGTGTGGAAGAGGGAATGCACATGGCCAAAGTAATGAAAACTGCAGTAATTGTAGTTGTTTCAAGTTCCTAAAGGGGGGAAAAAAGGAACTGCTAATGCACAGGTGTATTATCAGATGGATTGTATTTTCAAATTCACATTTTTGTGTCTGTAAAAATGACTAGATCGATTCTCATTACTAGGTCCAGACTCCTCTGAACTTTTAGTAATGCTAATGAGCATTGGGTCTTGGGGTGAAAACAGTGTGAAACTGAAAGTTGGAGCCCACATCCTTCTTTAAGGGAGAGCAGTTTTTAATTAGATTTTTTTTTTTGAGCCTGCATGAATGCAGCCATATCTGTCAGATGCATGTGGACTGGTTTTCCTACAGTGTGTGTATTGATAGAGCTGTGTATTACAGAGGAAGAAGTTGTCCTGATATATATGAGCGTGTTAGTTTGCGCACTGAGGTGTACCAGACTCTAAATTAATAGCAACACAAAAACTTTAGATAAATGTTGGATGTATGTGACAGAGAACAGTGAGTTTTTTTTGAGAAGGCTTGACAAGGTCTTGTTCCCCCTTCTTCTAATCTTTATAGCTTTCTAGACCTTTTCTTTTTCTTTCCTTCTTGTTTGACAGATCTCACTGCATTTTCCCTGATGTGACATCTGGGGGGGGGGAAATAAAATCATGTCAGTGTGCAGGTCTTGCATGTGAGCAGAGTTAATTCGGTAGAGTGGTAAAGGCTAATTCAGTACTGAAGCAATACTTCCCTTTGATAGGAAATGGTCTGGGTGGCAAAGCAAGTTTCATGTGCTTATGGTGGTACTAAGCAGGAGTGTGAGTGCAGGGTAGCAGGTTAGCAAGTGCAGGGCGCACCATGGCTTTCTTGTTCTTAGGCGAAAGTGAGAAAAGGAAGATAAGATTTTAATTAACAGGACCTTTCTGTCTCTCCTATCATGAACGTAGGATAGTAGGGGGAGTATATGGAAAAGTGAAAAAGAAAGTCTTTCACATCTGAGAAGTTCAGAAGTGTCTTACTAGGTTCACTACTGAAATTAGTTCTTGAAAACGAAGTGTATCCTTCTCATGCAATGTAAGTCAGTGTTATGAATTACTAATTTCTTTTAGCATGGTGCCTCCAAACGAAGTTACCGCCTAGGTCCCTGTGGGTCTAGACACGATGAGACCAGACAGTAAAATATGGCTCTCCTTCCAGGTAGCTTATAACCTGAGCAGGAGAGCAGTATTGGTTAGCACTTTATAACTGAGGACAAGTACCCTGTGTTTAATTAAAGACAGAATGGGAGGTGTTTGCAGGGAGCAAAGAAACTCATCAGAGCAAATGGGCTAAGAAAGTGATGGTTAGAGCAGTGCTTTTTATGTGGCCGTGAAGGGCAGAGGCGTGTCTTTTACAAAAGGCAGGCACTGGTTGTTGTAGATATTGTCTGTTCATAATGCTGGATTAACACATTGAATGACAAGCAGGGTGATAGTAGTGGGTGCTGTCTGTAAGGAGAGTTGAGACAGAGACGATTTCTTCTGCATTTGCATGTACAACAAGGTACACAGAAAATGTTTGTTAGAAATAGGCTGAAATCTTAGTTTGGACAGGTCTGTAACTGAGAGACCTAGAAGTTGACAACATAGAGATGTTTGAGGATGTCGCTGAAATTACCTGAGAATGGGCGTAGAGTCATGTAGGATGAAAGTTGGTAAGGCTTCTCCATCTTTTCAGGGATAGTTGAGAGAGAGGAGAGTGCAAAGAGTGAGAGAGATATGTAAATGGGGGGGAGAAAAATAGTCTGCGGTGTTGAAGGCAGCTTAGAGAACGAGATGCAGTATCGGTTGTGAGGTGCCATTGTGAAGAGGTCAATGGAAACCTTGGGAAGAGATTCAGTGGACTGTGCATGGGAGATGCTGAACAGGAATGGGTTCAATTCTGAACTGGCAGCAAGTAATTCTTGATCTCCTTTCACAGCTGAGTGTGTTGAATATGCTGATAAGGTTGGGAAGGTATGACATCAAAGAGCTTTTTTGGTTTTTTGGTAAAATGGGGGAGCCTAAATTTGTAATGTGAAAGCCTTTGTTTTTAATGTGAAGACAGAGGAGAATGAGATGTGAGAAAGATGAAAGAAGATAAAAGTGTGTCAGTGGGAAGCAAAAGGAACTTGGAGAGCAGATAGTCTTCCATACAAGAATAGCCATGCTAGATCGGACCAATGGTTTAGTTAGCATAATATCCTGTATCCAAAAATGGCTATCAGAAGATGCCTATGGAAAAATAAGAACAGGATGCATATATGTGATATATTTCCCTGACATTCTCTCCTAATGTCCATCACAGGACAGAAGGAAACTGGTGAGCTAGTATGTAAGAAGGGAGTCATGCAGAATCAAGGTGATCTGAAAAGCTACTGTGACTGCAGGTAGTTGTCCAGCAGTGGAGATGGCAGAATTGCAGTAGGAAAATAGTTAATTAGTTGTTATTTCACTAATGGAAAACATGGCCACTTAAACTCTCATTGTGCTCACTCAACACGGGGGTAGGAACAAAAGTAGGCTTTGGGGTGGGCTCAGCCAGGCTTGGGCTTGGCAAGATGGACCAAGTGATGATAAAAGAGCATGGCAAAAGAAGGCTGTCATTGCTTTGCATGCCAGTGGAATAAAGGTCAGAAACTTGGTGGGAAGCTGTTAATTTGAGTGGATACAGTGACTCTAAGTTTTAAATGTCTTATTGATAAAGATTTTAAGTAATGAAGACTTTATCTGCATTATAGCAAATAAACTTGGCAAATAGAGCAAATAAGCAAGTAAAATTGACTGACTTGAACAATAATACAACTCATACAGTAGAGTTGTCTCAGAATAAATCCTCCATGTAGATCCTGTACTTGGAAATAAAATCAAATAGAATAATTAAGTGATTTTGTCTCAAAATAATATCCATATGGCAGGGTTGTTCTGAAAGAGCTGCAGATAATGAATAGTATACACCAGATTGTTTGTAACAAGTTTCTTGGACAAAAATTCTTAAGGCTTCCATATAACTAAAGAAACATGATATATTTTTGATTGACCTGTTTTACTTTTTCCTGGATAAAAAGATTTATTTTTTTTAAAGCCAGTTGTTCTCAGCCATGCTTTCTTCAGTCATACAAATTGGCTAGTCAAATCATGCTGACACTTTTAATGGAATGAGATATACACTTACTTTTTGAAAAGTCTAACTTTCCTTTTGTATGTCCCTGGAAAAAAAATTAAGTAGCTTTTTTTTAGGGAGAACTAGTGGCCATTTCTGCTTATTTACGTGGGTGAACTATTTTCTTTTTCTGATAGATAAAGGCAGGTTAAAAATCACCCTGCAGAAAACTGAATGCAATCTCTTCTGTGTAAATGATATTGCTAAAACAGCGTATGCAGGAAATTGGTGCTGGTGTTGGTGGTAATCAGGTAGTCTTCCACCCAGAACCAGGCACAGATGAAAACTGTCATGTGAGGTCTTGAAGTACTTTGCTTAGTCTCCATCAACGAGCTTTTCAGGTGGAAATAAAACAGAGTAGTGTCTCGTAAAGTGGCAAATAAGCTTTTGAAGCTACAGTATAAGGTAATCATAGTCATGTTCATCCTTGCAGTTTCCCATTCTGACTTTGTCTAATGTCACATTTGTATTTGTACTTCTGCTTATCTGTTGCTAACATTGTACATTGTGATTTTATTAATATACAATGTTTGTTCAGGTCTGTGACAAAGTCAATGTATGTAACTGATAAATTTGTTGTTACATAGACTTCTTTTGAAAGATGATGCTAAGCACTTACGACTGTCACGTAACCTACCATCTGCTTGGCACAATGTAATTAAAGTGGGAATACTGCCATGTGAACAGGAAAAGTGTGCTCCTGAAAGACGGGCATGAGTTGAGGTAGCCGGGAGTACAGTTCTTCCCATCGCCTGGTGGAATGGCTGCAGTGTACCTTAAAGGGAGGTGGAAAAAGTAATTATTTGTAAGACTTTGTGTTGTGGTTTAACCCACACAGCCGTTCGCTCACTCCCCTCCACCCCAGTGGGATGGGGGAAAGAATTGGGGG
>NW_008795492.1:1283486-1297402 GCF_000699145.1 Aptenodytes forsteri
TAATAATAATAGATAAAAATACAAAGCAAGTGATGCACGGTGCAATTGCTTGCCACCCGCTGACTGATGCCCGGCCAGTCCCCGAGCAGCGGTCACTGCCTGCCAGCCAACTCCCCCCAGTTTATGTACTGAGCATGACGTCCCATGGTATGGAATGTCCCTTTGGCCAGTTTGGGTCAGCTGTCCTGGCTGTGCCCCCTCCCGGCTTCTCGCTGGCAGGGCATGAGAAGCTGAAAAGTCCTTGACTAGTGTAAGCACTGCTTAGCAACAACTAAAACATCGGTGTGTTATCAACATTATTCTCATCCTAAATCCAAAACACAGCACTGTACCAGCTACTAGGGAGAAAATTAACTCTATCCCTGCTGAAACCAGGACACTTTGGCAAGTACCTGTCCGCAGAGTGGTTGCGTTTTGAGTTCTAAGTGGTTGCCTTTCAAAATCATTACTACATTACTGACATGAAAAATGTTATTTTTCAGAAACAGATTTGAAAATTAAATGTCTCTTCCTGTGCATGCAGACCGTGCTTCGCTGTGAGTTTGCACAGCAGTGTCCTGTGTCACCCAGGTGTCTGGGTTCCTCGGTAAGGGAGCACAGGTGCAGGTGATGGATACTGGGGTCATGTCCCCAGGTCTTGATGAGCCCACACCGCAAACTCCCAGAGTGCTGATGCAGGAGCCTGCAGTACAATTCTTAAATTTGCTTCCCACCTGAGAAATGGTGTGCATCACGGGACAGCTAGAAATGCACAGGCGCATGAGATAGTGGGCTCTGCTTCTGGTGTGAATCTTACTGCAAGCTTCTTTCAGTTCAAAATCTCTCTTCAAAGCAATATGGACCATACCAGCCAGTTGGGTCACAGAACCTAGTTCTTTGGAAACAGTATCTTTCTGTGAAGTGTTTTTTCTCTGCCTCATAAAGAAAGGGCAGAAACTGCTGGATATCTAAGCTACACATTTATTGTGGTGGGAACAATGTTTTCAGTGGGAACTATTGTCTCTTAAATTGATACATAGGAGAACAATTATATATTTTTAATAAAATTGTGCTCACCTTTTAGTTGGATGATAAAGTGTGAATAGGTTAGCTTGCAGAAAGCTGTTCCCAAAGACAGAACGAAGTGAGTGTGTGGTTTTTCCCAGGGAAACAATAGGCTTATGTATTTTACCACAATGGAAAATTTTACAAAATGTTCAAAGGCCGTGCTGCGGGAAGTGAGGTTAGCTGAGAACATGTGTAGTCCTTCAGTTGATTGGGATACGCAGAATAGTCTTAAAAATTGTACGTTTAATCAGCTTGCCTTCAGACTTGAGAATTTCAGACTTAATACTTGATAATTGGAGATGATGCAGTCTACAGCATATCGCCTTAAAAAAAGCGATGCTCTTTGGGGAGGTACGCTATTAAGAACCCATCAGTACTTAAATTTACCAATTGAAAAATTGTCAGTCTGTTTCATTGAAAGGCTAAAATAATTTGAATTCTCTGTAATAAACTCTGCTGTTCCTCAAAGTGAGTTGGAAGTCTCCTGAGGTTTTAGGGCAGGGAGAAAATCTGGGGACTCTGTAGCTGACTGAAAAATTTGCACATGGTGTAGGCACATTTGAAGTTCGTATCATTTGAAGGTACAGTGCAGAACTTCATTGTTGTTCAGTGTAACTTAGGTGAATAATGAAGGTCCAACTGCATAATTATTTCTACAATCCTAGTTGACTGTCATGAGTAAAGACTTTTACTAAGGCTTTGCCTGTTGAGTAGCATAGCCTATTTTATAAAATAGTCCAAGCAAGTGCTCAGCAAAACAGTAGATATGATGCCACAGTGAATACTGAATGAGGAAAAGAGTCTTACTGTGTATATCTAAAGATGAATTTGCTTGTAGAGCAAAAGGGAATAATACCTGCCAAGCAAACCTAATGTCAACCTTTCACTGTGAGAACAGGGCAAAAGCACAATTTTCTTCTTTTGAACCCTGTTCCAAATTGATAGTACATTGTCTTTTAACATTCTCAAGAGAATAAAATATGTGGGGGGGTTTCTTTAATTCCAGTTGTTTTTGCAAATATCAACCCTCATGGTATTACTCTTCCAGTTGTACTGAGGATGAGCTGTATTTGAAAATAGCAAGCCTTCAGGACAGCTTAAGTAACAACTGCTTTTCAAAAATTTTAGCTGTGTTTTTCCCTTTTGGCCTTGAGATGTATTTAACTCCTTTTCCCTGAATTTGTCTACCGGTTCTAATCACAGTGTTCTCTTGAAAAGTAAAAATGAAAGGCTTTTTCCCAAGAACATGTGGTGTTTGTCCTTACACAAATTGTGGTTAATTTACAGGAACAAAAAGGAATGATCTGTCCTGCTTTTTGTTAGATAATCAAATGTACTATCCAAAGCTTAAAATAAAAATAGTAGATCTTTAGAGTTTGCTTAGGAAAAGCCCTCTGTAAATAATTTGAATAGTGTGATTTCAAATATACTTGAGTTGAACAAAATTCTGCTGATTTTTGTTTTGGATGGGTATTGTTTTACTGGTTTTAATGTAAAACCTCCAGTATTGCTTGTAAGAATGCATTTAAAGTGATTGGTTGAATTTAGGTTCTGAAGTCTCATGCGCACAAGTTTAGTATATTAAAGTTACTGTATTTTTAAAAAAGAAATCACTTAGTATGTCCAGTGAGAAGAGTTGGTTTCATAATTTTCACCTTTTTCCTTTTTCTGGGCTCATATCAGTTTCCTGATACGAGTGGTTTAAACTTAATGCAGATTTTTTAACTCTTTATTTTTTAACTCTTTATCTGCAAACATTTACTCTAAGGATAACAGCTCTTAATTTACATTCCAGGTTTTTCCACAGTAAAGTCTGCTTTCTTGTTTTGCAATTTTTGTTTTGCAAAAACTTAGTATGTGGTTCCTGTATTGATTATCAGTTACGTGCTAGTAACACGTCCATCTAATAAGTGGTTTTACATTGCTCAATAAGGCCTGTAGCATATTATGTAAATGTTCATGTGTGGATTAGTAATGACTTTCACAAATGGTAGACACTGTATCGCCTAGCTGTGGTATATACCTATACCTGGTTGTATTTTATTTTTCACTTCTGGGAAGTAATTTTTCCTTATATAGGCATCCAACTGAAGAGAGACTTGAGAACGTCCTGAGAAAAGGCACTGGCGCACTAGAACGCATTTCCTTTGCATGTTGCTGTAATAATTAGTCAATTCCAATCCCAATGTGAATTTAAGGTCACTTTTTAAGAAGCAGGTTAGACATACAACTTTTTTGACACAGGAAAATACTTTTGGGATTGTCATTTAAATATGTTGCATTTATAAGTGAATGTGAATCCCACTCCTGTTATACCCCTACATAAAAAAAATATTTTTCTCTTTATAGAACTGACAGTGCATCAGCTGACCAGGACAATTTAAAATACTCTTCATCCAGAGATCGGGGCAGTTCTGCCTCCTATGGATTACAACCCTCAAATTCAGCTGTGGTGTCTCGACAAAGACACGATGATATCAGAGTCCACACTGACATACAGAATGAAGAAAAAGGTATACAGATTGCTGTTTCATGTGTAAATTGTGAGGGGACATTCAGAGAAAGGCAGTAAACTTGAAATGGTGGAGAATTTTTTTTTTCCAAAAAAAAGGCAGTGAACTGATACAGCTCATTGCCACAGTATCACTGTGTTGAGAGATTTATCAGGGATCAAAGAAATGTTGTGGTTGATATGAATAGTGAGAAAAATATGCAGTTGCATTAGGAGAAGAATGTAAGAGAAGACTTAATGCATTAACAAAATAAGCACTTTTTCCTAAAGAATAGTATTCTGGATGTGTCTGGTCTGCAAGTTGAAATTTCTTCCTGAATACTGTCTAGTGCGTCTGGTATTGAAAATGGACTGCCTGATTAAATGGGCTACTAATCTGATACATTACCTATTGCAGTTTTACTGCAGCAAACTGGAATCTTTGATTGGGAATCAAATCTATATTTTGTCATTAATGGGAATTTCTACTATGTGCCTCAGTCTGACTTCATATAAGTCACGTGGTGTATGGTTCATACAATTTTTTCCTGTTCTTTTTTGAGAATAGAAATACTTTCTCTAGAAAATAGCTAAAAATTCAGAATCATCTCTCTTTCATATTATGAAAAAAATTTGTATTCTGATTTTTTTTTTTAATCGCCAAATACAGGTATCAAATAGGAGGATTTTTTGCTTGCAGAGTCACTTTTTAGACTATGTAAATCTTCAGGCAGGCCAGACTCCAAAAAAAAAAATCTCACAGGAATATTAGTGTGGGAGTTTCTGTTCAGGAGCCTAAAAAGCGTTCGCACTCCCCCTACTTCTCTGCCCTGTAACTAACTGTAAAGAATTGCTACATCTTAGGGGAAGTTACAGCTGGGTGTGCTGATGCAAATTTATTTTTTTATAAGTAATAGGTACTGTTAGTTAGAGGCAGGAGTGTGAAACACGTATTTAATCTGCATACCTTGAGAACCTTAAGATTTGGTTAACTTTAACAGAGAAACTGCTTAGAAAGTGAGTATATTTGTCAGTGTGTTTGCTAGCATGGAGAGTCTTACTGTGTTTCACACAGACTGGCATAGTAGGTTATTCTCATACTTTGAAGTGTACTAGTATTTAAAGAACGTACTGGCAGTATAGTGAAATAGTAAGTTTTGGACAAATTCAGTAAGGTAGTTTGAAGTTGCTGGGAAAGTGCCATTTGAAAAGAAAGATGCACCTCTCTCCCTCAAGTACTGTATCTTACAGGGCATGTCTCTGCTAGCTCAGCACTTTAACTATGCTATTTTGTTCAGGTGTGACTTGAAAAGAGATGATTAGGATATTCTGTACTGTAAAACCAAATTCCGAGTATCTATAGTTAATTTTTATTTTTGGAGAAATTGTAAGCTTATAGATGCAGAATAGTTTCTTTGTTTACTAAGATTTTTCAGTTAATCTGTTGGAGTCTGCCAGCATGGAGTTTTCATTTTAAAGAACTTTTCTATCCTGGATAACGGTATGTCACAAGTGCCTAGAATCCTTGAGAAGAGATTCCACACGCGCCCCCCCCCCCCCCCCCCCCCTCACCCCGTGTCTCACTCAATAAAAACACCCCCCAGTTTCTGGTGTTGATGATAAAAATTACTTCCAACTTGATAATTTCTTGAAGTTGTTCAGGTTTGAAAACCTCCAAGGATGGGAGGTTCTGCAGCCTCTCTTAGCATCCCTTTTAGTGTTTTACCACTCTCCTGGTAAATAATTGTTTTCTCATATCCACTTTGAATTTCCCTTGCTGCAACTTAGAACTGTTGACTCCTGTCCTTTTGCTCTGCATCTGTAAGATTAGTCTGGCGCGTGCTTTTTTTTTTTAATAACCCCTCACATTAACTAGTGGAAGACTGCAATTAGATCTCTCCCCTTGGTCTTCTCTCCTTTACTTTATAAAACAAGACAGGGGAGTTGGTAGATTTAAGTTTTTAAAACTAAATAGAAGGCTCTTGGGTTTTTACTTAGAGATGAGATGTTCTCCCTTCCTGCAACACTTTCCTCCCTTTTGATTTGTAACTATGATGTGCTCAGAGTCCTTACTGCTAAAAAGATACTGCGCTAGTATTCGTATGTCATGGTATCTGCATATTTATGCTAAAATTAATAACAGTGACATAGCTGATCACATTCTTATTTGGTCTCAGATTTAACATTTAAAGGGAAATGAATAGAATTTGTATATATTAGGATTTTCAAAAACTTTTCAGACCAGGAGATAACTGGAGAGTTATAATGTAATATTTACAGCCTTATTGCCAAAAAACCTGATTGCCCTGCTGTTTTTTTCATTACTCTAAATGACAATTTGTTTCATATTGTTACCAAAGATGTACCATCTATATGTCAAATGGGAGAATATAGGTTTGTGTTGAATTCATTTCATATAATGTCAAATACGCTGTAGCAAATACTACGTGCCTTTGCAGACAACTAAAAAAGCTGGGATATTTTGTGTGCTAGAGGGAAAGTATGAAATAACTTTAAGAACTCTGATAGTGTATGGTAGTATGTCTATTTTTGATAGTTGATGTTTGTGGTCTTGAATGCATGATTACCTGACATCTTCAGTTAAACTACTTTCTTTGTTGCTTTGAATTTTAGTGATACACTTCTGTTTAGTCATAAACATAATTATTGCTATTAGAAGTAATTTCCTTCATAGGACAGTGTTGGTTTGTTATGACAAAATAATGCTAAGATGGCATACATGCTAGTTTATGTTTAAAAATTGAGTGTAATGTTGTAAATCCAAATATACACAAATTATCTTTACTGTAACTGTAATTAACTAATTACAACTGAGACTTTGCACAGGATTCTGTAATGGTAGGGTAGTCCCGTGTGTATAAAAATACACAGACTTCTACTGGTAGTTCACAGCTTCTTTTTATCAAAAGCTTTGCCTTCAAGATGACATTCTTTACATCTACTAAGGTCCAGATTCACCTTAATGTTTGAACTTTTTTTTTAATCTGTCCTGTAGTCTCGTTAGGCTGCCTCTTTTTACGGAGAGCCACCTCTCCTTTTCCCCAGGCTTGCTTTTATACACTGATGCAGGTGGAATTGTGGAAATACCTTTTCTGAAAGAAGTCTTGCATATCTTTTGTTGTTCTGGGTTTAATTTTATTAGTTGATTTTTCCCTGTCTCAGGCAGGGAAGGCACTTTAGAAAGCTGCCTGCACAGCTGCCTGGAAGGTGAGCTCTAATACATTGAGTGAGGTATGGGGCAGGCTCAGGGGACAGTTTCACTTCTGTACAGTACTGCAGAGGAAGAACCTGCCCCTCAAAGTGGTGTGGCAGACTGGAAAAATCTTTGGTTTCAACATTTGAGTATGTAAATTATTGTGGATCTAGGAGTAAAAATAATTGAATTACTCAAAATGACACTTTTATTTCCATTTTATATTGTTACCAAAGATGTACCATGTGTATCTCAAATGGGAGAATGTAGGATTGAGTTTAATTAATTTGAGATAATGTTAGTATTAGTGTGGGGAAAATATTGACTGTTGTATGTTTAGGGAGAGTTGTTCAATCTGTACATATAAATAATCTGTGACTTTTTAAAAGCTTTCTCTTTTTTGGCCATTTTACGGAGCCTGTGTGGTGGATTTATAACAAAAACAGAGTGGAAATTTGATGTGCATAATCAAGGAGCAAGTAAGTGAATGTATCTAGCTGTATATACTAGCAGTTTGACATGAAGGGCCTTGTAAAATACAGGGTCAAAAGTAATAAGAAAACCCCAAATGCAACAAAATCTATGTTAAACTTCATTGCAATAGTGGTTTTCTCATATGCTTAAAAAAAAGACTGATTAGATTCTGAATATGTGACCTGGAAACTTAAAGGGCATAACGAAACATTTTTGCATGTGAAAGTGAAAAGGGAAGCTAAAGAAGGTGGTAGAGGATAGGGCTGCTAATTTGCATATGAATTTAATAACTCATAACATACTACCTTACTAAATATATGGTCTGATAGCCTGTTTTAATCTCACGTTGGTTTTTCCACAGGTGGCTACAGTGTCAATGGAGGATCTGGGGAAAATACTTATGGTCGGAAGTCGTTGGGGCAAGAGCTGAGAGTTAACAATGTGACCAATCCTGATTTTACCAGTGTTCCGCATGGGAATCGTGCTTTAGCCACAAAAGACATGAGGAAATCACAGGGTAAGGATACCACAGATTTTCAGGAAAGGAGGATGACTTTATGGCAACCTCTCTTGTGTTCAGAATATGAAAAGAAGTTCACTACGATTAGGCAATCTATATGGATTTTATTTTTTGTGGTATATGATTAGATGATGTTGATGGAAATTGTCATCTTGTATTTACTGTTCCCTGCATTGAGGCTTCCTCCATAGGTTAGGCAGATCTCTCGACTATATGGCTTATGCTATCAATCTTTCACTTTCCTTTTGAATAGCTTTTGAACCCTTATTCAGGTTAGACAAATTTGGCTCAGAGATCAAGGGCTCCAAAAAGGAGAACTTGCTCTCAGATTTGTTGAAAATTGATGCCTGAGTAAAAAGTTGTTAATTAATGAGTCCTTAGCGTAGGAAAACCTGCAATGGTGAGCTCAACCGTTATCTGTTCTCACTGGCCTGCAGGTCAACTAGTCATCACATCATACCAGCTGATTAGTCAGTAGATGTGTACTTCTGAACCAGCCACAATTCATGCTCGCTCTTGCTCAGCTGAGGATTAGAGGCCAAGGAGGAACTGGAGGCATCATAAGAATGTGGGCAAGGTCTTGGGAGATACAGTGAGAGGAAATCTGGAGTTGCAAGAGGGTGCAAGAATGCTGGGCATGTGTTTTTGAGAAAGAAGGCTTTACTTTTCCCACTATTTGGGTTTAAATCATAGTTTAAAAAAAAAGACGGTTATTCCAAGCACTTTTGAATGAAAGTAGAAACTTTATGACTAAGCACTGTCATTTATTGCATCACTTAGTATAAGTGGTAGTTGAGCCACTGACAAAAACTGTGACTGCTTTATGCCAGGCACATTATAAACATGTGAGGACACAGTGTTTCTCCTCAGGGATTTATATTTCAGAGGAGACAAAAGGTGAAAGAAGAGTGTTTAGTGTGCTTTGCGGGTGGAAGAACTGAAGTGCAAGTTATGGGTTAAACTCAGATGTTATAATCCCATTCTGGTGTCTTGATATAAAAATTATTCAGTCCTTTTAGTGTCTTAAATTATGTCCATGTAGACGAAATAGAGAATTGTCTAATGGAGAACTCTGTAAATAATACTTCTGGTAGTGGCTTGTGCGTGAATTTACTATTAGTTAGTACTGGCAGAAAATTCAGACTGTTCTCCTAGGTACGCGAGCACCTCTAATCCTTAAAATGTTAGTAACTATAATTTTGGATGACTGAAGTTGCTGCCTATGACTTGTATGCTTCTGTATGTATTCTGTCCTCTAGATGTCAGATTTCAAGAGTTTCTCCTTTTTAACTGGGCTGTCTTTGTGATTGTCGTAGGTTTCAGCAAGTCCTTTTGATTTTTCATATCTTCTTCAAAATACAGTGGGATTATATTGCAACAGGATCTTATTTTTAAAATTCTTTTATATTTTCTTGTTTGTTAGTGTCTGCATTAAGCAATTTTTAAAATAGTCATCTTCTGTGAGTGAGTTAGCATGTGGCTAAGACCTTGCTGATTTTTCACAAAGTGGAAGTCGTACAGGTGTTCATTAACTAGTGCTTTGATTAGTATAGCTTCAGTCATGCTCTTGGTTAGGTTTTTAATTCTTATTTTTAGGTTATGATTATGGCTCAACGGACAGGTAACACTTACTCTTTTAGGGAGTAATACCAATGTTCATCAGATATTAACTGAATAAAAACAAAGCTGCTTTTAGTAGAGTTTTGAACAGTACATCTCGTTCTAGCAGCAGTTAAATGTACGTCTCATACTAGTAACCTTGGTGGTGGTAGTTTTATTTATACAGTTCTGGTTTTAGGATTTTTTGTATGTAGAACAGCACAACCATATTTCAAAATAAATTAGTTTTCCATGAAGAGATTACAAACAAAAAGATGAACGCAGAGAAGACAACACTAAAAAGTTGCAAGTTGTGGATTTAATTAATTCAAGGCTTATACTTACTGTTGACTTTTCGTCTAACACTGAAGAGTCAACCAACATTTTTAGGGACAGGAGGGGTGTGTGTGTTTTTTATGGACCTTGCAAAGATCTGGAATATCTTTATAAAAAGTTATTTAGTAAAAATAATTTTCAGTGTTTTCCAAACCACTGTGTCCTGGTTTGCCCTTCAAGAGCAGTATCTAGTAACCTAATCCAGCTGTGCTGGTGTAGCTTCCCATGTGCTTGCTGAGTGGCAGAGATCACTGGGAGTGATGGAAGAGATGTGTACTTTGCGTTCCTGGTCCAGGTTAGTGTTGGTAGAGTGCAGCTGTAGGAATATTGCAGAATAGACTTCTCTCTTTCTTATGAGGCACATCTGTTGTCTTGGAAAGGACTATATTATGCGGTGGCCAATGCACTGGATTATTCAAGGACATACTCAAATTGCTGTTTTGAGAGGCTTCACATGCAGACAGTCTAATAGTGAAATAAGTGTGTGTAGATTCAGTTCAGCTTAAGCTTTCAAGGATACATTCAGTAATGTAGAACCCAGTACTTTCCTAGCAGAAGAGTTTTCACGTGGAATTATTCATGAATAGCAGTTGCACTTTTTATTTTGTGTATCGTAGTCTGTGTTAATTTCCATTGTAACCAAGCTTTAAAAGAACTTTAATTCTTGTTTGCATATGTTTTGTTTCCAAACTATTCCATTTGAACTTTCAAAAAAATATTTTTTTTCCTCTGGTGACCTTCTCCTACTGCCCAGGTTTTAAAGAAAATGGTAGACATGGTACACCCCTGGGCAGGCTGCATCCTTCCTGGTAGTCCTTTTCTTTCTCTTCCAGGGCTGATAAAAAAATTTTTTGGGTGGCTAACTGTGCTAGGTCCATCTTTCTGAAGTTTGGCTATGTATTGACCATTGGCAGCCAAGCCTTGGACTACAGCTGCTAGCTCAACTCTGGGCAGAAATACAAGGAGATCTTCAGATGCAAGTGGTCATCTAGCAGGGATTGTAGTTATTAGTCTGGCACCGTCACTCAGGAAGTCTTCAGATACTGCTTCAGAAGGTGTCTTTGCTGAGCATGATTCCTTGTATGTTGCTCACCAGACATGTGGCTTTTTGTCCACTACTGAAGACTGTGGCTTCCAGATAAAGCAAGGGAAAAGAAACTTAATTCTTCCTAAATGGATATGTATGCCTTAGTCTTCTGTAAAATCAGTAACATCTTCAAAGAAGAGCTCTTCATGCCTGTCAGATAACATCTCAACATGTCTTGTGTGGTGGTTGTAGCTAGGAACAAAACGTGGATTCGATCCTTCAGACTCTTACTGCTGTTTTTAAGTTTGCTAAGCCTGCCTAATCCTTCAGAATGTCAGGTGTCTTCAAAATTAATTGCTTAAACTGATGCCTGGCAAGAAACAGGCCTATTTTATTCATACTCTTTTTTAAAATTCAAAAAATAAAGACATGAAAATAAGGTTGAGAATATTCTTCATGACTATAATACAGAAGTCATGTTCTCCTGCAGATGATGTCATGACCTGTAAGAGTTACTGGCCTGTGGGTGGGTTCATAGGAGTCTGTAATACACAAGGACACAAAGGGTTTTGTTTCTTAAACTTCTTTATTACAAGTTACTACGAATTACCACTAGTAAAGCAAGTATATACTTATTACTTATATGCATACCTATATATATTATTTGAAGTGTTACCGGTACAGCACTCACCAAACTTCTCCCAGGAGTGGGGCCAATTGATGACAGACAAAGTCTCACTTCAATGATGATCTGCATCACGGAGCCTGGAGTCAGTCAGGCGTCCCCAGCGAGGGTCCGGTCTGTCCAGGAGATCTTGTGTAGCGAAGTCATTGCAGGGGGAGCTCTCGGATAGAAGCTCCATTTTGGGTAGAAAGTGAGTTATTTTTATATTGTTAGAGACATAAGGGGGCGTAGGACACAACTGCCTGGAGCCACCAGTAGCTCTTACTAACTACTGTTTTTCACCTGGAACGGCCACTAGATGATGCCTGTTTTCTATTTTCTCAGACCAATGTTTGCTTTCCCAGTCTGTTTTTCCGGCAGGAGCAGCGAATAGCTGTTGCTGATTCCTGCTTTCCCAGGATGTTTTCCACCATTACAGTCTATTTTTCACCTTTCCATACAATAAGTTTGTTGTAGCAGTTTCTTGGTTTTGCACTTATCGAGGTTATCTCGGGATGTCTCAGGTTCTTAGGTACCCAGCTGCCCTTCAAGGATGCTCTAAGTTGCCAGGCTGGGTTCCCAGGCTAGCAGTTCCCGGGCTGGCAGACATCATCTTCTGTCAGTATTTTTCCATTATAACCAAGTTGCCTTTATGGCTGCTCGCATCAGATGACCGATGTGCAACATACCAGAGAAAAAAGCTGTCTGTAGTTGTCTTGGGTGTTCTCCTAAGAGTCATGGTGACCAAGAAAACCTCATCGTGTTCCATGAATCCTCTTATTTTAATCACCATGAAACATCTAACATTAAACTCTTCAAAAGAAACTTTGTTTCCTTTTTGCAAATGAGGGAAATAAATTATTCATATGAATTCATTGTAATTGGTACCTAAATCAGGTAAACTGAGTTGTGACCTTCACTGGTATCAGTAGTGCAATTGGTCAACTTAAATGAAATGTTTTCTTAGGAAGATGCTAATTCTCCTATATTGTGATCCACTTAAATCAACAGCCACTGCACCTCTATGTGGTGTATATTTTGTTCCTCAATAGAGGAAGATTAGATCTATTTTCCTTTCAAAGCAGAACCCTGCTAGCTATCAGAGGACTAGTCAGTAGTAGTAGGTCTGATTTTAACCTTACCACACCCCTTTTAGTTCCATTTGTGTAGAAGGGACTAAATCTAGGTTTTTGTGTAGAAGTAAAACAGTTCTGCTTAGTTCTGAATGAGTTTTACCCAGGTACTGGGCTGTCCGCTGGGAGAAATGAAATATTTTGGTAGCTAAATTAGATTTTACATTTAATTTTCCTCATATTAGCTTTGAAACAAATCAGGATTTATTTTTTTACTTTTTTCTCAAATTACTATTATGACTTATTGAGTCCACAGATACACATTTCAGACAATACGGATGTTATTGATCAAATGCTGTAGAGAAAAGAAGTAATTGCCTTTTCTTTTTCAGAGCGATCGTTGTCTTATTCTGACGAGTCTCGACTGTCAAATCTTCTTCGGAGGATTACTCGGGAAGACGACAGAGACCGAAGACTGGCTACTGTAAAGCAATTGAAAGAATTCATTCAGCAACCAGAAAACAAACTGGTTAGTAATTTTTACTTTTCCATAGCACTGGAGTATTTCTCGTTTTATAAAACTGTCTTTTTAAAAATCTGAATATTGGGATACGTCTGCGAGGAATATCTTACATACAAGGAATTGCCTTCCATAACAAAGGAAAGTGTATTCCTGGATTGCCTGTCCTTTTTCCGGCATTCAGGAAATTTTTTATTGCTTGATTACTTATGACGTATTGCCTCAAAGCAAACTACTGAATACATGGGCTGTAGGAATAAATATGGCATGCATATGGGGTTTTTTGACTGGTCTTAGCAATATCCTCTGGATCCTTCAGCAAGGAAATAGAGGAAAAAGGAAGCAAAATGTGTTGTTGTCTTGTTCAAGAACTGTTTCTGTATTTTAAATTAAAAATATGCAGATATTTATAGTCTTGTGAAATGCTTAAGAGTTACTCAGCTTTCTAGCTAAACACCTTTGTATGTTGATTCCCCTTTATGGGAAGAGAACAACATAAGTCTTTGTTTTCATTACATCTTTGGGTTTTTTAATGGGTTGCTGGACTCTCCAATATCCTTAAGTGTTTCTTAAGGATGGGGGGGGAAGTATCCCACTGTGGGTATACGTTTTTAATATTACTTTTTCTGAAGTGAAGTATTAAGAGTATTTTGTCTGACACATCTTCCCCACTGTTTTAGAGAGCTTAGGAGTTCTCCAAGTACTGAAAAAGCAGGAAGTGATGGTTTAATACCCTGCCGCTCATTTACAGGCATGTCGTGGTTTAACCTCAGTCGGCAACTAAGCACCACGCAGGCGCTCGCTCACTCCCCCCCACCCGGTGGGATGGGGGAGAGAATTGGAAGAGCATGAGTGAGAAAAACTCGTGGGTTGAGATAAACAGTTAAATAATTGAAATAAAATGATAATAATAATAATATAATAATAATAATAATAATAATAATAATAATA
>NW_008795492.1:1297464-1305478 GCF_000699145.1 Aptenodytes forsteri
GCTTCTTGCTGGCAGGGCATGGGAAGCTGAAAAGTCCTTGACTAGTGTAAGCACTGCTTAGCAACAACTAAAACATCGGTGTGTTATCAACATTGTTCTCATCCTAAATCCAAAACACAGCACTGTACCAGCTACTAGGAAGGAAATTAACTCTATCCCTGCTGAAACCAGGACAAGGCAGTGCTGTGATATTTCAGTTGTGGGTTATGTGTCTATCCATATTTATAAGTTGTTGGTTCATTCTCTCATTATGTATTAATTAACCAGTGGTAATTGTGCTCTTTTCCAAAAGGCGTGTCACTTAAACATTGAGACTTTTCTATTCTGTGCACCTAGGTATAAGCAGATCATGTGCAAGCCTAGCTAATGCTTCGGCTTTCCTCTGAAACAAAATCCTTGTTAATACAAGGGTTTGGGGAGTAAATGCTTTCCACAGTTATTCCAGTGGTGGTTTTTTTAATTACTTCCATTACTCTCAATGCAATTTTTTTACCCAGTTTTTTTTGTAACTGCATTGTATTTAGGTTTATTGGTATCTCATAACATATTGGAATTGCCATTCTAATATCTAACTTAGTGGTGACAAACTTTCTACTTGTTAGTGGTCAGAATGTTAAAAGTTTGTCACTGAGAAACTTTTCTTTAAACTTCTTCAAGCTTGCTAATGAGAACAAGATCAGATGTTGAGTGATATCCACGATGCCAAGCCTAAAACTTTATAATGGACACTGTTAACCTAGCAGTAACTCGTGCAGTTTTTGACACTATTAAGTGTACTTTAACAGGGTTCTTTTCATTCTCAGGGTTGAAATGCGTGTTAAACAAAGGAAAGTAGTGAAAGTCACTAGGCAGTGGCATTGTCATGTAATGGCATCATGCTCCAGCTTCTAAATTGTATAGGTGCCCTCTCCTGTCTCTTCTGTAGCCTCTTTTGCAGATATCGGGCACATTTTAAAAATGTCCTTGTGAGTTCTGAGAGGCCAAGCATGTGGACCTCTTTCTCTTCCCCCCACCCCCAAAAGAGTGATGTCGCTCAAAACTTAACAACAAAAACTAGATAACATCCACTGTATTAAACATTAACATCTTTCTGAAGAGAACAAACCTTTTTATTAACTCATCAAGAAAACTTCTTGTTAATATCTTATACAGTTGCAGCTAATGTATTATTTTGCAACCCAGCTCACTAATGTGTTGTGGGTTTTTTCAGTGCATATTAGGAAAACAAGTATTTCTGGTTATGTTTACTGAGAAGCGCTCGTTCATCAATAATGTTTCATCCCCCAAAATAGTACTCCGTTTCTCTGAAAGTCAGGATTGCCTAAGGAGAAATTTTAATACTCCAGATTGTATTATCTCATCAATTAAATACTCTGCTGATACAATTGATTATTAGTATAGGAGACTAGGTCTTCAGTAGGCGCTACTGATGAGCTGTATGGCGAGTCTTACGTTTGTGATGTAATGTCATCAGCAAGAACTAGACTTAGAACAAACCTTGATAGCAGGCTGCCAGTGTATTTTTGTGGCTACTGTAAATAAATATGAAATATAACATGTAGGATAATATTGCAGTATTGCTTAATATAGTTTATGCTAGTCTGCAGTGGCCATGGAAAGCACAATAGCATTCCATTAGCAAACAGAATTGGTAGTGGTGTTTTTAATGTGGGTGTAAACAGGACCTAGTTTGCAGAAGTTATCGTGCCGTTATTATGCTTATGCCTTTTATGTATCTTATATTACAGGTACTGGTTAAACAACTGGATAATATCCTGACTGCCATTCATGATGTACTCAATGAAAGGTAAGCTGGAAAAACTAAGCAGTTTGAAGGCTATAAAGAGAAAAGTAATGACAGCATTAGGTTTGGATTTCAGTATAGAAATGGAATGGAGGGGGAAAAGGTTGAAAGAAATTCATTTACTAATTTTGCATGGGTGTGACATTGCAGTAACAGGATTGAACTAGGGGAGAGTTAAGACTCTTAGGCATATCAACAATACTGTTAGACTGTTTAGAGTACACTTCACACGGAGAGAATTTGAATGCACAAGTGTGACTTTTATGTTGTAGGTAGTATGAAGTCTATCTCAGCTACGTTTAATCACCTGGGTGTAGTAGTGCACTGCTGTGGTTGTCTGGCTTGCAAATTGAACTTAAGTTTTTTTACAACCTGATCTAATTCATTTACATCCCACTAAGAGCATATGTAGAGGGAGCTCAGGTGTGTGTGGGCTTTTTGGTGTTTAGTTCAGTGTTATTACCCAAAGTCAGCTGTATGTTAAGAACTTTCTTCCTTGGATAGTGTGTTGCAAGTAGAATGGCCTATTTATTGCATACTTGTATTCAAGTTGATTTATTCCATAGAAATAATATTTCACAGAATTTTCAGATTATTTATTTTAGCTTCATCACTGCTGCCATCAAGTAGGAGAGAAGCAGCTTCATTCGTGCATATATTTTTCTGCTTTAGAAAATGTTTCAATTTGTTCATGGTTTCTTCTGTTCTGCTCTCATGTCTGGCGATTCCACATTTTACTTTTTTTTCCTCCCAAAAATACAGTAGCAAATTGCTTCAAGAACTGAGACAGGAAGGAGCTTGCTGTCTTGGCCTTCTTTGTGCTTCTCTGAGCTATGAGGCTGAGAAGATCTTTAAATGGATTTTTAGCAAATTCAGCTCATCCACAAAAGATGAAGTTAAACTTCTTTATTTGTGTGCAACCTACAAAGCACTAGAGACTGTAGGAGAAAAGAAAGCCTTTTCATCTTTAATGCAGGTAAGACTACAAGTTAAAACAGGATTATTAATGATTTTTCCAGTGCAATGCTTGAATCAACTTTTTTAAACTGGAATGAACAATAAGTAATGCTATGTTGACATAATAAGTAAATATAATTACAACTGGGAGGGAACTTTCTAACTAAATGGGATTCTTTGATTCTGATTACATTAGAAAGGAATGTCAAGTCTTTGTAGGATGATATATATTTTGATGCGACTTTTTAGTATATATTGCAGATCCAAGAGGAAGAATCTTGTTGAGACCAAAAAGAGAACTCAGGTGGAATGGTACCCAAAACCCAACCTGTTGACTGCTTTGAGCTACCTCCTGTTTACAATTTCTAACTTGAATTGTAATTAGACCTGAGAGGGAGTAGGATGTGTGCAGACAAATCTGGTCTCCTGGTTCAAGTTTTAGGGTCTGTTATTTTGGGTGTAGAACAACTATGTCCAGGTCTGTGCTCCGATTTAATATTTACTTTACAGAGCCAAAAAGCTTCAGCAGGAGAAATGGGAGCTTAGAACAACTAGTTGTTCTGTGGCTAAAGAACGAAAGAAAAGTGTGTCCCCAAGCCTTGAACCTGGGTCTGCCATATTTCAAGCAAATGCCCACATGAAATGATTGTTTTCATGCAGTATATGTGATCCTTTTTACCTTTTTCATTCCTGCAGAAAGAGTATTGAGATGTTTCTGTTGTTTCAATCAAAGTAGTTTGCTGAAAAGTGTTCAACACTGAATAAATCTGTGTCTAATAAAGTAACTTTTTCACGTTGTTTTAATGAAGTGAAATGTCTAATGGCTTTGCTTTACTTTTTAGCTTGTAATGACCAGCCTGCAGTCCATTCTAGAAAATGTGGATACACCAGAGTTACTGTGCAAATGTGTCAAGTGCATCCTTTTGGTGTCCCGATGCTACCCACACATTTTCAGCACCAATTTTAGGGTAAGCTTACTTTGTCCTCTGTATTTTCTTTCTCGCATAGAAATGTTGGTGCAGAAAATTGTGTAATTAACCTTTTTTCAAAATTGCTTTCCAGGACACAGTGGACATACTGGTTGGGTGGCATATAGATCACACTCAGAAACCTTCACTGACGCAACAGGTGTCTGGTAAGTTTGGCCAAAGAGTCACTAATGTAGTCCACTCTGGCGTGCAGATGATGCGGGTTTACTTACACAAGTCTGGTCCTACTGACATAGAAGTTGACATAAAATCAAAATGAGTTTCTGGCTACATAACAAGAGACTTTGTTCCCAATTTTTTAGTAAATTTGCATTTGCCATTTTATGCTATATCTGGAAAACTGGGATGCTTTATTCAGGCTACATCTAAACATCAATTGTTTTGTGTAACTTTTTAACAATTTTTAAGTTTATAAATCTTTATATTCTCTGTGAAAGAATACATTTTCTCCTATGTACTTCTAGAAAATCTTTGTGGTAAAGATACTGTACTGGCATTTGAGAAATTGGGAAACTTCTTCCTATAGCTAAAGCAGTTGTCTTGGAGTTATTCACAGCAAGTCTGTTATGTTTTGCGTGTCATAGTCCTAGATTCTGTCCTTTAACTGTTTAACTGTTGTGGGGCAGGACTGAACCTTAAAATTAATTTGTCAAAGGGACAAAAGAAGGAAATACAATTTATCTTTATGTTAAAATTTTTATACAGATGACCTTCTCTTACCTTAGCAACTTTTACCTCAGCAATATGCAACTAAAATTTAATTTTTTTTTTAATGTTACCTTGTTCCCCTGTTTTAATTGCCCTGGTATTTTTATACAGGATGGCTGCAGAGCTTGGAGCCCTTTTGGGTGGCTGATCTTACTTTTTCTACCACACTCTTGGGTCAGTTTTTAGAAGATATGGAAGCTTATGCTGAGGTAAACAGGTCTTTATAGTATATACCAGAGTTAACTGTTGTGGATTTCTTAATAAATCCACAGCTGTGATTCTTATGGATGTATTACATTTGTAGAAAATAAAATTATATGGTTTTCCTGGGGAAAAGAGGATCAAATTACAGAGTATACATAAGGCACGTACAATGACAATTCTACATGAATCCTCATGAACTACTTAAATAGTATCATAGCCAGGCTTTCAGCCATTGTTGATTGAGAATAAAATGTTATGATAAAAATAAAAACAATTAACCAAACAGGAATGCCTTGATTTTTAAAAAGCTGCAGTGAAGACATTTCATAGTCTTTCCTTGGTATTTTCTCTAATTGTCCAACTTCAGAGTTTTTCAGAAGTAGTGACTACTGGGGGGAGAAGAATTCTTAATGCTTCCGTAGATTAATGGTAAATCTCTCTTTTTTTAAATAAAGCAACGGATTATATTGTGCACGAAATAATGCAGCAGGAACTGATAGAAAACTAAAGTATATTCATTTAACATACTTTGTTTTGACTTTGTAACCTTTGCTTAGTTAACAGGGCATAGAGTTTATCTGATGCTGTCATTAAAGGAGGAGTTTTGGTTTTGAGGGGGGGAGTGTTGCCTTTTTCTTAAGGTATATGTGTTCATATGTATATATGCTTATAACTAGATTATGCTGTATTATATGTGTTAACATGCAGATCCTATAGGTGAAATTGTACTTCAGCATAATCTGTTTCACTCAAAGCAGAATAAATAACTTGATTTTATTAGTGTACTTATATGTACACCAAGGCTTCTGATGGTACAGCTTTAAGAGTTAGGATTCACAGATGTCTTTGGCGGTGTCAAGCCCACAGAAACCTGTGCTGCTGTGACTGTAGGCACACGGTTGAAACTGATTAGTCAGTGCAGTAAGTCGCTGCTTATCAGCTTGTCTGCTGAACTGGACAATGTGCGTATTCTTAGTCACGGAAGAGTTTTAAGATAACATGCGTTAACTTAAATCACGGAGGAGGTGGTTCCAGCTACTGTGTTTTTATCTCACAGTGGGGTAGACCAAGGCTGTATCTATACTAATGAGATCAGCACTTCTGGGAATGTTCCCAGGCACTGATGCTAGCTGGCATGAAGTAGCCTGCTAGTAAACTCATGGTCTCCAGATCAAGGTAGCTGCATGTAAACAGTGTGATCGGAATGGCCACTTGAACATCCTGACTCCAATTTGTGGACAGGAATTGTTTGGGAGAGTGGTAAAAGTGTGCAGACAACTGTAGTAACAGTACAACAATATGGATGATCAAGTTCCAGGGGCCAGGAACATCATAAGCCTCTGTTTTAATTTACAAGATATAGTCTGAGTACTCTGTTACAGTGGCTAAACAAATGAGCAGCATCTCGTTACTGCTCTGTGACTTGCTCATCGTCATTGTGTGCCTATATCCCACCTTTGTATGTGAAATTAGAGATATTGGATAAATATATCTGTAATTGCATAGTATCTACAATATGTCTGGAAAATAGATAGATGAAGTATTTTCAATCTCATATTTTGATCTTTTATGTGCAAGTATTATAACTGTTAATGGTGTGTACTGATACATAAAACTTCCGTGCTGTAGGACCTCAGCCACGTGGCTTCTGGGGAATCAGTAGATGAAGATATTCCTCCTCCTTCAGTATCACTGCCTAAGCTGGCTGCACTTCTTCGGGTTTTCAGTACTGTGGTGAGGAGTATTGGGGAACGCTTCAGCCCAATTAGAGGACCACCAATTACGGAAGCATATGTAACTGATGTAAGAATTCAAGTTTTTCTTTTTGTTTTTCTTTGTTGCTGACATGATTTATCACCATATAATGATGCTATTCACTGTTGAGTTTGTTTAGGTTTTGTGAATTTTACATGAATATGTATATGCTCAGCTTTGAGCAAATGTATTTTCTTAAAGAAATGCTACAGGAATTTTAATATTAAGGTATAGATTGTGATAGTGTCACATGGGAGTCATAGCAGAAATTAATTTTTTAGGCATTTTAACTTCATGCAGCTAGCTTTATGCTTATGTTATCTGTCTTTGTAACCATGTTACCATTTATTCAGATTGCTATGATGCTGTAAAAACTGAATTCAAATTATGAGTTTGATTTTGTAAAATGTAGGTTTTCTTATCCATGGTGAAATTGTATCTATCAAATCTGATAGCAAAGTCCTCTCGTTCTAAAGTATAGTATAGGATGGTGTAAACTCAGAATAAATATTATATAGTATGCTAAGTAGCTGCTATATGTCTGTAACAGGAACTGTAGAGGGGGTGAATGATTTTAAAAAAAAAAAAAAAAAAAAGAAAAATACCTGCAGTCAAAGTCTTGTTGTTGCTGCATGAGCTGCACAACTGGAATTTATGCCCTTAGAGTTCTGTGAGGGACAAAACTTCTTGGATAAATAAGTGTATGGATTTCCCAATTAAAGCTAAGACAGTTATGTAACTTGTGTCTTAATCTGCAGAGGATTCTTGTGACAAAAGTTCAAGAAAAGAAAACTAGTCTGTCTTTTACAAGAGGAGTTCTGTTGACATCAATTGGAACTGGACAGAATTCTGAATAATGAATTTAGGTTTTCTAGGTTTTTGCAGGTCTTTAACTGAGTAGGAAACCAGGCAATTGAACGTTTGTTTTTTCTTATACTTCTGAAGTGTAATGCCATGATGTGCATTATTCAGAATTTACCAAGCTGCAGAGTAGGTGATGGGACAGGATATCAAATGGATGTGATTATAATTAAATAACATGCAATCCTTGTCTCTTTTTAATGGAGTTTAATTTAGGTGTGTTTTTAATTTTCCAGGTTCTGTACAGAGTAATGAGATGTGTGACTGCAGCAAACCAAGTATTCTTTTCTGAAGCAGTACTTACAGCTGCCAATGAGTGTGTTGGTGTTTTACTTGGCAGCCTAGATCCAAGTATGACCATACACTGTGACATGGTCATCACATATGGATTAGATCAAATGGAAAATTGTCAGACTTGTGGCACTGATTATATCATTTCAGTCCTGAATCTGTTGACACTGGTTTGTACATATTTTTTTATTATTGTGGTTTTTGCATTGGAAAATATTATTTTCTAAGCAACCTTGCTTTTTTGTGTGTATATTAGATAAATATTTAAAACTCTTCCCTTCCTGATCACAAGCAAGAAATTCCTCTTCTAAATGCTTGTATTTGTTTCTGTAAAGCTTATGCTACTAGCTTGTTTATACGTTTGGCTCGTTGACAAAGTGGTGCTTAGCTTTAGCCTGAGTGTTTGTCTTTTGTTTGTGGGTTTTGGTTTTTTATTCCCCCCTCC
>NW_008795492.1:1305599-1317507 GCF_000699145.1 Aptenodytes forsteri
AGCTATGCTGTTAAAGCCTGAAAATAATGAATTCTCTGAATGTGAATTTGGGAAAGTAAATACAAAATACTTGCATTGCTTTGAAGCTGTTTTTCCTAGATACAGTGTCTACAAGCTAGAAAAATGGTATTTTAATTAACTACCTGTATTAATTTTTATTAGAAAAGATTAAAGATATTTATCACTTTGTTTTTTATCCCCAGATTGTTGAACAAATAAATACAAAACTACCATCGTCATTTGTAGAGAAATTATTTATACCAGAGTCTAAACTACTTGTTCTTCGTTACCATAAGGAGAAAGAGGTAAGAGTAAGTGACTTCTACAGGTGTATTACAACAGCCTTCATGCATTTCGTACAATATATTTATTAAGCTGTAAAACTTTGTTCATCTTAAATATTTTTTTTTTAATCTAACTATGTATCTATGAAACTTCTGAAAAGGCAGATGTAGCTAGTTCTTGGTTTTGGCATTTAGATTTGATAAGGAATGGGTAAGTTCTCCATCATATGAGATAGAGAAGTCCTGAGTTGATGTGGCTTTCATACTCAGTGTGTTATGTGGATGATCCAGAAAGTAATTAATAGATTCTATAAGTAAGTAGTACTTAATTACAGAAAACTGAAGATACGTATGTGTATCAGACTAGGCTATTCGTAGATAAAGAAGCATAATTTTAAATTCTACGTTGGTGATTAATATATTTTCTGATTTCATGCTAATCACTTATTACTGTAATTATTTTACATTCTCAAGGTTGTTGCAGCAGCCCATGCTGTATACCAAGCTGTATTGAGCCTGAAGAACATTCCTGTTTTGGAAACTGCTTACAGGTTGATTCTAGGAGAAATGACCTGTGCTCTAAATAGTCTTCTCTATAGTTTACATCTTCCTGAGGCCTGTTCTGAAATCCAGCATGACTCTTTCAAGAAGCATATATTCAATGTGGATAATGCAAAGTTTGTTGTTATATTTGACCTCAGTGCTCTGAGTACTATTGGAAATGCTAAAAACTCATTAATTGGGGTGAGTAAAAACTCTACAGATAAAGTTTGTGCAATAAGTGTAAAACCACTTTTTTTTTTACTTAAAATATACCATAATGTATTTCATCAGTAATGCACATATGTATAATTAAAATGATCATATTTGTTTCCTAACTTTGTTATAGAAAAACTTCTGGTATTAAAACAACTTAGGGGAAACAGAATGGGTGGATTGTATCTCTAGTTGGTGCATGATGAAAAGCAGTTTCTAGGGAAGAGCATCTTACCAGTGTTATTCAGGGATTGATTCTAAGATCATCATAGTAATTCTTCTTTGAAAATCGAGACAGATAAAAGCAGCTTTAGTGTGTCCTCTGGTAGTGTATCGGCCATGTGAAAACACTTCTTCCAGATCTTTTCAAATAAAAACACAAACTGCTTTTAACAGGTTGTTTAAAAAGGGGAAAGAAAATAGTTACAATTAAGGTCAGAAAATTAAGAGTTAAATTATTTCCCTTGGGAAGAAGCAAAGCACAATAATTAATGGTGTGGAAACTACACTTAAAAATAGATCTTATTTATTATGTTTCTTTGCTTATGTTGCAATTGTTTTGTAGATGTGGGCCCTTTCGCCGACTGTGTTTGCACTGCTGAGTAAAAATCTGATGATTGTTCATGGTGACATAGCAGTTCATTTTCCTGCTGTCCAGTATGCAGTACTCTATACATTATATTCACACTGTTCCAGGTATGAAGATTAATAATTCATCAGTATTTTAAGAGCACTAGGATGGACTGATCTGAATAGAATGTATTGTTGGAGGGATGAATTTAAATAGGCTATTACAATTAAGCTTTTGTCCAAACTTCCCTAATCAGTTTTTACGTTCATTAACTGCAGGGAGTCTGTATCTCAGCCACGAAAGCATATCCTGGCTTAAAATTTTGCATTTTATTCAAAGGCAGATTAGAAGTCTTGTGTTTGAATAGAGATAACTGAGGGAGAACTCTACTGAAAGTAAATAAGGAAAGATTGTTTACTATTTTGCTTACTGTGAGATCTAGGAGAGGTAATGAAATGTAAACAACAGATTTAAACACGTTTTGGACCTTATTACTACAAAATGTTGTCGAAGTAAGGGAATACATTAGTTCAACTGTTACTCTGTACATTTCTTGGTTTTGGTGATTTTTTCACTAAGCATTTGATACCCGCCACAGTTGAAACCAGGTTACTGGGCTGCATGGACTGATGTAAAATTGTAGCTTTGCTCTTTGAGGCCAGGGATCCAAAATACTTGGGCTTTGACATAACGTGGTTACTGTGTGGGTGTACGCTAACTTTTGCTGCTGGGTTTTTTGGTTGGTTTTTGTTTGGGGGGGGTTGTTGTTTTTCCCCCCTCCTGTATACTTTAAGGAAGTATCCCTAATCTTGGAGTGGTTTTATATTTTATGATTTTTCTTGCCTTTTCAGGCATGACCATTTCATATCCAGTAGCCTCAGTTCTTCCTCTCCCTCTCTGTTTGACGGAGCAGTTATAAGTACTGTAACCACAGCAACAAAAAAACATTTCTCAATCATACTAAACCTTTTGGGGCTACTGCTTAAGAAGGATAACCTTAGTCAAGATACCAGGTAACTAACATTTTCTTATTAATCGGGAGACTTTTTTTTTCCCCAGTAGAATGCCTTAATTCAGAAACCAGGATAACTTTCATCTGTAAAACCTGGGGTAAATTTAGCCGGTCAAATATTTGGGTTGGTTTTTTTAAACATTAATAATGAAATACCTGTGGAAAAAGTAGTTGCTCATTTTTATGCATGAAAACTAGAAAAATTGAAACCATCGTAAGTTCTATACAGTAAAAGGAGAACTATCAAATTTTACTGAAAAAAAAATTTTTGCTCACTGAAAGTACCCTTTTACAATTGTTACAATCCTGTATTACCAAAATGCTGTGAAAGTTAGGGACGTTTTTAATGTTATGAAACCTGTTGTTTAAAAGATAGGAGTTATGGTATAATACTCGTCTGTAATGTGAAGTAGTTTAAGTTATATTGAAAGATGTCTTTCTGTAACTGTAGAGAGTGACTAATACTTCTGTTTTTTGAAGGAAACTACTTATGACGTGGGCTTTGGAAGTGGCTGGTTTGATGAAAAAATCAGAAACATACGCACCGTTATTTTCTCTCCCATCTTTTCATAAGTTTTGTAAAGGACTTTTAGCAAACAGTAAGATACGCATATTTTTACTTATTAACTGTCTTTTATGTGGCATAATTAAGTACATAAGTGACCTTGTCATATACCACTGATAGCTGTAACTGTACTTGTTGCTTCATTTACTTTTAGGGATGCTTCCGGTTTGTATTGCGCAAAAACTTACTCTCCTTCTATAATTTTTCTCAAATGGCTCCCTACCTATTACTTATGCAAACAATTAATTTTCTTAAAATAATAATTCATGATTGTGAAATTGATCTACAAAAAATGTCAGTGATGTGCCAAATCTTACTTGTAAGACTGCATTTTATTTTATCAAAAGCAGTGGAGCCATTCCATAATGTGATGTATTGTTTTGGATTTCAAAACCTGGAAATAGAAATATGGGAACAAATGCTTTTAGTAGCATAATACTAGCAAGAGCAGTAACTTCCCAAGGCCAGGAGTTACTAACTTTACCTTAGTATTTTCTTACTGAAGTATATTGTGTATAATGCCAATGTATGGAGACCATAGAAGGATTAATGTCAGCCGTCAGAAAAGGCCTGTAAGTAACATGTAGCACAAGTAACTTTTTCTTACTATGCATTTACTTGTTATAGTAAAACCAGTCAACGAAATCAAAAGAAAAGTATTGCTTGAAGCCTGTGTCTCCTTCTACCAGCTATGCTGTAAAAATGTCTTTAGATGTTCTACCACAACGAGAGTAATGCATAAGTGATCTAATTCTAGCAAGAATAACTTTTTTTTTGTCTTTCAACTCCTTAATTCAGCCCTTCTGGAAGATGTGAACATTTGTCTTCAAGCATGTAGTAGCCTCCATGCCCTGTCTTCCTCCCTCCCAGATGACCTTTTACAAAGGTACTTGCACAGAATTCTGTATATTATTTGAATTATGTTGTTAATGGAAATGTTATCACCTTTTTTTTCCTTTTTGGTGATGCAGGTGTGTTGATGTGTGTCGTGTTCAACTAGTACATAGTGGTGCTCGTGTAAGACAAACTTTTGGAAAACTTCTGAAGTCAATTCCTTTAGATGTCGTGTTGAGGTAAGTTGTTCAGATTAACTTCAATATAGAGAATGGTTTAGTTTTCTTTCTTCAATGACATTTATCTGAAAAATAATGCCAGTCGAATGTCATCATACTGTCTTAATTTCAGATCAAAAAGCATGGAAGTGTCTTGCTATCTCTTCTACTTTGTTACAGGTTTAAGAACAGTCGGTAGTACACAAAGTAATTAACAAATTTCATAAACTATGCAGCACTTCTTGCAGCAAATATGAATACTTTTAAGGTCCATGTTATCCAGAGCTTCAGCAATACTATGTCCTGCAACTTGTCTCAAAGACCTGACGTCTTAAAGCACTTTGTCTTAATACCAGAGAGTATACTTATTTCCAGTCATTGTGCATAAATATACGTGTGTGTGTGTAACTTTTTTGCACAACTTTTTTGATTTATTCAAGTACATTATAGCATGGGTTGGTTTTTTCCCCCCCTCTTCCTGCAGTAACCGCACCCACACAGAAATACAAGAAATTTCTTTGGCTATAAGAAGTCATATGAGCAAAGCTCCAAGTAACACATTCCACCCACAGGATTTCTCTGATGTCATTAGCTTTATTTTGTATGGAAACTCTCACCGAACTGGGTAAGAACTTTTAAAACTGAAATTCATGGATGTTGAATTTATAGTAAACAATTCCAAGCTATATTTAGTTTCAAATTTGTAATTATCTTTACATTGCTTTACCTTCAATAATTTTTTTTACACTTCTCTATTTATAAAATCTTCAAATACACACCTTTTTGCATATTTGCCTATGTATGTTGCTGCTTGGAAATAATCCTATGAGAGATTTGTTTGAGACAATAGGGAGCTGAAGTGTGTACAATATAAACTCGTTAACACATGAACTGTGTTAATGTACTGATGTTTTCTTTCAGGAAGGATAATTGGTTAGAAAGATTATTCTATAGCTGTCAAAGACTAGATAAGAGAGATCAGCCAACCATCCCTCGTAATCTGTTGAAGACTGATGCAGTCCTGTGGCAATGGGCTGTTTGGGAAGCAGCTCAGTTTACCGTTCTTTCGAAGTTACGAACTCCTCTGGGTAGAGCCCAAGATACATTTCAAACAATTGAAGGTAATGTAAAAAAAAAATAGTTTATTTTCATGGGATTTTTTTTTTTGTAAGATTGTGCAGCTAAGAACTTCATGTCCAAGGCAAGAAGCACAATGGCTTTATTTTTCAGTGATATAGATTTTTAGCATGGTTTTTGTCAGACACATCAAGAAATGCAATGGCAGAAGAGCAGTTGCATAATTACTGTTAACTTTTGAGAGATTTTACTTTAGCATTGCTATCCCTTGACACATTTAAACAAAATACTGTCTGTTAACTTTTTTTCCCATGTTTTGGTAAAATGTATAGGTATTATTAGGAGTCTTGCAGCCCATACATTAAACCCTGACCAAGATGTTAGCCAATGGACTACTGCAGACAATGATGAAGGACACAGTAGCAACCAGCTTAGGCTTGTTCTCCTTCTGCAGTATCTGGAGAACTTGGAAAAATTGATGTACAATGCTTATGAAGGATGTGCCAATGCCCTCACCTCTCCACCCAAGGTTTGTCTGTCTTACAGTGCTGATGTTACTTGAAACAGCCTATTGAATGAACATGTTTTCAGGGTTGTTCAGGTCTTAATCGTGGAACTTCAGAAGAACTTCTCAAACAAAGTTTGAGACTCTTAATTTGTCTGGCTTTGACTTTGGCTTGTTCCTAGAGAACATGTGAAAACATGTATAGTGGTACAAATCAAGCAAGTCTGTAGTACCTCTAATTTGTAGCAGTCACTTCTTTGTAGGTTGTCAGCAATCCCGTTATAAAGTAACACAATTACTTGAGGCTTTAAATTGCTTTTTGAGGAATATAATAATTATTTATAAACAACATACCCTTTTGTGTAGTTCTAACTGCAAAACATTCTTCACTGTTGAAATAAGCTGTTTAATTACCAGACTTTGACATGACAGTAATATATAATTTATAGTCAGTTCATGTCAAGATTTTTAGCTTGCCAGTATGTCTGGCCAGTTGCGTGCTATGTGTGATTTCAGACCATCTTGCATTAATAAAATTAAAGATGCAGAATTTTACCCCGTTTCTTCATCTCTCAACTGAAAACTCAACTGGAGAAAAGAAACCTGTCCTGACCTTGATTGTTATAAATATTAAGTACTTAATGTAACTATTTTGATTCATACAGGAGAGCGGTATTGTAAAACTTATCTTTTCTGTCTTTAAAGGTTATCAGGACATTCTTTTATACTAATCGTCAGACATGCCAAGATTGGCTAACACGGATTAGACTTTCCATCATGAGAGTTGGATTGCTGGCTGGCCAGCCTGCTGTGACAGTCAGGCATGGTTTTGATTTACTCACAGAAATGAAAACTAATAATAGT
Organism: Aptenodytes forsteri; assembly: GCF_000699145.1. Classification (NCBI taxonomy): domain Eukaryota; kingdom Metazoa; phylum Chordata; class Aves; order Sphenisciformes; family Spheniscidae; genus Aptenodytes; species Aptenodytes forsteri. Next base: position 1,312,286 of record NW_008795492.1, read on the forward strand.
ATCTCTCAGGTACTCTCTTTTCAAACTCTGTAGACTACTGCAAAGATATTCCCACAATATTCTACAAGAACTAAGCTAAGGCAATCGCTAGCTATTAAACCAACTGGTTTGTAAAAGATTGTGTTTTTAAAGCCACATTTTAAACTCATACTTCTGTATTGACAGACTTTTGTGGTTAAGTGATACTGTTGGTTTGGAGTTTAGGGTGTTCTGTATGCATGTGGCCAAACACTATACGTAAATGAATGCTATAGTTTGTTCACAGTTTGAATTGAGCAATTTCTTTTTAAGCAGAAGATTCTGCTTAAACCTTATGAAAGGTCTTTGCTTACTTGTGGGTAGGAGCAGGAGAGGGATGTGTCATGAGGGTATCCTTCCTCTATAGGTAACTAGCAGGTAAGTGCAGGGTGGTGGGATGGGTGGATGAAGTGGTTAAGCCTTAACCCAAAGGTTAAGCCTTTTTAAAAAGGTTGAATAGTTTCTTCAGTACATGACTTGATTTGCTTAAATATTTTAACAAAGGAGGTTTGATAGATATTTATTACTTCCTGCTTCTTTATGAATTCTCATGCTTGTATAGGTATAGACCATCACATAGTGATTGCTAACTGTTGACATTCAGGCTGTGGATTCACAGCATATACTCTTCCCTTAGCTCCCCTGCTTTTCCGAAATGTAATGCATGGACAGTGTAATGGATGGACATGCAGAGCACTTCATTTGTAGATGTGTATAATGAAATACTGCTTTACTATTTCCAAGTATTTAACCATGTCTATAGCTCTTATTTTATGTGAGATTTGTTAAATAAAGCTTTTGGTTTGGTTTTAGGGAAATGAATTGGAAGTGACAATTATGATGCTGGTTGAAGCATTATGTGAGCTTCACTGTCCTGAAGCTATTCAGGGTATCGCTGTCTGGTCTTCTGCTGTAGTTGGGAAGAGCCTTGCCTGGATCAATTCTGTAGCTCAACAAGCAGAAGGGCGGTAAGTTTTCTCAGATAACTTGGACACATTTTCCTTCTTATGCATAGTTCTGCTTCTGAATCTTTTAAACTGTGGCGTGAATCAAGGCTACTGATCTAATTTCCATGTCAGTTAAAGTCATTGTGTCTTTCAGAGATACCTAATGCATCCAGCATTTTTAGATATTTTAACTTTTAGTTTTAACTAAATTACCAGGGTTTAAATATAAATGATGTACCTAAGGTGTTTTTTCTTAGTTTTTCATACACAGCGATACTATTTTCATATTGTATTTAATTTTCCATTGCAAAATATTATTAATTTAAATATTTTCTAATGAAGTTTCTGACCAACGGCGTGATCTGATTACCTGCCACAGTTTGCCAAGAGAGGGACTCCGAGGGAGATGCTTTGCAGTTTTAGTTCAGCTTTGAAAAAGTGGCTTCTACGTCTATTGAAGTAGAATCTTTGGCTGCAGATACAAATAAGTGGGTCAATGTTCCAGATAGGGTATGCCTTCATTTTGGTGTTTTCATCCCCTTAAAGGAATGCATCCTTTCTTCTATATGAAATAAAAAAGGGATACCTTTCATTATTTACCTGCCATGTAAAAAACCCCAAACAAAACAAAAAAATGATGTTTTTATATTTATAACTGTCTTTTTCCCATTTTTGTAAGATTTCTTAAAATAATGTGCAGCTTTGTAATACGCAGAAGTTTCTCAGAAACATCAAGTTTAAGGTGTGAATTGTTGCCCTAGACCCGGTTTTACAATCCTCTACTAAATGATATGTAGTTAATCAGTATTTGGCTTTACTCATTCAGGTAAAAAGTGTGACAGTCAAATATAAAACTCATTTATCTCCTTCAATCTGTACTTGGTTTAAAGTTGGCATTAAAACCTGAATGGAAAAGCTTTTACACTGTTATAACCTGGAAATTCAGCTGGTAAACTTGTATTCTATGTTAACCCCTTTCTTTTGCTGAAGGTGACACGTGAACTTTTTGAGTATTGTGGTAAAGAAATGTTTAAAATATAGTCTATTTACCAAAAAAGAAAACTGCTTCTGTAAAATGCTGACTAAGATATTAAACCATTTAAGGTTTGAAAAAGCAACTGCGGAATACCAGGAGCACCTGTGCTCCATGACAGGAGTGGATTGCTGCATAACAGGCTTTGACAAAACTGTTCTGAAGTTGGCCAATTCAAACAGTGTGAATAATGCCAGCCCAAAGCATTCCTTGAATGGTCAGTATTTATTGTTTTCTTTTTAAGAGAAATACAATTTTATAACTGTATGTACATAAAATCAGAACATTCAGTGATATAGCCATGGTAATGATACTGTCCAATTCTTAAATCTGAAAACCTGTTTCTGTCTGCAGTTAAACTGAACCGCTTAATGCCATTGAAACCAATATTATGTGTAGGTATGAGGGTTTGCAGTACTGAGGTCTAGCTGAATGAAACTAAAAATAATAGGTAAAATGTTTTGTAACTTACTAATTTAATTCTACATTATTTTAGATCATCATGACTTAAGGCTTAGTATTTATGACATAATTGTATCATAAATGCACTAGTTACTCAGAGATTTTTAACTACTGAGACTTTGTTTCAGTATTCTGTTTCATCTTTGAAAAGGGACCTCCTTTGTTCCTAATTTAGTTCCTCTGTTTTCCTGTCTTGATGCTTCTTTACAGATATGGACTAAATTTTTCCAAAACCTCCTTTGAAAATGTTCTATTAAAAAAAAAGTATAAGTGGAAGAAGAATACTGTAAATGTTGTGTAACTATTTGATTTTTTTAAATTAAGTGTTTTTCTTGACAAAAGACATAGAAATTACATTTGAGTAATAGAATTGCTATTTAAAAATATAGAAGCATAAATGTATATTTAAGTATACATACTATTTTTTTGTTTCCCAGGAGAAACTAGAAAAACTGTTCTGACTAAGCCAAGTGACTCTTCACCTGAAGTTATAAACTACTTGGGTAACAAGGCATGTGAATGTTACATTTCCATTGCTGACTGGTCTGCTGTTCAGGAGTGGCAAAATATGGTCCATGACTTGAAGAAAAGCAATAGTAATACCTCAATCAATCTGAAAGCAGATTTTAACTACATGAAGTAAAGATATAATTAATTTATTCAACAGTACCTTAGAGTTCAGTGTCTTAGAACTGAAATATTAAAGTTTTCATGGATTTTAGAAACTGGATGTCATTGAAGTAGAGGTGTGATAAGAAGAAAGTTGTGTTCTTGGGAGGGGGAAGACTTGGCCATGATATTTCCTAGCCATACAGATAAGTAAAGAGGTAACATCATTCTAAATAGTTACTGTGGCTTTCTGACTGCTGAGGTTTCTTAGTATTCAAGAAAAACATCTTCTCATTGAAAGTAAAAGATAGCAAATTTATTCTACTTCTATTGGCAGAAGATGCATCTTTTCACACAACTTAAATAATAGTAAAAAATAACATGCCTGTCAGTGATACAGTTCTTAAATATTTTAATTCATTAATGTGAAAAGTGTATTAAGGAGGTGGTCTTGGCTGCTTAAATTATTATTTTTTTTTAAATGGAATTTAGAATTGTAGTTTGTGCATTTATTTCCTAACCCTTGATATTTGTCTAGTTCATGAAAACGTATTTGTGACATTGAAATAGTCCTTCAAGGTTTAAGAGTCCTTTCTGTTTCATTTGACAACTTGATTACTTTCCATCCCTGTACTATTGCAGTAAACATCGTAAAATCCTTTTGGCTGAAATTTTTTGACTTGAAAATAAAAGCATAGAAGGAAGCTTTGAAATAAGAAGGAAGCTTTGAAATAAGATCTTGCAGGTCTGAAAAGGTGACTACTTCTGTCAGAGAAAGTGGTGATCCTTTTACTTAACTGCAGTAACTCAGAGTGTGCAGTTAATCCATTAGGAGAGTGAGTCCTTGTCATGGATGTGAAAATGTGTCATTTCTGAATGGTCGTGTTTTTGTAAACTAAACCCACTGTACTTCTGATAAACATCATGAGTGCTTGCTGTACTGTTGCAGAGGTCTGGTTGTTTTGGCTGGTTTGAGTTAGTTTTCATCCAGATAATTACTGGAGGTAAGATACTATACCATCAGAAAAATCCTGTAAAGAGCTCCTGAGGATGCACAGCACTCTTGACTCTTCTGCTCCTGAGCAGGCTGAGAAGAGACTCACTGTAGTAATGAGGATCGAAATAATTCAGCAGAAAGGGGAGTTTTCACATGCTGAACGTATTTTTTTTTTTCTTTTCTAATGCAGATACTTAGATAATTACTTCTTCAGTGGATAGTAACAAGAATATTGAACCTTGGAGTCTTCTGTATTCTGAGCCATCAAGCCTCTTAACCTTTCAGTGCCTTTTCTTGTGTACTTCTGTAAAAGTCTATAATGCACAAATTGTTTCCTAATATAGAACAATGGAGGGGAAAAAAAAGTTAAATTTGTTGCTTCAGGCTGTTAAGCGATATAAATTTTTATAATCTATGACCTGCACAATATTCCAGTATTTCTGGAATTTTGGTTTCACGTAAACTGAAGAGTTGAAACCATGGCCTCATGAAACTCTGCCCCAAAACCTACTTTTCTGTGCATGGGGGGGGGGGAAGTTTTGGGGCTTGCTTTGTTTGTTTTTAAACTCTTCCAAAGTCAACTTTTTTCTTCCTGACTATGGTGGAAGAGTATTATATATTATGTGATGATAATATGAAAAGCTTCGTAGCTGGAGAGATTTTTTTTTTTTCCTTTCACTTTGATAATGAATTTATCCATTTGGTACAGTACTATTGCCTTTATTGATCTATGTGAAAATTAGGATTTTTGCTTAGAATTACTCATGAGTGTTCTGTAGGGTTTTGAGTTATGCTTGAGTCTTTCTTTTTTGCTGTGTAAGATATTTAGCAACTGGAATGAAGTAAGAAATGTGAGAATAAAACTATAAACATTGAATTGCAGATCTTTGAGCAGCTTTGAGTCTGGACAACTTACTGAATGCACTGAACAACAAGAATTATTACCAGGAGAAAATATCAACCTACTTGCAGGGGGATCCAAAGAAAAAATAGGTATAAATGCATAAGTTAACATTACTTCAAATACAAAAGTAAATATTTCTTCATGTAGCTGTCTCTATAAATGACAAACTGAAACTTCTGAATGCAGTTTGCTGTGTTCAGTGGACTGACCATAACCTTTATGAATCAAGCTTCAAAATGATTGGCAGTGGTC
>NW_008795492.1:1317518-1350717 GCF_000699145.1 Aptenodytes forsteri
AAAAAAGAGGTTTTTTCCAAACTCCCTTGCTCTCAAAAATGCATTCTCAGACAGTGACACTTGATAAAATTTGGCAGTTCTAGTTGGTTTCAACTGTTTAATCTCCATGTAGACATGAAGAAGCTCCTGCCTAATATGCTAAGTCCTGATCCAAGAGAACTTCAAAAAGCAGTTGAAGTACAGCTTTTGAGAAGTTCAGTATGTCTGGCAACAGCTGTAAACCACGTAGAACAGGAGCAAAAGTGGCAGTCAATATCTGAGTAAGTTGAAATGTGCTATGAATGAATGTAATATACTGTGAAAAGGTGTTCTAGTTTGTTAAACGTAACTTTGTGAAAAGCATACTCTGCTTTGTACTTCAGCATCTGTGGTAGTTTGCTACCAGTTTTAGCTCTTGTGAGTTACAAGCTTACTGAGGAAAAATAAGATGATGTTTAACTTGAAGATTATGTAGTTCTTTGAGTTGATAAAGTACTGCTTCTTGTCAGTTTAATAATAAAGTATCATACTGTAACTTGTGCGTGACATTGCAAGATTTTCTCATCATGTCTTTGAAGATGTTGAATTTGCTTTTTCTTCAGTAATTTTGACTGTTTACTCAAAGTCTAGCTAACAAAAATGACTGTTCTGATTCTTATTTCAGAAATGTTATTAAGTACTTGAAGCAAACATCACGAATCGCCATTGGACCTTTAAGACTTTCCACACTCACTGTGTCTCAGTCTTTACCAGTGTTGAGCACTCTTCAGTTGTATTGTTCTTCTGCTTTGGAAAACACTGTATCCAACAGGCTGACATCAGAGGTATGTCTGTGTGTTTAAAGCCTAAATTGGAGTAATGTCTGTCTTCATGTCATGAACTACTGAATATAGAACATACATTAATTGTTTTGACCATTGTTAATCATACTGTAAAAAGACCTCATTTAGTTTTCTAAATTTACATCTCAGTTGGACTTCTTTCTATAGTTGTAAATATACCACCTCTTTCAATTACTTACAGTATTTTTAAAGTTTCATTGGTAGTTGCTTTTTAGAGAAGTGTTGATATATTTCTACATTGTAACACTTATTCCTACAACACACACATGTAATTAACCTTAAAATATTTATCAAAACCCAATCACTTCAGCAATTAAAAACTCAATGTCAAACTTCAACCAGCATGAATGATCTAGTTCTGATTTCTAATCACATTGTTCAGAAAACAATTCTGCTTGATTTTGAGCTATTCTTAGTGTTGTCCTCTCAAAATCAAGCATGTCTTTCTGGAGTTGCATAAAACATACTTGTATTTTATTAGTTAACGATAAAGAGTGGCTACTAATACAAATAAGAACGTTTACTCTGCACTAAAATGGTCTTTGGTTTTGATAAATGAAAATAGTTTTAATGAAGATGTCTCTCGTGACAACTATGCAACTTCTATGCCTCTTTCAGGACTGTCTTATACCTCTCTTCAATGATGCTTTGAGGTCATGCAAACAGCATGATGTAAGGCCATGGATGCATGCGCTGAGGTACACAGTGTACCAGAATCAATTGATGGAAAAACTTAAAGGTATATAAGCTCTCATTTTAGTGTCATGAAAGGTAAATGCAGCATTTGAACTTAAATCTTCTGCTGAAAGCAGCAGCTGTGTCTTTTTCTATTATTTAGATGGATTACTTTTTAAAAGCCAAGTTTTGGTTATTTAGGGGTCTCAAATACTACTGTAATGTAGACAGTGTTAAAAAGAAAAAAATTTATTCTGAAATGCTTAGCAGTTCTATACTCACTCTTCTAATTGCACTTTACTTGCTCATCTCTGTACTTTAAATGCTTTCACTTTTGAACGCTTCAACACTATCAATATATGTGTCTTTAAAAACAATCATGAAAGCCGTTTAAATGTGCAGTGTGATAAGAGGTAATGGGAGAAAAAGAAGTTGTATTAGGGGACAAGTAGATTTCTTAGTTAAGAACAATGCTTATAGTGAAAAAATTACTCTTTTGCCCAGCAGATAATCTGTGGATATATTTTTTTTTTTTGTTTCAGGTGGGTATGTAAATATTCTAGGCAGAAATGAAGTAATCTAAATTTTTGAAGGAGGTGTTAGGAAATACGAAAGAGCTGAGCAATTTTTTGCTGATGGCCATGTACAGAATACATTGGGCAGAAATTATCTGTATACCCCAGGTGCAATTATTGTTTGTTTAATAATTTTGTTTAGAATGTCTTGCTCTTTTCTTCAGAACCAACAGTCCCAATTAAAAGCCATCTAATGGAACTTGGATTAACAGCAGCGAAATTTGCACGGAAGCGAGGAAATATTGCCCTAGCTACACGACTGCTTGCCCAGTGCAGTGAAGTTCAGCTAGGGAAAACCACCACTGCACAAGACTTAGTCCAGCACTTTAAAAAATTGTCTGCACCTGGTCAGATAGATGAAAAATGGGGTCCTGAACTTGATATTGAGAAAACAAAATTGTTATACACAGCAGGTGAGTATTTGCTAATTAATGTTGTAGATACTTGGGCTTCTTGTCCTTATAACCAGGCTAATTCCCCTGACCTTAAAGAAATCATAATAGGACAGTATCATTAGGAATTGATTTAATCCTATTAACTGTTGTCTCAGTCTGAAAGTGTTTTCACAAGTCTTTTCTTGTCATTTTTAACTTCAAAAGAGAATTTTCTGTGTAAAAATACATTGTTACAAGCTGTATCTGAATACGCTGAATTTCAGAAGAAGTGTTTCGAATAAAGTTAACACTCTACTGAAGATGTGCTTTTCACGATATGCAGGTCAGTCAACACATGCCATGGAAATGCTGAGTTCTTGTGCCATATCCTTTTGCAAATCTGCCAAAGCTGAATATGCGGTTGCTAAATCTATTCTCACGCTGGCTAAATGGATTCAAGCAGAATGGAAAGAGATTTCAGGACAGTTGAAACAAGTATATAGAGCTCGACAGCAGCAGAATCACACTGGTCTGTCTACCTTGTCTAAAAACATATATAATTTGATTGATCTCCCAGCTGTTAATACACTGGAAGAAGAATATCCTAGGATTGAAAGTGAATCTACAGGTAGAGGTGTTCTTATGCATTTTTTGTTAAATTAGTTACTGATGATTCCACTGAGGGATAGCACCAGTTATATTGATAAAGACTAAGTGCTACATCACTGATGTATTTATTTTACTAATACAAATATAAACAGTGTGTGTTTGTGCAATAGGTATCTATACACATTTAAAAAAACCAAACACCTTAATACTGATATTTCGTATTTCTTTCACATTTTTCTCATTAAAGTGATTGTGGCCTGAACAAGAAATTAGAATGCATTTATTTTATGAGGAGGATACCAAATCTTGTCATGCTTCTGTCTGCTTTCAGCTCCGATATTTGTTAGTTTGAATGAGATCTCTCAGATTAAGCATCAACAACCTATATTTTGAAGGCCCTGATAAGTGTGAAAAGCAGTTACCTTAGGTTTTCTCATGATCTTTAATCTACGCTTAATTTGAACACTTCTGTTGTTGCCACAAAATGTACTCTAATTTCCAATTTTCGGCAGACTTTCCTTCAAATGTCAAGATAAAGTTCTTTCTTTGGTTAAACATGGATTTCACAAATAACTTAATTCCTCTCTTGTAGAGTCAGAATTACTTTAGAGCTGTTAATGGATGTTAGGTGTGTTTTGACTTGATGGTGAAGAAAATAAATATATACACAAATAAACACAAACACACTGCCCTAGGTACTTCATAAGTCTGCTTTCTGAAGCGTCTTGCTCTTTTGGAGATAATGAGTTTCTTGCCTCAGTACCATCTTTCTGTGAAAGAGAAAACAATTGTAGCGTACAGGCAATGGTTGTTAGCAAAAGAAAAACTGGTCTTTGTTTTGCAGCCAATGTTAGAACTGAAAAATAATTGCATTTCGGAAAACTTGACACTTTTGGGTACTAACTTGATGAAAAAAATATTATGTACTTAAACTATTTTGCTGTTATTTTGTATGTTGAGGAAATTAGAAGCAGGTTTTACATCATAACATATACTGCTCTATTTCTTCCATCATAGTAAATATTGGAGTTGGAGAACCTGACTTCATCTTGGGACAGCTGTATCACTTGTCTTCGGTACAGGCACCTGAAGTAGCCAAGTCTTGGGCAGCCCTGGCTAGTTGGGCTTATAGATGGGGCCGGAAAGTAGTTGATAATGCCAGGTAAATTCATCCTAACGTTTCAATTTATACAGCACAACTGGTTTTCTTTCTTAAGATAAACCCTAGCTTTGTATTTATGATTATTGTTCTTTGTGGTCAGAAGTCACATGTGAGCAGAGAATTGTCTCTTGATTGCTTGCCCTCTCTAAAAAGAAGGGAGTTTAATTCTGAGTTAAAAGGTGAAGATTTCTTCCTTCAAGAAGTCTTATATATACAATGTTAATGGGTTCAGTAGCTCTACGAATACTAATATATTGGGGATCAATAATTCATTAAATGTTACAGTCAGGGAGAAGGTGTTCGTCTGCTGCCCCGGGAAAAATCCGAGGTTCAGAACTTGCTTCCAGACAACATTGCAGAGGAAGATAAAGAGAAAATCTATGGGATTCTTGGGCAGGCAGTGTGTCGTCCAGCTGGGATTCAAGTAAGTGTAAATTTGCTTGCTTAAAAAATGTTCAACTTTAGTGTGAAACTTCCTTTTCCTCCACTTGTGATTCATATTAACTCTTGTAAATGCTTTTAAGTTAAAATTCAAATAATATAAGAGTTCTCTAAGAAACTATCTGTTAGCTAAGCGTTAACATGTCTGTTCTGTGGACTATGGTAATATGATCAATAATGCAATTGCATGACTTGCCTAGACAAAAACTGGATTAGGAACTAATACTGCTTGTACAAATGGTTGGAGGACTTAATCAAATCTACTGTCTCTTTATTTGCATTTAGGATGAAGATATGACCCTACAAATCACTGAAAATGAAGACAATGAAGAAGATGATATGGTGGATGTTATATGGCGTCAATTATTAACAAGTTGTCCCTGGCTTTCAGATCTTGATGAAAATGCAACAGAAGGGTTAATTAAAGTGTGGAGGAAAGTTGTAGACAGAATCTTCAGTCTCTATAAACTCTCCTGCAGCGCATATTTTACTTTCCTCAAACTCAATGCTGGTCAGGTTAGTGTTTGTGCTGATGAGGAAATCCAGTTACAAACTCTTCTAAATCATGATATGAACTATATACTTAGCTTAGAGGAGTATTTCTTTCTTTCAAGGTTCTACTTGATGAAGACGATCCCAGGCTGCACTTAAGAAATACTTCTGAGCAAAGCACTGATGATGTTATTGTGATGGCGACCCTAAGACTGTTACGATTGCTTGTGAAACATGCTGGAGAACTTAGACAGTATCTAGAGCATGGGCTAGAAACTACACCTACTGCTCCCTGGAGAGGTAAGTACATGTTATCTAGTTATTAAAATTAATTTTGACACATTTCCTCTAAATAGAAGCAGAAAGGTATTCATTGCACTTTCATAAAATTTTTATTTAAGCGTGATGGAAAGAGAGCCTGTTTTTTACTAAATAATTTCATTAAGGGTGTTCAAGTCTCTGCCATGCATTCTGATCTTAGAATAGAGAAGTAGCACAGATTCTCACCCCCTCCCTCCCCTGCCTTAAGACATTGAAAGGAGAAAGGAGATGCAGTTTTTGAAGTACTACATTACATTACCACCTTAAAAAAACGGGGTCGGTTTTTTTCCTAGCTACAGTTTGAAATACTGTTCAGAGAAATATGTGTGGCTAAAACCAGATGTCTCAGAAGTAGTTGTTTGTCACTACGCTACTGGTTCTGGTTGCTCAGGGACTTTCCCACAAAAGGTTATTGAGTGAAAGTGTGGAAGGCAGCAGAAGAGGAGGCCAACTATTGCAAAATTGTACTTTCTTTTGAAATGTCCAGTTATGCTAACTTCAAGAACTATTAATGTGACTCTCCTTATTTTTGGAAAAATGATATAACAGATACAATGTGCAAAACTCAATTCCTAGTGCTTGACTAAAGGATTTATATGTTGCATCTGATGTTATCTGTATTTGAATAGTAGGGGGAAAAAAAAAAAGCTTTTGCCTGTACTGTGACAGACAGTTATTTAAAACAGGAAGTTTTTATTGGGAAACTAGACATTTACGTTCTCCTAATGCAAAACCAACATGCTTTTAAAAACAAGATAGAATTCTGCATCCTTTGAAGTGTACGGAAATGAATTGGCACATTTTCTTTTCCTGTTTATGAAGGTATTATTCCTCAGCTTTTCTCCCGTCTGAATCACCCAGAAGTGTATGTTCGTCAGAGTATTTGCAACTTACTGTGTCGAGTGGCTCAAGATTCTCCTCATCTCATACTATATCCTGCAATAGTGGGTACCATTTCACTTAGCAGTGAATCCCAGACTTCAGGTATGGAGGAAAAAAAAAGTGTTTAAATACACTTTAGCTAATATATTTTATATACTGGATAAAATGATACTGAAGTTTTTTCTTTTCAGTAACTCTGATACTTTCTATCTTAAGAACATTTTTATTATGGGACCTCACTGATACCTTTCATTTGATTTACCAGTTTACCAAATAAGTTAGTTTTTTCAATTTTATCATCGGATACTTGGCCAGTACTTAATGTAATATGGGGACCTGATGCTAAATGAAGTATTGAGTGATGTATCTTTCAAGGCCAGAACAGTGTAGATAATATTTTAACATCTGTTTTTAATTTAGGGAACAAGCTGCCTTCTGCCATCCCTACTTTGCTAGGTAATATTCAAGGAGAAGAACTGTTGGGTGGTGAATGTGATGGAGGGAGCCCCCCAACTTCTCAAGAAAGTAGTAAAGATGACACAAAAGTTGGATTAAATGAAGATCAAGCAATGATGCAAGACTGTTACAGCAAAATTGTGGAGAAACTCTCTGCTGCAAATCCAACAATGGTATTGCAGGTAAATAATCCAAATGTATGTTACTTGTGCTTTTATTTGAACCACAAAATATGTAACTTGTTTATCTTGTGGGTAGGCCTACTGAAAGTTTGGTGTATCTTTGCTGTTAGGCTGTCATCTTTTTTCAAGTTGTTCATCTACAAGAATAAATGTTAATACTAGTACTCTTAAAAATAAATGAAACTTAATTTATTTTATACAGGTTCAGATGCTAGTGGCTGAGCTGCGCAGAGTTACAGTTCTTTGGGATGAACTTTGGTTGGGAGTTTTACTCCAGCAGCACATGTATGTCCTCAGAAGGATTCAACAACTGGAAGATGAAGTCAAGAGGGTCCAAAACAACAACACTTTACGGAAGTATGTCTTTTTTGAATAATTCAAGTGATAATCGTAACAAATGTTTGTTCTTGGGAAAGCATACAGTCAAACCGATCAATAGTGCTGTTGCTCCTGAATTCGTACTATCCTAGCTGCTTCTTTGTAAGCCAGTGACCTTATTTCAAGAACATTTTGGTGCTACAGCTAGTACTCTAATCAAATGAGAAACAGCAACAGTCTACCTGTGAATCCATGTTGGGATTTCCTTAGTAATAATGTGTCAGAACCCAATGCATATTAAGTTGTGGATTATGAGATCCTAGTTCTTCATTCCAAGGTCTTTCTTACAAGTCAGCTGAAATGAGGACAAGCATGTTGAAGGATGTAATCTATTCGGAGTTTACTGTAAATACAGATATTTGGAATAAACAGAACATCTTAATCTGCTTTTGGTTTTCAGTGTTCAGCAAGTCTTTTCTTCTCTCACTTGGGTTCTCCTGTGAATGGATTTGTGGAAGAGGAAGGCCATTCACTGGGAACCTGACTAAGCTTAAGAACACCTCTTGAATTCAATAGTCAGGGCTGACATGGAAAGGGAGAACAGCATGATCTGAATTGCGCTCTTCCCCTTCTTTATAGTGTGGTACACCCTCAGGAAGTAGTAGTTAGGAGCTCTTTTATTAAAGGAAATAGTTGCTTCAGGAGGTTTGAGCTCTCTGAGCTTCTCATCAGGGTTTCCAGTGGTGAAGAGCCCAGTTCAAATGTTTCGGTTTAAAAACAAACAAACAAAACAAAATTAAAAAAAAAGTGTGCTTCAGAGGAGCATGCGTTCACTGTGGAATGAAATACTCTTCCTTTTAATACGGTCATCCTTGAAGACCTCATTTTAGAGATGCAACCATTTTCATGAATTCTTAGATGTCTCATTTGTGGTCTTACTTTAATGCTCTACTTATGAAGTAACTTGGTTTTATGGAGTTAAGAGGAAATATATTTTTTTAATAGAGAGGAGAAGATAGCAATCATGCGTGAAAAGCATACAGCTCTAATGAAGCCCATTGTATTTGCTTTGGAACACGTACGGAGCATCACTGCAGCTCCTGCAGAAACTCCTCATGAGAAATGGTTTCAGGATAACTATGGAGATGCAATTGAAAATGCACTAGAGAAACTTAAGAATCCTTTGAATCCTGCTAAACCTGGAAGCAGCTGGCTCCCATTTAAAGAGGTATTATATGCACAGACTAAGAGTACAATGTAGAGACTCGACACTCTTGCTGCACCACGTGCTTGACCCTCTCCTTAGTATTCTCTTGCTATGTCAAAATTGCAGCCTGAAACTTTGTCTTCTCTGCAATCACCACAGGCATGCTAGACACTAAAGCAAAGTAATTGTTGCTTGTGTAACAGGTCTTACTGACTGCATTATTGCATTTCTACCCAATGAAATTTATGTTATTTTTTTCAAATCTTACATCTTCTGCTGTCTGAGATCCTGTCAGTTTTGGTGGCAGAGGGCTTTAATTTTTTAAATACTCTTTCTGAAACTCTATGCCATTTGAGTTTAGTGGATTTAAATTCTAACAAGTTGGTACTCTGGTTATCTAAGCGTAGTCCTCGGGCTGTGCAGCAACCTTCAAATGATCAACCCTTCCCAAATATACTCTGTTTTTCAATTATGTGATCTTGTCTTACTAGTCTTATATGGGTCTGAGGAGTATCAAAATATATATTCACTTGGATATCCAGAGCCAATCTGGTGGTTTTTAAAAGTCTTGATAGACAGAACCTGGGTTTTACACAGAAATAGATTTATTTATTTATTTATTTTTAGTTCCCCTTCTGCTTTGCAGAACAAACAAGCATGCAGATACATAAACAGGAGGTTGCTGAATGCTGCTGCTTTTGACCACAGCTCAAATATTTATAAGTGCGGGAGCAAACCTCCTGAGGAGTTTGATTTTTTTGTGACTTTGGTGCCTATTGCCAGGCAGGGTATATTTGCTGCATAAAGGATTATTTTTAGATTTTTGTCATTTTCATCCTAAGCTATAAATGAATTAGTAGCGTGGCAAGGATGAAAGGTAGTTTAAGAAAAATCTCCATGCTTTCTGGAAGATGACTACCATTAAGTCTGTTCTGGTGGGTGGGTGTGGTGTTTTGGTGTTTTTTTTTTTTAATGCTAGCTGTTAAGGTGAACCTCAACCTAAAACAAAAAACTTCTTTGGAATAGGTTATGCTAAGTTTGCAGCAAAGAGCACAGAAGCGGGCTAGTTACCTTTTACGGCTTGAAGAAATCAGTCCTTGGTTGGCTGCCATGATGAACACTGAAATAGCACTTCCTGGAGAAGTATCTACCAGAGACACAGTGACAATTCATAGTGTGGGCAGCACCATCACAATTCTGCCTACCAAAACCAAACCTAAAAAGTTGCTTTTCCTGGGTTCAGATGGGAAGAACTATCCCTACCTGTTCAAAGGTAAGAAATTGAAATTTTCTCATATAAGTTGCTGTCTCTTGTTATAAATGAGACTATATTAAAGTTGGGAAGATGCATAGTTGCAGCTTCTGCTTTCTCTGCCTGCATGATACAGAGAAATAGTTGTTTGGAGCGTCTGCTCCCTCTCCTCCCCACCTCCCACCTCACCATACATTTTCCAGGATTTTTGTTTTGTGAACCTGTTTCAGATCCCTTCTTTATAAGGGTAGCATCAGAAACAGTGTTCTGCTTGCATACTGATAGGATTAGCTGCATGCGCTTTTCCAGAAGCTTAAGGTAGCACCCAGAAAAGAACTTTGGAGACTACATGCCTTCCCTGAAAGGGAAAGACCTGTTTGTTATGTTAGTAACTGTTGTGTGTACTGCTCACAGAGAGAGCTGTCATAAACTGGTGATTCTAGTAGGTAAATGGTATGTAAACCTTTAGGTTTAGGGAACAGCTCATCCTTAATCTGCATAATTTATAAAGCTATTCATAGTCTGAAATGAAGTAGGATTTAAAAAAACGCTAAGTTTTGGGCTTTAAGAGAATAATTTTTTAATCTAAAAACTAAATTTTAAAATAAATTTATCGCAGGTTTGGAAGACTTGCATCTAGATGAAAGAATCATGCAATTCTTATCAATTGTGAACACGATGTTTGCTACCATTAACCGTCAAGAGACACCGAGGTTCCACGCGAGGCACTACTCTGTGACACCTCTGGGAACAAGATCAGGCTTGATCCAGTGGGTGGATGGAGCTACACCTTTGTTTGGTCTTTACAAGCGGTGGCAACAGCGAGAAGCTGCTTTACAAGCACAAAAGGTAACAACTATGTTTTATGCCAGCTAGGGCATTTCAGAAGGGAAACATTTATTCTGATTTGCTTTCCAATTCTAAATAATGTAGTCTTAAAAGGATTGTGTTTTGTTCATAATCATGCAGAATGGTTCTGTGTATTCGTATGTCCTGGGATTTCACCAGATGTCAATGAAATTGCATATATGTATTTATATATATTACAGTATATAACATAAATATACTGTTCTGGCATGGTAATTCAAGGAGAACTGTTTTTGAACAAATAGAGTTAACCTTGGTTAAAATTATTTTAGTTCTACATCTCATTCTCTCATTTCATTTTAAATACAGGGTTTTTTTAAATTGACCTTGATAAGAGTAGAGCTAGGCTAAAGCAATGTGTTTTCAGTTTCTTTAGGTTTTCTTAACCATTGAATTTTGAAAGAATTCTCTTAGCTGTAAAAGTCATCCTCAGTAGAGGAGTTGATTTCATACTATTCTCACCAAAACTGAGTTTGGGATAATTTTCTGTGGTAATGAGAGTTGCAATATGTAAACTAGCATTTTTACCTATTCTAGGCTCAGGATTCTTACCAGACTCCTCAGAATCCTGGAATAGTGCCTAGACCCAGTGAACTTTACTACAGTAAAATTGGACCCGCATTAAAGGCAGTTGGGCTTAGTCTTGATGTGTCACGTCGTGACTGGCCCTTGAATGTCATGAGGGCTGTTCTAGAAGAACTGATGGAAGCAACTCCCCCGAATCTCCTAGCTAAGGAGCTCTGGTCGTCATGTACTACACCAGATGAATGGTGGAGAGTTACACAGGTGAGTTGTAACAAATACATTTTCCCTTTGAAAGGTTGTGTTTTTAATGGGATGAGGAGCAACAAATGCCTGGGATGTGTTCAAGCAATGTACTCCTGAATTAGGTGAGCTAGGACAGCTGAAGTTTCAGGTAACAGGAAATGTTAGCATTTGGCAGGAAACAATCATGCGGTTGTACCATCTGGAATAAAAAAATGGGTATATACCTGATAACTCTACATTATTAAACTAAAATTATCAGCCTAAGACATGAAAACTCTTGTAAGATATCATCAGACAACAAATAGAATACAGCTTGGAATAAGTTGGTTTTGATTTGTCTTACACTTAAAATAATGTTTTAAGATGGTAGTCAGTCCAATGTGTTGGCAGAGGATTCCCACAAATAATTTTTTCCTGAAACTCTCTTTAAAGTCGTATGCAAGATCCACTGCAGTTATGTCCATGGTTGGCTACATCATTGGTCTTGGAGACAGACATCTGGATAATGTTCTTATAGATATGACTACAGGAGAAGTTGTCCACATAGATTATAATGTTTGCTTTGAAAAAGGTAATTTAAAAAATGCTATATGTTATTCAAATAAAAGGTTTCCCTTCTTGGTAATTAAAAGAAACAACTTAAATTTTTATCTTAAAGGGAAGAGCCTTAGGGTACCAGAGAAGGTTCCATTCCGGATGACGCACAATATTGAAGCAGCACTTGGAGTGACAGGAGTAGAAGGGGTTTTCAGGCTTTCTTGTGAACAGGTAAGTTATGAAACTTGCAGAAAACTGAGGGCTATCACTTGCCAAATACTAACTTAGAAGTTTTCTATTAAATATTCTGCTGTTGATTTATAAAGCCTTCACCTTTTGTGCTGTGATTTTAATTGGACTTATTTTAGATACATCCTATAGTAGGTATTTCAGAAATATGAGAATGTCAGATAAACACATATGCAAGTAGTGGTACAACTACAATTGGCGGGGGGGAGGGGGACTTGTAGCTCTAGATGTAAAATGTTATGTTATGTTTTTCCTGAAGCTTTTTTGTGTAGTTTTCCTTACCTTCTTTCTTCAGGTCTCGTCCTTTATAAACATGACAGCTATGTTTTTAAAAAGAAAAATGCTCTGAACGAAGGAGAGTTTTCTTCCTCAAGTGTCTGTTACTAGAGTATAGAGTTTGTGTGGAAGGCTAGAATGCAATCTTCAGTTTTAGTGATGTTACTGCAGGCTAGCTGCGTTTGTACATACTGTGGTGTTCTTCCTGTACTTGTAGTGGTTAGGGTAAGTTAAGGATTTCTGTACCTACGCAAGTACGGTATTTTGCATTTAAAATTACACTGTTCTACAAGTATAGTGCAATATCAGAATGAGTCTGTTTAAAATACAATGCAGGTCCTTCATATTATGCGGCGTGGGAGAGAGACTTTGCTTACGTTGCTTGAAGCTTTTGTTTATGATCCTCTGGTGGACTGGACAGCAGGAGGTGAAGCCGGATTTGCTGGAGCTGTCTATGGTGGTGGTGGCCAGCAGGCTGAAAACAAACAAAGCAAAAGAGAAATGGAAAGAGATATTACACGTAGTCTCTTTTCTTCAAGAGTGGCTGAGATAAAGGTGAGTTTACTACAATAACTTCCTATTTTATAACCAAAGCAGGCCCTATGCTTTCACTTCATTTATTTGCATTTTGGGGGTGGTGGAAGAGGTGGTCATTTATTAGAAAGTTCACAAATTTTATTGAGCTAAATTGAGTTTGTATTGAGGGAAGTGCTTATATGGAACTTGCAGGTATTTAGTTTTCATTTTCTGTGTGCTTAATTCTAAAACATGTTTTAATGTTTTGCCTGAGTCTAGGCTAGAGGAATAAAAATAAAGTTTTAGAGAGCAGTCTAAATAAAGAATGTCTGTTAAGCTTTAGCACTTGTAGCACTGGAGGTAGTCCTAGATGAACAACATCATTGAAGGGTTAAGTGCTGCCATATATTACTTTCTCTTACCTGTTTGAATTAAGTCCAGTTCTATAACGTCTGTGTCTTTGGTTTTAGGTTAACTGGTTTAAGAACAGAGATGAAATGCTTGCTGTGCTGCCAAAATTGGACAGTAGTTTAGAAGAGTATCTGAACCTGCAAGAGCAGTTGACAGATGTAGAAAAGTTGCAAGGAAAATTACTGGAGGAGATAGAATTTCTGGAAGGTGCAGAAGGAGTGGATCATCCCTCCCACACGCTTCAGCACAGGTACAGAGGAGCCAGGAATTCTGTCAGGAATCTCACAGTTCAATATAGTTGGTGGTTTAGTAATGTACTTATGAGTTAAATGTTAGAAATGTATATATGAGAGAGACTAATAGCTGGGTAAAAGCTATTCTTACAGTAAGCAAGTCATTCCTTGTACAGAAGAACTATTGAAACCATTTTCCTACTGAATAATCTTATTTATATCCTACGCCTCATACTTTATCAATATAACCTGTGCTAGTCCGTGTTCCACACTTGACCCTCAAGGCAAGAGACAGAATGTGCTGAATGTGGTGTCCCATCAAATTAATCCATATAATGCAGCTATTGATAAATAGCACAAAAATCTTTTCATCTAAGTTTCTAATTCTTTAACTTATTTTTCAAGTTTATTTGAAATTAATGAAGGATTTCAGAATTGCATGAATATGCACATGCATTCATTATTTTGTAGGAAAACAGAATGAATTATTAACACAACATTGTTAACATTTTATGTAATTTGTGAGAACATGTTCATTTTCTGGTCAACAAGGTAGTTGTATTGTTCAATATGGTTTTTTATTCAGTATAGTTAAGTATTTTTTTGTTGTTGTAGTACTTACTTGATTCTGTGGCTTCAATAATTCAGGTATTCCGAGCACACCCAGTTGCAGTCTCAACAAAGAGCTGTCCAGGAAGCAATCCAGGTGAAGCTGAATGAGTTTGAGCAGTGGATAACACATTACCAAACTGCTTTCAGTAATTTAGAGGCAACACAACTGGCAAGTCTTCTTCAAGAAATTAGCACACAAATGGACCTAGGTATAAAATAGTATTTGTGGGGTTTTTTAATGGTTTGAAAATAACTAGAGTTTAATATCAGGAGGCATTATGCGTATCCTCTAACTTAAAGGCAAGGACCTATATATAACAAATGAAAAGAAGGGGGGTTCTTCAAAGGGTGATTTGGAGCATTTTAAGGTTTCTGTGCCAAGCTGTCTGAAGGAACTTGTCTGTCTTACCCTAGCTGGGCACGAGATTATTCTCTTACCTTGTGCTCAAAATTCTCAATCTGAATTCTCCATGCCTCCTTTATCACAAGTAAAAGTATTTTTGAAAAGATGTTAGCGCTCAGTATTTGTATGCTATAAAATATGTGTGCTTCAGAGATGCGTCTTAATTTTTAACCACCTTTCTTAAAAGGTCCTCCAAGTTATGTACCAGCAACAGCGTTTCTGCAAAATGCAGGCCAGGCACATCTAATAAGTCAGTGTGAACAACTGGAAGGAGAAGTTGGTGCTCTTCTCCAGCAGAGAAGATCTGTGTTACGTGGTTGTCTTGAACAATTGCACAACTATGCAACAGTAGCTCTTCAGTATCCAAAAGCTGTGTTTCAGAAGCACCGAATAGAACAGTGGAAAACCTGGATGGAAGAACTCATCTGTAACATGACAATAGAGCGCTGTCAGGATATCTTTAGGAAGTAAGTTGACAGAATAATGGATTGTTTGAAGAACTTAATTTTCAAGCTACTTCAGGATTTTAATTTTCTAATTGAAATGAATACTTTTGCGAAGACCAATCTAATTACAAAGTAAGACAAGATTAAGTTGTAATTCCAGAAGTTCGGAGAAAAAGATGAAAAACTGCTTTAAAAATACTGTTCCAGAGTTTAATCTGTGTACTGCAAAAAGAAAACCAAGTAACGTTGCCCTGTAATGAACAAATGAAGAACCATGTTTGTGGCTTTAGGGTCGTGATATTTAGGGGTTTTAGAAGCTTCTAGTATTTAAAAATCACTTAAGTCAACTGAAGACTTTTTTTTATTAAATCAGATTTTCAAGCAATTATTTTTTTCTCTTTTTCTTCTAAAGTCAGGCCATTTCATCATTATTACTGCTTGGCTTACAAGATCTAGATTATATTCAAGCATTTACACTGAAACCTGTTTCCTTCCTATTTCTTATCTTCTATTCATTCTTTGCCTCAAGGACTACTGATTGTCTTCTGTCCTTGCAAATAGGTATGAAATACGGTGCATTCTAGGACTTTATGAAAGTGTCATTAGGGTAGCCATCAACTGCTGTGGTATTTAGAGTTGATATGGAGTAGGTGATGTGGGAACTGTTCAAATGCAGAGTATTTTTCCTGCCCACAGCAGAATGCAATTTGCTGGCGCTTGAGAAGGGAGAATTTTGACATTGTACTTTTGCTTTACAGGTATGAAATGCAATATGCTCCTCAACCACCTCCAAGTATGTGTCAGTTCATAACCGCTACAGAAATGACTCTACAGCGCTATGCAGCAGATATAAATAACAGACTTATCAGGCAGGTGGAGCGCTTGAAACAGGAGGCAGTTACTGTACCTGTTTGTGAAGAGCAGCTGAAAGAAATTGAACGTTGCATAAAAGTGTTCCTTCATGAAAATGGAGAGGAGGGCTCACTGAGCTTAGCAAGTGTTATCATCTCTGCTCTTTGTACACTGACGAGGTCAGTTGCCTCTTGTGAATTTTTTTGTATGTGTTCATGTTTGAGACCACATAAAAGGAATATTCAGGTGACATAATTACATGGAGAATGCAATAGCAGGCAAGTTGTCTAACTAAGTGTCATAATTCATCTAGGCGGAATCTGATGATGGAAGGTGCAGCATCTAGTGCTGGAGAGCAACTGGTTGATTTGACTTCAAGAGATGGAGCCTGGTTCTTGGAGGAGCTTTGCAGCATGAGTGGGAATGTTACGTGCCTTGTGCAGTTGCTGAAGCAGTGTCATCTTGTACCCCAAGACTTAGATATTCCTAACCCAATTGAAGCATCAGAAGCTGTTCACTTAGCAAATGGAGTATATATCTCACTTCAGGTGATACTTACTTTTATGTTACTTTTTCTTTCCTCATCCCCAACCTTCTAAGGCTTCAGCTAAGCCATCCTTAACAGCTTCTTCCTTAAACAGCTAAATGTTTGTTTATGATGCTGCTGAGATTTTTTTTTTTTGTTGGACCTTAGTCTTGATTGCTGTATTTGGCTGAGCTGAACAGGCATTTGCTGCTGCCATTTACATTTTTATTGGTTGAAAGAAACCATTTTAATCTATACGTGACAAATTGTAAAAACTGCTGTCAAGTAAGCAACCGTGAGAAAGAAGTTAGAATCAGATTTCTAGATACACCAGCTTCATGTCTTGCTTCCATTCTTTTATCCTGTTGCTGGCAGTCCAGAACAACTTCCAAACTGTTTGTCTGTGCTCTTTCTGTTTTCTGCTCCTGCTAAGCCTTACTTATTTCCACCTGAAAGAAGTAGTTTGGAACAAATTCTGAAAATCTGTTTTACAAGCCCCTATCTCCAAGATTGGGAAGGAGAAAAATGGATTTTTAATTTTGTGTTTTATAAATTTTTCCACTTTAATAAAACAAACAAACAAAAAACCATTAGTGGCAGCTTGAGTAAAATATCTGCTTAAGACTTAAGTGGTTTATAAACTGTGGCTGGTGTAAACAGCTTTTTGAGGCTTTTGGTTCCACTGTATTGTATCTGAAAAATATTTTCCTACCAACCTGTGTAAGCGCATTGAGATTTTCGTCACTTTGTTTCTTTGCTCTTCAAAGTATTAATATTTCAGAAATTTTTCAGAAACATGCATGCAATTTCATTGCATTGCAGCTGAGATCTTTCACCCACACATTGTTGTCCTCCCTGTGAGCTCTTAGGTAAGATGTGTAGCTCACTGAGCAGTCAAGATAACTAATTTTTTTGGTGTGTCTTGTCTTATTTTGGAGGCAGAGCACATTGGTTGGTTCTTTCTGTAGCTGCCTTTAGCCCTCTGATGCATTCTGCTTGGGGGAAATTGCTTTATGCCACTTAAGGTACTGTTTTTCTTACCTGCGCTGATTTCTGTGGCATGAGTAGGACTCTAGCAAAATAATCACTGTCTGGCAAGTTTTTGATTCTTTTCCCTTGCCTAGTCCAATCAGTTTAGCAAATCATAAATTCAGTAAATAGTTTAACTCACTCATAGTTACATAATGGAAAAGCAAAGCTACATAATTTGATGAAGTTGACTTGCAAAGTGTGATCTTTACCACTAATCCTCTGCTGAGGATTGCTGCAAGGTATTGCTGCTGATGCTATTGAGGTAGCTGTTGCTACATTGTGCAAATGTCAAACCTTTGGGTTTGTGCAGGGTTTAATGTATTCCCAATTTCTTTAAATTAAAAAAAAAAAAGAGTAGATTTTGACCCTTGGCTGATCACCATCATGTTATCTTTTAGATAATATCTACCGCAGGGTGGTGTAATACTAAAATAAGAAAGGTGTTGCATATGATACTTTTTGAGAGGGGAAAATTTCTTATGTTTTCATACTTACTTCCCAACAGGAATTGAACTCAAACTTCCGACAGATCATTTTTCCTGAAGCGCTTAGGTGCTTAATGAAAGGAGAGTATACTTTAGAAAGTATGCTCCATGAATTAGATAATCTTATTGAACAAACAACTGATGGAGTCTCTTTGCAAACATTGGTTGAATCTCTTCAAGCCTACTTACGAAATGCTGCTATGGGACTAGAGGAAGAAACACATACTCATTACATTGATGTTGCAAGGTAAATCACTTTTTTTAGTTCAGGTATGAGAGAATGAAGACTGCAGAACATTAGTTTGTCTACATTTTATTATTTGTTTGACGTACAGGCTTTTCTTGCCCAAGAATACCCTTAAGCAGAGTGCAGTGTCTAAAGTGCGCACGTTTCCTCTCTGTGTTAGTGTGTTTATCCACATGCATACATAGAAATACAGAGCTATGGCAATTGACGTTTACACCTGCTTAAAGCTGACTTTTGGTAGTCAGCTTTTTCCAAAATATGTAGTTGTGATTTTATGTTTGAAGTTAAGGGATGCTAAAAATAGGAACCGGTCCATTAGTTTGTGGGAGGAACCTGTGAAAGGGAGAGCTTGTAACCATGGCACTCCTCTTGTCAGGAGGTTTGAGCAGCTTTTGCATAATGAATCAGTGACTTGATTAAAAAAAAAAAAACACAAACAAACAAAACCCTAACCAAACAAAAAGACTTGTGCATCTTGTAATGTGGGACAGTACCTTTCTGGGGAAGTTGTTTGGTAGCAACTGAGCCAATTCAAAAGCTTCCTGCTGAGTAGAAGTGATCTTGCTGCCCTTGAGCCAGTTGTGGTGGCTCCATCAGTGGTACAATGAAGGCTGCTATACCAGTTGAAGAAAACTTACCTTTTTTCTCTCAGGTTCCTAACCAAACAAAAAGACTTGTGCATCTTGTAATGTGGGACAGTACCTTTCTGGGGAAGTGTTTGGTAGACAACTGAGCCAATTCAAAAGCTTCCTGCTGAGTAGAAGTGATCTTGCTGCTTCCCTTGAGCCAGTTGTGGTGGCTCCATCAGTGGTACAATGAAGGCTGCTATACCAGTTGAAAACAACTTACCTTTTTTCTCTCAGGTTAATTTTCTTCCTGGTTTACCCGTTGGCAAGCCTGCTCAGCCTGTTAGTTGGGGGTCGAAAGTGATATAAGGGAGGGACAGGATAAGACCATCCTTTCAGGAGTGGCAAGCTGTTAAACCATCTCAGCCATAACCTGAGACCTCATCCTCCACCTTTTTACCCCGTACTCTGTTCAGTCAGTTATTTATGTGTATGTTGTAAAACCAGTACTTGGTTTTCAAGGAAAGAAAGGTGATATTTATGTCCCTTACAATTCATAACTTTTTTACCATGCTCTTAGGAAGTACAGTCTGTATCCTCTGCCTGTATTTTAAGTTAGCTTTGTAGCTGGTCCTTTAATACAATCCCGTCTTACATGGTATCCTTAGCTGTTCTTATGAGACCAGCATTAGGATTCATGTGGTAAGTGGGGTGGGGAAGGTGGTAGGAAGAGCCTGCAAAAATTTCACCTTATTCAGATGCAACTTAATTGCAATCTGCTCTAGCTGTGGGATCAATCAGTTTAAGAAAATCCTATTTATTTCTTGTAGACTAAGCAAAAACTTGTAAATTTTCTTTTTTTAAGAGTACTTCATGCTCAGTATGGTGAGCTGATTCAGCCAAGAAATGGTTCAGTTGATGAAACTCCCAAAATGTCAGCTGGTCAGATGCTTTTGGTAGCCTTTGATGGAATGTTTGCTCAAGTGGAAACTGCATTTGGTCTATTGATTGAAAAGGTATGGATTTGTTCTTTTCAGAGTACTGAGTCAGGAATAGGAAAGTTTTATAAAAACAAAACTAATTTATTCCCTTTACATTGCTCAGCTAAACAAGATGGAAATACCTGTTGCTTGGCGTAAGATTGACATAATTAGGGAAGCCCGCAGCACCCAAGTTAACTTCTTTGATGATGACAATAATCGGCAAGTTCTAGAGGAAATTTTCTTTCTGAAGAGACTGCAAACAATTAAAGAATTTTTCAGGCTCTGCGGTACCTTTTCTAAAACATTGTCAGGTAAATAAATGTTATCAAATATTCAGTATCGCTTTGTTCACTTCTCATCCCGTGTCCTTTTGAGAAGAATGTAAAATGGTCACTTTTACTGTAACTTACCTTTCATATATGGCAAGTATGCAGAAATTAAAAATTAATTCCTGTAACCTTGCTGTGTTTATAAGTCAGATAATATTTTACTAGATGCATCAAATGTTTTGTTTATAACAAAAATACTATTTCTTTCCTTTAAAAGGAATCAGTTCGCTTGAAGACCAGAATGCAGTAAATGGACCTGTACAAATTGTCAATGTGAAAGCCCTTTACAGAAACTCTTGTTTTAGTGAAGACCAAATGGCCAAACCAATCAAGGCTTTTACGGCTGACTTTGTGAGACAGCTTTTAATTGGCCTTCCAAATCAAGCTTTGGGACTTACTTTGTGCAGTTTCATCAGCGCTTTGGGTGTTGATATCATTGCTCAGGTAGAGGCTAAAGACTTTGGAGCAGAAAGCAAAGTTTCTGTGGATGACCTGTGCAAGAAAGCTGTGGAGCACAATATCCAAATTGGCAAGTTCTCGCAGTTGGTCATGAACAGGGCAACAGTATTAGCTAGTTCATACGATACAGCATGGAAGAAGCATGATCTAGTGCGCAGACTTGAAACTAGTATTTCATCTTGCAAGACCAGTCTTCAGAGAGTACAGTTGCATATTGCCATGTTCCAGGTAAGACCACAATGCATGTTATTTCTCTCCAAATTGTGTCTGTGGAAAGTGAGCTTTAGTTACTGTGTCTGAGCATAACAAGAACTTCATATTTTGTTGAATGAGCTTTAGAGTATTTTAACGGACTTGATAAAGTATTTTGGTTTTAAATTATTCTGTAAATGTATAAGGAAAAAAGTGTTAAAGCTAGCTTCTTTTGAAGACTAGCTGCTTCGTAAGATGCAAATGTGGCAATGTGTAAATTCTTTTTCAAGTCAATACATGTAATTTTTTTTCAATAACCATTAAGTCATTTATTAGTAAAGAAGTCATTCGCTGGCTTTCTTGCTAGTGATGTTGTCCCATCCTCCCCCTTTTTTCAAACTGACTATGACTTTAAGGGAGGAGATTGCTTAAACAGAGGGTATGCATTGCTGAATGTCATCTTGTACCTTTCCTTCAAAGTTGTAATGTATTAACTGTTTCCTTGCTCCACTGTTTGCCTCATGAAAAAATATAAACAGCAGCAGTATCAATCCTGAAAACATTCTTCTGAGGCTTTAGATAAATGCCATTGTGTACCTTGAACTCTGTGCTGGTATCCAGTTGTATTGTAGTATCATTGATCTTCGCTTTTGTAGTGACTTGTAGGTTAAGGGTAAAGGCTTTCTCTGTCAGTTAATAAACCATTTCATAGATTGGTAAGCAAAATTGTCTTGGTTTTAATGCATCACAAGTGAACTGTTCCTGAATATTGATGGATTTTCCTTTAGATCAAGGAAATCAATTCTAGTAAGTTAATGACTGATTAATGGTATAAATATATATAAATATCCAAGCCAGCAAAACATAGTTTACAACTACTTATATAATTTAATACCTTCTAATGATTCAGAACTTTTTAAGCGTGCTGGTGTCATCTGACACCTAGCCCTTTTAAAATGCCCTCACTTATAAAGTGTATCAGAGTACTAGGATCGCTGTTAGTGAAGCGAAGTCTTCTGTGATGAGCAATATTGATAATCAAGTGTTCCCATTATTTCCTTAAAGTGGCAGCATGAAGATCTCCTCATCAGCCGCCCACAAGCTATTTCTGTTACTCCTCCACCTCGTTCTGCAATTTTAGCCAGCATGAAAAAGAAACTTCACACGCTCAGTCAGATTGAAGCTTCAATTGCAACAGTCCAGGTACTACTGCTTCTGGGAGGTTTGTTCAGCAGCATATTGGAGTGAGACTCTAACACAAACTGCAAAATTATCTGCCACCTCCAGATTATGTTCTCTCTCTTGCTATCGAAGCACAAATTTAGTGGTATTTTCATTGACCTCTTTCAGTCTGTCCGATATATACTGTTACATTGTTTGATTTTGCTGTCTCATACAAAATATTCTCTGGAATATCAGTAAATCTGTTTCATGAGCGAAAATATGAATATGTGAAAGTACCTTTCCTTCTGAAGGCTGATCATGCTCCCATTCTTTAAGTTTGTCTGACTTAGATCATCCTTACTATCATTTTACTAGCTAAGAGTCAGAAGCTTCCTTTTGTAGATCTGGGCAAATCAGTTACTCTGTGCGTTAACGTTTCTGTGTGCTGTGGCTTGGCTCAGCTTTTCAGACTTTTCGGTATCAATAATATAGAATGTTTAATTGTTTAAAATAAATCTGCTTACCTTCTTGAATTTTAATTTCCTTTTTAGTTGTGAAGGTACTGTTTGTAATCATTTTTTGAAGATCATTTGTAAAATAATTCAGGACTGCTATGATTTTATATAATTTTTAGTCTAGAAATGTGATTACTTTTAACTTTTGTATTTTTTTTTCCTGGTGGGTTAAAATCTGGACAGGTGACTTTGTTTCCATAACAATCAAATCCAGTTGTGATGTTTGCTGAAAATAAACCTTTAAACAGCATAAGCTAACATTTGTCAATCATGAATACCACATTCTTTTTTTATATATATATATATATATATATGGGTATAAGAATGTGTCCTGCATGTGTATGTGTAATTTTTTTTAAAGTTAGGCAGTTAAGGTTAAGATGATATATATCAGTATGGATTATCTATATCTATGTTTTGGGGTTTTTTTTTCTTCCCCAATGCAGGAGAAACTAGCAGCACTTGAAGCAAGTATTGAGCAGCGTTTAAAATGGGCAGGAGGTGCTAATCCTGCACTGGCACCAGTCTTGCAAGATTTTGATGCCACTATTGCCGAAAGAAGAAACCTTGTACTGAAAGAAAGTCAAAGAGCAAGTCAGGTACTATACATAAGTATATATTACTATTGACTTGATAAATATGTGTTCACTCTTTATTTCCTACTTGAGATCTGTGTAGAAAATATTTTTCCTCCTCAGCATCTAAAGAGCAAACACAGATAAGCAAATACTTCTGGGAATCCCACTTTAAAAGCAATATGAATAATCTCTGAGAGAATTGCTGCAGGGTTGGATGACCTTGAAATGATACCGCTACTGTAACAGAGCAGCTTTACTGCTGTATTTAATATTCTCCCTTCTAAGGACATGGAACAAATGCCGTTTGTGTAATAGACAGTTTAATTGGAATAGTTTTTCTCACTCTTGCTTTGATTTTTTTAGGTCACTTTCCTCTGCAGTAATATCATTCATTTTGAAAGTTTACGTACTAGAACAGCAGAAGCCTTAAATCTTGATGCTGCATTATTTGAACTTCTCAAACGCTGTCAACAAATGTGCTCATTTGCATCGCAGTTCAACAGTTCAGTCTCTGAACTGGAACTTCGCCTACTTCAGAGAGTGGTAAGTAAGGGTCAAAGCAAAATATGTAATTACAGAATTGCTGTAATCATGAGTTCTCAATTTTGTCTTTCCTTCTAAATTAGTGTTATGTATACCTTCTAATGGGATGTGGATTACAGAGTTTATTCCATCAGCTGCTAAACACTCGGCAGTAGCATCTACACAGTAATTGAATTTTATCTCTGGATACAGATACAAAAATGGTTCTGTTATTTTTAGGGCACTGGTCTTGAACATCCTATTGGCAGCTCTGAATGGCTTCACTCAGCTCACAAGCAGTTGACCCAGGAAATATCTACACAGAGAACAGTACAAACAGAAAGAGAACAGCAAACAGAAACAGTTTGTGAAACAATTCAGAATCTGGTGGATAGTATTAAAACTGTGCTCACGGGTCATAACAGACAACTTGGAGATGTCAAACATCTACTGAAAGCTATGGCAAAGGTATGCCTAAAACTTCATTAAATTTATTCCTCAAACCCATGTCAGTATAGTTTAAGAAAAATAACACTTGTAACTATGTGCTTTTTAAAGTATCTAGAAACAATGAAATGTGTTTGCGCATATGGAGTTCAAGACATAATATTCATTTCATCTCTAAGAATTCATAAAGCTTTATTTCTAGAGTTAGGCTAATCAGGCTTTGGTTGAATTAAACCTTTTCTCTTATTTGGCAGTTGAAACATTTCCTTTGTGTTTACAAACCCTCTTGTTTTTTAATCAGTAAAACATTTGATCTTTTTCAAATTTATTTTCTTGAAATGTAATTACTGAAAATTATGGCTATTTGTAGTGAAATGACAAACTGAGGGGCTGAAAAGGCTAAGAAATGTTCAACTTTCTTCTCTTAGCCAAAATATAGCAAATAATTAACCTTTTTGCACATCTTTGCTACAGGATGAAGAAGCGGCTTTGGCAGATGGTGAAGATGTTCCCTATGAGAA
The DNA here is from genome assembly GCF_000699145.1 of Aptenodytes forsteri. Taxonomy (NCBI): domain Eukaryota; kingdom Metazoa; phylum Chordata; class Aves; order Sphenisciformes; family Spheniscidae; genus Aptenodytes; species Aptenodytes forsteri. Next base: position 1,342,022 of record NW_008795492.1, read on the forward strand.
TAGTGTTAGGCAGTTCTTGGGCGAATACAAATCGTGGCAAGATAATATTCAGACAGTTTTGTTTACATTAGTTCAGGTTATGGGTCAAGTCCGCAGTCAGGAACATGTTGAAATGCTGCAGGAAATAACTCCCACCTTGAAAGAACTAAAAACACAGAGCCAAAGGTAAGGAAGTCACCTTCTCTCAGGTGAAGGCGTGTTGCTTGTCTGCTTATATATAGCAGACACACAGCATGGGGTACCTCCTTGGTGGTTGTCTTAGTATTTATCACCTCCATTATGTTTCCTAGTGTCTACAATAATCTAGTGGGTTTTGCATCACCCTTAGTCACGGATACATCAAATGAATGCTCAAGCCCAACGTCAGCTGCTACATATCAGCCAACCTTTGCTGCAGGTAATACTTGAAAAAGTACAAACATTAAAACATCATCATATTAGAGAGGGGATCATAACTTTTATTAAATTTTGAAATACAATCTCTATAAGATTATAAAGGCCTATAAAATTCAAGTCATTCAGCATACAATACTGATCATAGCCTTTGAATAGCCTTCGAGACCTGGATTCACTCCACAAAGCCCAGAATACATGGAACGCATTGTCACCTATATCAACTGAACTGTAATTTCTGTTGAAATTAGTATTAAAATTTATAGTGACTTTGGAATTAATCCTGAAACCCTACAAATGCATTCATGTTTGCAAAGTTTTCATTACTTTACAGTTAAAAACATGAATAAAGTTTCTCATGAGCACAGATTTCTTGCTATTTAAAGGATTATTCTGCTGTCAATATTTGGACTAAGCGCAGGTTCCTGGTTTCTATCAAGAACAAGAATTGCATTTTATAACTGCCATACAAAATGATAGTATTAAAAGTTAAGCGAGCCCATAAAAATTTGCTTAATGTAAGTAAATGTTTTGCAATGGAACAAAACCTCTTGTTTATGAAGTGAAAGAAATTAGAAAATGGAAAGATTGAAGAGAGGACTGGTGCAGAGTTTAAAATGCATTTGTACTGAAGTACTGATAGCTGCATTTGATACACATTTAATTGTGCTTTTTCTTGTATCTATAATATATCATTTTGAATACTTTAAGCGCTTTTAAACTTTCTTTACAGCTGTACGTAGCAATACAGGGCAGAAAACTCAGCCAGAGGTGATGTCACAGAATGCAAGAAAGCTAATTCAGAAAAATCTTGCCACGTCAGCAGATACTCCTCCAAGCACAGTCCCGGGAACTGGCAAAAGTGTTGCCTGTAGTCCCAAAAAAACAGCCAGGGACCCTAAAACAGGAAAAGGTAAATACAGGGCTTAAAAAAACAAAAACAAAAAACCACCGACAACAACAAAAAAACCCAAAACACCTCAGCGTGGGCTTCTGTGCAGGAATGTAAAATTGAATTGATTTTATTTCGTACCTTTAGCTGTGCAGGAAAGGAATTCATATGCAGTTAGCGTGTGGAAGCGGGTCAAAGCCAAGTTAGAGGGCCGAGATGTGGATCCCAACAGGAGAATGTCTGTTGCTGAACAGGTGAGTTGAAATAGTAAAGTTCCAGTACTGGTCCTTGCTTTAAATATTTGGTAGCAAGCACGTGTGTATGTACGCTGAAGTATGCCTTAAAGACTAAAATCCTATTGTGAGTGGGGGGTCCCTTTCGAGATGTGTGATTTATATGCCAATGCAAATCAAGGTGTGCTGCTGCCTTGTATTGCTGCATTTTTTTTTTTATCAAATGCTTTTGTTTTCTATATCGTAGATTTCTATAAACTCATGAATTGGATAAAATTGCCTTTTGTGTATCAGTAAGCTAACACTTGTTACATGGCTGTTGGTACCCAGGGAGAACATGAGATCTGCGCAGCTGTCTAAAGGACAGAACTTGTCTGTGTTTACTAGCATAACGCAACCACGCTCCCGTCTCTGGGAAACTGAGTCAGGGGACCCAGATGTCCACATAAATTTGAGAATGTTGTGACTATTTTCAAGATAGGGGCTATGAATGAGATAATGCGTGATCTTTTTTTGCCCCTGCAGTACAAATTCCTATTTCTTATGTGGACTACACAAAGTTATATAAGATTAAGTTTACAGTTACTATAGATTTTTTCACTGAAACTTTGTATTTGCAGGTGACATTCAACAGTAAAACTTAAGATCACTTGAACACTTCTAAAAATCTAGCTAATTTTTAATTACTTGTTTGACCTTTTTAATAGGTTGACTTTGTGATTAAGGAAGCAACTAATCTAGATAACTTGGCTCAGCTGTATGAAGGTTGGACTGCCTGGGTATGAGTAGGGAGAAAGCAGATCAGTCTGGTTCAGCGAGGTCAGACATCCACCAGAATCAACTCGGCCTCAGGCATCCATAGCCGCACCACAGTCGGTGGTGATGCATACTGGGGCTTAATCTGAGGAAACCTAGGAAATCTCGGTGCACTGGGAAGTGAATCCTGCAGGATAGCTGCACTCAGGGATACGCTAAACACAATGGTCTGCAACCCCCACGGTCAAGGGTGAAAGCTCACCGCTTGAACAACACGGTTTGTCTTTCTGCTACGGAAGAACTGCAAACGTGTCTGGGGGTTAGCTGCAGAAAGAAATCGGGATGCTACAAACCGCAGAGTGATTTGGAACTCAATTCCACCTGACCCTGTGAACAATTCAGGAAACACCGAACCCTGTTCAAAGAAAAACAGAAAAAGTGGGGCCATGAAGAAATCACAGCAAGGGAAGATTTGATGCATTCAGATTCTTGTTACTCTTGTTGCGTGGCAACAGTGCTGGTTGAGTCGACCAGTTAGTACGGAAAAAGGCTACAAAATGTAAACTTCAGAAATGGACTGAAAGCAAAGAGCTGTACATCAGATAGACGCTGCATTGGAAGAACTTCTGAGATAGAAGAAAAAGCCTTTGTTCTCTTCTCCCTTTCCTCTTTCCTTTCTCTGCTCCCCCCCAGCCTCTCCTTGCATACACCCCTCTTGGCTTATTCTTGTAGGTTAGGCGTACTTCCAATATACTTTTCATTTCAATCCTTCTACTTCACAGTTTAGTCAAATTAACAACTTAAAATTTGTTTGGTAAACAAATTTTCCAAAAGCACTGAAGTATAGAACATCAATGATTACTTATGAGTTGGATGGTCAAATGCAAAATGTAATTTTGGTTATTTTAAAGTCATTTCTGTGATTCTATTATGTACAGTTTCTCAAAATTGTCACTGTGCATCTAAAAGTAATGAATCCTACAGGCATTTGATTTAACGTGCACTTCCCTCTGCTTGCAGTGTACACTTTTTTTGTAATTCAAATTGTCCCTCCAATCTCATTCTACTGTGATTGCTGTAGTTTCTTTCGTACGACGTAGCTAATCCAATGTAATCTTTACCTTTTTAAAAACCAGGATAGAGTATCTAGTAGAGTTTTACATTGTTGATGACAGATAAACAATAAAGTGATGTTCTGGTGGAGGTAGAGTGATATGCTTTTTACTTCACTTTCCTAATACTTTTAGTTTACACTTGTAAATTATAGTGCTTCAGTTCACAGGGGTATACGTATAATCCAAGAAATGAAGGACTCTCCAATTTTTGTTCAACTAGATCTGTAAAGATTTCTGCAAAGTCATTTTCCTTTGCCATATTACTTCTATAGATGGTGGTTCAATAATGCATCCATAGTGAATCTTCCACCAAGGTTTTTGGTTTTTTTTAATCAATTCTGCACTCAAAGTGTGATTATGGTCAGAAAAGTCTCTCTGAAAATGGCACCTTCTTACTTAGATCGATGTCCTGCTTGTCTGCCGGTTGTCTAAAAGACTTCTTGCTTCCTTTTTGCAGTGGGACACCTTTTAGGAAAAGGCGACTTCCTTTTCTTAGAGCAAATAAACCTAACACAATTCAGTTATGGCTACAGAATCTTAGAGGTGCTGATAGCTAAAGCAGAAATGCACACTGGCATTCTCAACCCAGATAAACGTGCCAGCTATGTATAAAAAGTTTCTCTTTTGTAAACTTGGTGAATTCAGTACGCACAGTTGCTGAAAAACAATAGACGTGGGAAGATCCTTTATGCCATTCTAGTCACTTTTCAGAGTAAAAACACACTTTAAATACAGCGGTCTTTTCAATCAAAACCTAAGTATTAAAGGATTTGAGCCAAGCCCACTACTGGCATAAAATTCATTTAATTGAGTGGATTTGCAGCAGTTCATCTGAGTAGGAAAGCTTGGCTGGTAATTTTCAGATAACGTAAATTAACACCAGGCATAAGTAATAGACAAACTTGTATTATTTTCAGTATTTGCACTATGCTAACTGCTCTGCCTCCTCAGTAGGTCTTAGAATTCACTTTCTCCTCCGTTGCCAATTTTTTGTGGACATGCACTTTGAAGTGCAAGAATTTTCAACAGACACATGGCCTTTTTTGCATTCTGATTGCCTGATTAACTCTAGGGAAGTCACGGGCTTTATATCTAACGATGCCCGTGCAAATGCATTCCACTGCCATTGCTTCCTGAACCCTCTGCCACACCACGCGTTGCAAGAAAGGTGGTGTTTGAATGTTGCAGTGAAGAACATTCATATGCAGAACAAGACACTTGACACTGTCGGTCCTTTTTATTTTTCTCCAGTTAAAAATAACCTTACGAACAATCTGTTTGGAGTACCGTAGTAACAGGAGTGTATTATACATGCTGTTTTATTTCTTGGAAGCTGGGGGGAAGGGAGGGATAATGCACTCACCTGTGGCTCATGTATTTATACCTCTGCTATCCAGAAATGAAACACTTGTGTGGAGATGGGTTCTTACTGCGTAATTTAATAAAGTTTTAAAAAAAGAAAAAGAACATGTATTCATAATTTCCTTGTATGCAAAACTACTTGTGGTTGTGAAAATTACGGGGGAGAATAAAATGCCAAATACAAAAAAAAATCCCAAATTAGAGCAGGATTCTACGGAGACTTAAATGTGCGTAACTAACATTGAGGAGGCAGCTCACGTGCTTAGGAGTTAGTGGGACTGTCAGCTTTTCTGTGCTGATGCGTTTTCCTTGGTAAATGTTGACAATATGGCAGATTGGTACAGTCTTGGTTAAACCCAAAATGCAGATTCTCTGTGTGCATCTTGCATATTAAATAAGACTGCATTAGTTACCTTATCTTTTAAAAGATAATGTGTTTCTTATAAAGACATAAGGTTACTTCTTTTTTTTTTCAGTAAAACTGAGACATTTACTTTTTTCCAGCAGTAAGACAGACCTAGAATAATACAAATCTAGAATCTAATCTTTGTAAATACATACAAATCAGCTGAAGCTGTAGAAGTCAAACCGTTCAGCTGATGGCAGTTTTTTGCGCGATGCTCACCTGCAGTAAACGTTATCCAAGGGATTGTGCTATAAACTCATTTCTCAAAGTCCCGTTGAAAGTATGCTCATCAGTTTAAAGTTGTTACCCCTCCCAGTTATATAGGCTAGGGTTGAGATGCTCTTATCCCTTTGAAAATGCAGTTACTAGTTTGCCTCTCTTCCCGCTCCCCTCTGTAAAGCCAGGATGTGAGCACTGCTCTACCAAACGGGTTACTGGGGTGTGTTAAGCAAATGAGTCATTAGTGGTGTCTTAGACTATTTTGGTGGAATAATGGCAGTGTCATGTTAATGTAACTGAAATTGAAATTACAACAGATGTGTACAGTTAACAGAAATTATTTTGGTACTTTATGGTCCCTTTTTCTTTTGCAACAATTAGTTTTGCCTTCAGTGATCAGTCTAATTAACTAGTAATGTATTTTGTCTGTAATTTTTCAAATATCTGTGAAAGACTCAAGTCTCCTGTATAAATCAGACATAAAACAGAGGGAAGGGAGCTGGTTTTCCAAGGAAAAATGAATGAGACATCTATAAAAGCATCGGTGACCCTTAATGCTAGTGCGAGGTTACCTTGTGTGGGAGAGGAGGGTGTTCACTGCACCAACTCCACTGTGGGAATTGCGGCAGCCGTCAGCCCCAGCCCTGTGACACCACGTAGTGCTGCCCACCCTCTGATAAACTAAACTGATCAAATAATATCTATCCTGTTAACTGCCTTGTGATACCTGAAAGAAAAGTACCATGTAAAAATACGACTTCAGAAATACTGGAGGGGAGTGGAGAGGTTAAAGCTCCATTTTTCTAAATGCTGTACTCCTTAAGGTTAATTTGCTTCAATTATTCATCGGTGCGTTCTGTGCCTGGTACATTTTGCTATCCTGTTTTAGCACACTCAAGTACTTCAAAGATTGCTTTTTTTTCCCCTTTCTTTTTTTTGCAAGCTTTTCCTAAATTTAGCAGACACACCCCTTTGCGCACTGAAGAATTGGACTAGGAAAAAAGTTTGAGATGACACCTGCCATCCATTTTGCAGTACCCAATTATCACACACATTTTTTTTTCTTCAGTGGAAAATTCTTATTCATGAGTATCCTCCCAACGTTTTAGTTGAAGAATTTCATTGAAAGTGTAGATATTACATAAAACTACTGTTGTATGTACTTAATTGCATAGCTGATGAGAGCAATTTTGCCATCCATCAGACTAATTTCTTATTAATGGCATAAGAAAAAAGGTTGAGGTGCATTTATTATACTAGATATGGTGAATGGGTGGAGGCTTAACATGTAAAATACGTGTCTCTTCGAAGTGCACAGAGCAATTAAACTCATTTTAAAGGTGCTTTGAAGTTAGCTTGGGCATCTAATTTTCTGTGCATCTGCTAAGAGAGAATCTCAGCGTAGGAAGAACGCATCACATCGCAGCATGATCCGTGTCATACATTGAAGCATACAGAAAACAATTGGCTTTCTATAGCTCAGGTAATGTATGGGAGGTGATTAATAGTTTTCCACACTCTGAGCTACTGCTGTTACCATTCTCTGCCTTCCACATTAGGATTCTGATTTTAACAACCAAATTTATAAACATGCACATGTATATGTATACACACACATTTTTTTTTCATTTTACATTGTGCTTCCAAAGACCTGGCTGCTCAGGCAGGGGGGTGTGTAGTGTCGCAGGGCCCCGTGCTGTCCTGTTCTCTGCAGTGTGGTGGAGCATCTCCTCCGGTGTTCTGGGCGGTGAGGGCATCCTGCAAGGCTCGCGTTCCTCTCTGCCCCTCCGAGTTACGGAGAAACACGTAGTACGAGATAACTGTACCTCTGGGGGCCCTCTAGGGTGGGAGAAGAGCTGTGACGGTAGACTGATTTGGGAGCTGGCACTTGAAAGACTAGCTGGAAGATAATGAATCTGACTGGTTGGAGATGATGGAAATACCTGCTTTTTTCATTGGTAAGTGCTTTTGCTTTTGTGGCGAGCATCATACAAATGGATGAAACCAGGAGCTGGCTGATTGCATCGAATAGCCAGAGAGGTGGCTTCTGCAGGACGCTGCAAATACTCCTAGGAACAGCAATATATCATGCTTCTGCGTGTGTCCATACTTCCTCCAAAGACTAACCAGAATTATTGCTGACATCACTTCCTTATGAAATTAGCTTTTGTGTGAGCTTTGCTGTGGTGCAATTATGGATTTTAAGGGTGGACTCCATCATTTTTAAGTGCAAAACAGTACACAAAAATACTCTTAGCTTTTAGCAACATGTAAATGAACTTGAAAGTTGATGAGTAAAGCATCTATTCTTTACATACAATCTTGAACAATCTGAAAAGCACCCTGTAAAAGATCAAACAATTCAGTACAGGCGTGTTTTTGCTTTTACAGTATCATCCTTATTCCTCTTTTTCCTTTCCATCAAGCTGGTGAGCTGGGTTGGAAAAGTATTGTAGTTTTGGTGCCAGAAATGATACGATGTTTTCTTCGCCCTCATTCCGGAATTGCATTACATCCTAGGGGTTGTGATTAAGCTCGTCAACATGTGTGACAAACATTTAGGAAGTTGAGTCAGAAAAAAGATTTATATCCTAGTGCTTTTCTCCTGTGTTTATTCCAATGCTGCTACAGCTTCTGAAAAAAATAAAGCAAGTAGTTGGGCAGATGGTAATTATCATAGGTAGGTCAGGCAGCGGTGGCATTCAGAGCTAGAGAACCTTCCCGTGAAGCTTGGAGTTGTTTCATCGGTTTCCTGTGTGGTTACCCAGAAATCCCATACCCGTGGATTCTGCTGTCCACGGCTGACACCTGCTGCTGTGGACATGAAGCCAGCTGCTTCATGTCGGTCACGTACAATAAATAAATACCTGTGCTGGAAAAACAGCAAAACTTTAAGTCAAAGAAAGTTTGTTGGCGAGTGCCTCCAGTGCCATGTTATTTCAGCAATAACGGGCTATTTATTAGCCTTGAAACGTTCTCGACCAGAAGGTTCTGTCTAGTTGGTAGGACACAGACACGTAAGATGTATGCCAAGAAAAGGTAACCTCTCTGAGGCAGCACACAGTCTGTTACTTATTTGCCTCCTAATACCCACACGTTCAGGTCATACGGGTCAGGCTTTTTAAAATAAAAGCCTTATCCTTGAAAGTCCTGGCGGGGAGGTGACTGTCTCACCACTCCTGTGTCGACGGCTGGGCTGCTGGCTCGCCTTCCTCAGCCGAGGTGTCCCGCCGGCGGGCTTCCCCGCAGCCCGACGGGCAACGGCCGGCGCGACACCTCCACCAACGCCCCCCCGCCCCACCGGCCCGGCCCGCGGCCCG
>NW_008795492.1:1351307-1359336 GCF_000699145.1 Aptenodytes forsteri
GGCGGCGGCGCCTGGCGAGGGCCGCCCCGGCCCCCGAGCTTGTTTGTGAAACGCGGGGGAATTACCTCCTTGCGCTCGCTGCCGTCTCTGAAAGGTTCCCGTGCAGGGATCGGCTTATGCCTTAGGGCCTGGCGGGGGCTGGGTGTGAGGAGGCCGCTCTGTGTGCCGTCCCTGGGAGCGGGCGCGGCTGTTGCTTTTGCTGCTCGCAGGCCAGAGCAATATCTGGCTTTACCTGATGTGCAGGGCTTACGTTTAATGTTCGTGTCTTTGCGGTTCAGCATCCTTTGGCTGTGTTATCGAATGCTTCAGCGATGCAGGAGAGTGGCAGGAGCTGGATGATTAGCCTAACTGGAATATGCCGAGGGTGGGCTTGATTACTTAAAAAACTGAAATACAGGGATATGTATATTTATCTCTGTAATGGTAAACGGCTGCCATGGGCAATGGGAAAATCACTGTGAAGGCGTGTGAAGGGGTTGAAGAAGGGAAGCTTTTGAGCGCATTACTGATCAGTGCTGCTTCTCGCAGCAGGAAGCTGTGCCGCCTGGGAGAGACGGAGAGAAGCTGTCAACAGCGCGGAGCCGGGAGGGAGGTTCGAATTTCTGCAGAAAAAGTGCCCGGCACCGTATTGCCAAAAATACGTCCAGTCTTTGGGAGGGATGCCCCTTTTGGAGCAGAAGTTCGTATTTATAGAAACTTTATGTTGCTCGATTAATGAAAAAACACTTTTGATGGATGGGCTCTGGAATGAAGATGGTGTTGACAAAAGCTGACTTAAGTTTTCTCTACCTGGCCCGGCGGGAAAACAACTTGCAGTAGTTGTCTTCTAGGCTGACAGAGGCAGGCTGCTGTTAATAACACTGTTATATTCCAGTCTGTTTCCCATTAAATTTTCTCTTGGTTGTGATGTTAAATGCAGACAGCCAGGGGTAATAAAGCAAAACAGTTTGTCATAAAATGTCTTCTGGAGAAATGCAGCTTTTTTTTTTTTCCCCTTTCATGTGACTGTGTTTAGAACATGAAATAGATCTGATAACTGGAAGGTGTTCAGCAGCATGTCAGATAGTTTTCTACTTTTTTTTTTTTTGTCCTGAACTGTAGTTTTCAAATAGCTTCTAATGGTATCACAGAAGAAAACTGTGCTTTGCCATGATAGCTGCACTCAGCTGTCCTTGTTATTCTAGTGGTGTCAGGCTTCTCATTTGAGGTAAGTGTAGCACACAGTTGAGAATGAAACCTGCTCTGCTATCTCTGCACAGCACGTGTGCAGGTCTTGGTGACTTTTCATCTCTTATTACTTGGGCAGTGATCGGTTCTGTTCATGGTTACCTGAGCTTTGTAGTCTCTGAGATACCTTGTCCCACTGAGGGGAAACTGTTAAGCTATGTTAAATGTGGAACACCTCAGTTGAACTGCTTAGCAAGCTGATGCCAGAGCAGGTAGGGCCTCCTTGCAGATGTGTAGGGAGGGATGTAGGAATAATATAGGAAGAGGAGTTTAAAGGCTGCCTGATCACTGTCTTCAGCAACCTGTGGAAAAACTTTCTTTGCAATCCAAATGTGATCAGTTGGGTAACTTTCCTCTATTGTGGATTCTGAGTTTTTATCCATCTTCCACATAATAAAAAATTGGTGTTGAACAGCAACTAGAAAGCTTCGGTTTAATGTGGTAGAGTTGTCTTTGAAAATACATATATTTTAAATAGTTCTCATGTTGCAATTTTCCAGATGTTGACACTGAAAACTTGAGAGGTTTTAGCTAAAACTTGACTTTCTGCTAATCTGGGGGGAAGGAGTACCGTAAATGGGAGATTGGGGGAAAACACCTTGGCAAAATCTGGGAGGAGGTATCATTTGGTCTAATAACATATGCTGCTACTTTGTTAGGATCTTGACTATTTTAAAGTATCACTGCTACAATGTCATAACTTAGTACAAAACTTACATCATTATTAGTAATTTAGTTACTCAGAAAGGTTTGTGACTGCAGTCTTTAATTATGACACTTTTTTTTTAGCTACTCCGACTGTGGGAATTAATTTGATACTCTGGTTAGTAATAAAAGAGTTTTCTTCTCTTTTTGTGTAGGCTGCAGAAACTGCTAGCTTGGAAGAGCAGTTGCAAGGATGGGGAGAAGTGATTTTGATGACGGATAAAGTTCTTCGCTGGGAGAGAGCCTGGTTTCCTCTGGCGCTGATGAGTGTTGTTTCCTTTTCTTTTCTGTAAGTAGCTTGCGGAGGGAGCCTAAAACACCATTGCATTTTCATGGCTAGTAGCAAACCTATTAAGTAAATTAGTAAGACATCTTTAAAAATCTAATAGGAAGGCTCTTACTCCAGGTTCTGTTTCTGAATGCGTGTGAACTTTGAAAAGAAAAACCTTCAGTGCATTGAGAACAGGAAGTAACACGAGTCACATCCTGCTCAGAGGGGGGGCAGTGCTTTCTGCAAAAGCTGTTTGCCAGCAATGGTTGCTGTAGCTTTTTTACCATGCTCAGCTCTATGTTCTTGGTTGGTGTGTTCATATTCTGCCCTCATCCTTTGTATCCTGCTTCTTAGACAAATCTGGTTATCTCCTTTGGCTTTTTTCCCCAAACCAACAGCAGCAGCATTATGGAAAACTTGTTTCCATAGGGCAAACTTTCCTATTCTGCATCTTCGGTGTGGTGCTTAGGATGAGTTCAATTGGTTTTGCACAGCTTGGTTTTTTTTACATTCTCTGTCCTGTCCTTTGAGAAAGGAGGAGAAGGAAAGACTGCACGTAACTTTCAGTCAACGGGATGGGAGGGTGTTGCCTGTTTCTGGATTGGAGATACAGAACTGGCTTGCTGGAGGCACTGTACATGCTTTTACGTAACGTGGTAGTAGTCAAGGTGACCCCAACCTGCCTTGTACAGATAAGTGTCCATGCCAGCTGCGGAGTTTGCCAGTTGCATGTGTTTTTGGAGTAAGGAAAAGAGGGGAGTTATAAAAATAAATGTTGAACCAGGTGAGGTAGGGATAATTGGTCTTCTGGCTAATATAAATTTTATGGTCCTCAAGGGAGGTGAGGAGGATAGAAAGCAAATGAAACTGAAAAGTAACTTTTAAAAGAAGTAATTGCATGAACTTCAGGGTATTCTGTTATAAATTCTGTGATTATAGCAGGAAAGATCTTGTGTGAATAATACTTTGAGGAAATAGACAGAACTGCTTCAGATTCTGAATTGGTACTTCATCAAAAATGAACTTGAACATTCAGTGCAGTAGCACTGTGCCAGATGTATAGAAAGACTCGCCCTGCAATGGACTGTGTCATTTCTTTACTTTTATTACTTCAATGTTCAGGAAGTTCTGTTAAGTGCAAATAAGTAGCACGGGGCACAGCTGAGCGTTAACAGACACTTAGAGATGAGCTAGTTCTTGCCCGGTACCCATACTGCTGTATTTGGGTGATGGCACACTTAATATGTAAAAGCACAGCGCTGTCCTCATCGGAGATTTATGGCTTCTTGTCCAGAGCAGGTTTAACTAGCTCTCACAGGTGAGACAGAGCGAACGACAACCCGTAGTGGATCTGAATTCTGTGACTTACTTAAGAACCAACAAGATTAGAGCTTTCACTCCACCTCGTTGTTTCATATGTTCACTCACTCATCCTCATCCCCCAGTCAGTGTTAAGTTCACTAGATGGTCAACTTCGGAGAGCAATAATGATGAATTTTTACTTCTACTGAATTTTATACTATGGTTGCTGTATTGTAGCATTTTCTTCTCTAGCACATTAAGAAAATTGTATTTTTTTTATTTGTATTTCTTTGTAATAGTGTTGAAGTACTTAAACCTTTCTTTATTTTAGCAACAGGAGCAAATTTGAAAATTTTATTGAGGGTGGGTCTACTGTTTGAAGTCCTGAGCCAGTCTGAAGACGTGACTAAATATGTCTAATATTTAGCAGTCTGAGCATCCAGAAATCATTGCTGCTGTTATCTTTCCGCAGGATGATCTACTACTTGGACCCGTCAGTTCTTTCAGGCGTCTCCTGTTTCGTTATGTTCCTCTGTTTGGCTGATTATCTTGTTCCTGCTCTTGCACCTAGAATCTTTGGCTCTAATAAATGGTGAGGAAGGCTTGAATTAAAACAGTTTCTTAAGTGTAAATAAATTATGAACTTTATCAAAATGGATACCTGACTTGCAAATATCAAATGATTACTTTGTAGAGTCATTGTAGTAAGAAATTGGCAATCTCTATAGTATATGAAGTGAGGACACTAGTAAGATGTCCTTCATTCTTCTTTTTCTGAAAGATTACTACTACAACATATCTTTATTGTTACTTCTCTTCTAGAAAAATAAGATTTTTTTTTTTAAGGAGTAGGCACATTCTTTGCTCTCCATTAAGGATGCTAGTTAGTTCTGCTAAACTAGTTTTTAGTAATTAATGGATAATAGATACTGAGAACTAAAATTACGAAGAAGGGTATTGGATTATATGTTTGGGAAGAGTGGCAGCAGTACATACAATGAAGGAAAAGAGTAATGCAGAGAGAGTATGAATGTGATCATAGGTGATTGAAACAGATTTGAAGAGGGGCAAGGCTTATAGAAAAGCAGTAAGGTGGGGAAGAACCTTAACCTTATTTGGACTAAATTTTGAGTTAAAAGTAAATTTTAGTGTATCTGCTTTAAGCTGACTAGTGGATAAATGTTCTTGTCTAATAATGAACCAACATAAAAGCCAAAATAATACACACTGGGATCAGGTGTATATTACTTGTGTGTATCCCACTGGTATCAGATTAAAATCCATGGTCTCCTGGTTTGAATGTGGTTGCTCTTTGGGAGCCAATTTAAGAGAGTCAGTGTACAGAAAAATTACATGGGCAGTTGCATTACAGTGCTCAATGACGATAAGGTATACAACTAAGTGAAGCAAACGCCAGGGTAAGTATTGGATAAATTTTTACTGCTGGAAAACTACCATGGGAGATTTCTAAAATTTCAGATGAAATCTTGAATTCTTATTTCTGACTTTTTTTCTTTAATAAAAGGACTACAGAACAGCAGCAAAGATTTCATGAGATTTGCAGCAATTTGGTAAAATCTCGTCGCCGAATTGTTGGCTGGTGGAAACGTCTCTTCACCCTGAAGGAAGAGAAGCCTAAAATGGTATTGAGTTCTAGGAGTTCGTCTCTATTGTCTTAAGGTTCTATTTGTTTTGTTTGTCTTAAGTATTTTAGCAAGGCACATGTCTGAATAAACTGGTATTTCAAACCAAGAACCAGCAGTTCTGGCTGTGATTTAATGCCAGTCACACATCTTATTCAAACCTGGAGCGGCAAGATGCATGACTTTAAACTTGCAATACTGTGCAGTTAGGAGCATACCCTTGATAGAAACCCAGCTTCACTTTGTCTTATTTGGATAGGTCAATTTTTGGAAACACAGCTTGTTTCCAGTGTACAGGAACCGTCCAAAAAACTAGATCTTAGCAATGTGTCAGCTTAGGTACATGAACTGGTGGGTTTACTGTCCTGAAAACAGCTTCAGGTGCTGTGTGAGGCTGAAGTTGTGTCAGTGGGGGTGGCGTAGTCTGACTCTAAGGGGTATCTGGACAGAAAAGAACTGGCATCCTGTAAAACTGATGGTCTGAAAATAAACGGGAACATACAATTGTAGACTCTAATCTCAGTTGTAACAAGCCTATGCATAGGTATCGCTTGTGGAAGAGCCAGCTAACTTGAAGTTAGTTTTAAATGTTGAATTGTTGCCAGATGCTGAAGGGAACGGGGAGAATTCCCAACAGATCAGTGATAACTGTTCCCTTTTCATTTTTCAGTACTTCATGACCATGATTTTTTCTCTTGCTGTGGTTGCCTGGATTGGACAGCAAGTTCACAATCTCTTTCTGACCTATCTTATTGGTAAGTGTGCAGCATACAAAACAGAAGTAACTTTTTTGTTAGCTGCCTGAAATGGTATGAGGCTGGTAGAAGCAATTTTTGATTATGAGTGCGGTGATTTTTTTTTGTTGTTGCTGGTTATATTTTTCTGTTTTCAAGCAGTTAATGGGGCTTAAGGGAAGCAAGGAATTGCAAGGTGACAGAAGCTTGTTAAAGGAGTATTAAGTAATTCCTTTTTTTTTTTCTTCTCTAGTAAGTTTCTTGTTGCTGTTTCCTGGACTAAACCAGCATGGGATCATTACAAAGTATGTTGGAATGGCGAAAAGGGAGATAAACAAACTTCTCAAGCACAAGGAAAAGAAAAATGAATGAAGACTTAACTGCTGTTCACTCTTGTAAAAGATTTCCCTGGGAACAGTTTTGAGAATTAACGTATAATTAAGACAATAGAAGTTGTATTGCTCACTGGCTTTTTTTTTTATTGGCTCCCTGATGAAGTGAAAAAGTCACTCTAGCAACTGCTGTGGGTTTGTGTGTCTCTTGCTGTGCTGACTAGGGTTCTGCAGCTGATCTTATATGAAAGATCCTGACCTAGGTGTCTTCACCAAACTAAGAGGCCCTGTGAATACATGCCCCTACTCAAGAAACAGCAGAGTTGCAATGCGTGATAGCGTTTCTGTAACTGTGTGTTAGTTTCACTGATCATTAATTTGTGGCTACAGCAAGTATGAAAGGCAGTTCTGAAAGCTTGCACTTCTTGGAGGCTTGTTACTACTGATCCTTGTGGAAGGAGGACAATTAGCTGAATAAGAATGATCATAGCTGAGGGTGCATGCCCAAAATCGCTGCAGGTGGTGATCCCATTGTCTCACTGAATCCGTTTGCTTTTTTTGGCTGCATATACCAGATTATCTGTTAAATAGGGGTCTGGAATATATAAATTTGTAGTTCAGTTATTTAGCTGTAGTGTAAACTTCAACTCGTTGCACTGAGACTGTAGAAAATGAGTTAAGGTGTGTGTTACCTTAACAGCTGATTGTTCTAAAAACTGCTGTTGTCATGGAGCCATGTAGCACGTTTGGTTTTATGAATGTTGTTTGTATACAAAATCACCTTGAATATGCTAGGTTGGTCTCTGTAAATAAGCCTGTCTGAATTGTTTGTGCTTTTCTATGACCTCTCCCTCTTTTTTTTTTAAACTGAACTTTTTTCTTTAAAAAGCTAAAACCTGTGTTAATGCATTTTAAAAGTTTACTGTTTTAAAATGAACTCTCTTCAGTGTCTATTGTAACTGTTGAATAGGTAAATACAGACTAAAGAGAAACTTCTTTAAGTCTTGCTCTTTGTGAACATACAGCAAACTGTGTAAATGCGTCTTTCAGTCAGGAACGGGAGCTGGGCACGGCGTGCTAGTGCCATGCGGTAGTCAGCGCGCAGTGTTCTAACAGAAAAACACCTTTTGTTTGAAATAGCTCACTAAATAGTAAAACTTTTATCAGCTGTGACAGGACACTGGCAGCTCCTGCTGCAGAGGGGAAAGGCTGTAATGTCATCTGTAGTTGATTAACACCGGTATAAGTGACCGAGGCTGTGGGCACATCAGACCCAGTCTGTAAAACTTTTGATAGATCTGAACTGCGGGGAGGCGTTACAGTGCAATCTTGAAACCGTTATTTAGAAAATGCTCTACTTCACTGGCACAGACTGTCGCTGGAAGGAATCCTGGGTATAAAAAGGCAAGCGGTGTCACGGCACAGTGTCGCAGAGCTGCCTTCGGGAGAGATGGTGGCAGCCCCTCTACCCCCACGTTAACACTAGCTTAGAGCGCTCGCTGTACATTTGCTGTTACAGTACGGAGAGCCGTGCTCCCGTTTTAAGTTAAAATTCGGTAGAAACACAACCCATCCACAGGGTGCAGCTTTGTTCACCTCAGGCCTTCAGCTTCCTGGTGAAACCCCTCGCAGTAGGGAGTAGCTGTGCCGTTAAAACTTCAGTGAAAATCAAATATGCTAGGAATTCCTCTGTTGTGTTCTGTCTTGTGGGGAAAAAAAAATTAAAACCAGGAGGGGAAAACTGCAGAACGGCAGCCACGGTACCGTCTATTTTGTTGTCGGTTGGGGTGGTTTTTCGGTCGGTTTGGGGCTGGT
>NW_008795492.1:1360092-1360335 GCF_000699145.1 Aptenodytes forsteri
TGGGGAGCGGGCGGTGGGCCGCACCACCCGGGGGAGAGGAGGCGGCCCTCGGGGCGGGGGGGCGGGCTGCACTCGCCCCGTGGGCAGGAATTAGCCAGGCCTGCTCGTTTGGGGGTCCCTGCCTAAGTGGTAAAAGCCCCCGTGTGCCGCAGGAGCCGGCCGTCTCGGGAATGGCCCTGTGGCCCAGGCAGGAGCACTTTCCTGGCTGGTTCTGGCGGGGCACTGGCCCCGTTAGTACGTGGG
>NW_008795492.1:1361101-1369136 GCF_000699145.1 Aptenodytes forsteri
CGTAGCACTGCTGGCGGGTTCTGGCGGTGCACTGGCCCTGTTAGTACGTGGGGCGACAGTACCAAGTCATATCGTGCTTTGCGGTAGTCCGGGTGCTCTTGCCTTTATCACGAGAATGCAAGAGTTGATGTCCGGTTTCCTTTTCGGAGTGCTGTGTTGCCCTTGCATCCTGCAATTTTTTTGCAGGTCAGCAAGCCGAGAGGCATCTGTGGTATTTAATACCACGTACGGCCATGTAGTTTTTGAACAGGGCTAATGCTGCATAATTGGGTTTTGTAGTCCGAAACTATTCACCTGGGGAAGGTGTCATACTGATGACATGTTGTCTAGATGGTGGGTTTTAAATTTTTGTGTGTGCATGTTGATAAAGCTAAGTTTAAATGTGTGTGTCAGGTTCCCTAACTTGTCATGATAGTTGTGAATCCTCTTGAGCATCCCTGAGTATGCGATTTCATCTGCTTTTTAGCCTAAGAAGGCTTTTTAAGGTTTAACGGAACTTCCTGTCCATCTTAGATCTTTTAGGTCTAAAATTAGCCTTAAAATGCATTGCTCAGTGTTTCTGTGCTGAAAAGCTGGTGTGCGTAACTGCCTCTCCTCTTCCCTGCAGGCACCATGGTGCGCATGAATGTTCTAGCCGATGCTCTCAAAAGCATCAACAATGCAGAGAAACGTGGGAAACGCCAAGTTCTCATTAGGCCGTGCTCCAAAGTAATCGTCCGGTTTTTAACTGTGATGATGAAGCACGGTAAGTCTAGAGTGCACAGCGCTGACTTTTTTCTCATTCATGGTTTCCATGGATGCTGTTGTGTTAAGGTGCTTTTTGACTAAAAGTAAATCAAGATGCTTGAACTAGTTTTGTACAGCATAGTTGATTGAGTTGTATTAATGTAGCTAAGTATTATGTATTTGATTTGTCTGTTTGCTAATCTTTTGTAGGTTACATTGGTGAATTTGAGATAATTGATGATCACAGAGCTGGGAAGATTGTTGTCAATCTCACAGGCAGGCTCAACAAGGTAGGATGTGTCTTCCTGAATTCAGTTCTCTAGGAAGGTGTTTAAATGAAACTTTTTTTTTTAATGTTTGCCTGCTCCAGTTCTGAAAGAATTACTTGTAAAGAAGGTGGTGTTTATTGAATCCAGGTAAATGAGAGTGATATGGGTATTATCAGTGGTTACCAAATGCTTGTTAATTTTTCTAGATTCATAATGGTATGGTTGACTAATTAAATTTCTTTTAAACTCCGAATATGTAAGACACTTTCAGGGAAGTCTGCTTGCAAGTGCTGTGTGCTTCTCTCTCTTTAAAGGCTTTCTGGCTACCTAGTCATTCCTCAGTTTTCTTTGACGATTAAGCTGTCTAGAAGACTTGTCTTAAGAGATAGGAGCTGAGTTGCTTTCCAGTTGATGTTTAGTACCTGTAACTGTTGAAAAGACAAGCCTTTCTCCTGCTGCTAGATGGGCTTTGCTTGCAGCTGAGGGAAAGTTGAATGTTATGTTAATTAATGCTTTTTCAGTTCCTGGGGCATGTGAAGTATTCATGTGTGTTTTGGAAATTTTTTAAATGCTTTTGTCTCAAAATATTGAGCTGTCTAGTTCTGTGCCAACTTGCTGTGCATCGTTGTTTCCAATTAAGCTATTCAAGTGAGAGGTGGCTCTTTAGTAAAGAAGTAAAAAAATTACTTGGTCACAATATGTTGGGGGCTGTCTCCACAATGAACAAATATTGCAGCTGAAAATGGCTTGAGTGTAGTAGGCAGAGAATTCTGGCACCACCCAAATTACTAGTGTTACGTGTCTGTAATAAAAATAATGTATGTCGGGTTTGAGTACAGTGTTCCTTGAACTCTTCTGGGATGATTTTGTAACAGAACTTCCCGGGCGCAGCTGGATATAGTGTTTCTCTCAATAGTTGCAATAAGGGAACAGCTGTTTGGTACAGAAAAATACCCATCACTGCAGGAAGGTGTGCTTCTGTTTTGCTCTTGGATATTTATTAAGATAATTGGTGGTAGTAGGGGTCGCGGTCAGTATACAATTAACTTGAAAACTTCAATAACTTTTATGCACGTTAATTTCTCCCTGTTTAAAATCTACAGGTATTTTTTGCTGACTATGTGTGATGATTAGAAGTAGATTATCCTTGAGTAATAGCAGGATTTTTGATGATACAGGATGCTTAATAATCTTCAGTGGTTTATAGTATGCTTTTGTGCTCTCCCAGGTCTAGCCATTGATTTGTTAGTTTAGCTTCAGCAGCAGTGTAAGTGACTCTGTTTAAGTGAGGAGGAAGAGGCAAGGCTAAGAAAATAACAGCTGAATAGCTGTGTGAGAGTCTCAACTTACCTGAGAGGAAGCGCTGTTTCATGTTACGGGTAATGGAGCGTGCTTCTTGGTACTCTAATCTTTTGTTCCCAAAAATACTTGAATTGCAGTTGTTAAATTCCTTCATGCAGTGAATTGGAATGACAAGTGTGCAAATCCAGTTTATAAAGTTCTTCAGTTTGTAATGGAATTCTGTTTTATAGTGTGGTGTAATCAGTCCCAGATTTGATGTTCAGCTGAAGGATTTGGAAAAGTGGCAGAACAACCTACTGCCTTCACGTCAGTTTGGGTAAGTACGGAGAAGAGTTAAATCCTTGTCGTATGTGAAAATGTGGGGGTTTTTATTATGCTTTCATACTGCCCAAGTTAGACTCTCCTGACACCTTCCCTCTCTGATCAATCTGGAGATAGATACCAGTCTAAAAATCCATCTTCCATATAAATGCTCTTTTTAACCAGTTTAAGGGGGCACTGCTAAGCAAGGACCTATTTTTGCTTGGCTTTGGTAAATCCTGGTTTCACCATTTCTACAGTTTACTGGGAAGATAGGACTTTCCTCTTACTCGTTTTAACTTTATTAATGGCCGTTTATAGATGGGGGAGGAGTCGTGTAAGTTACCAGGTCAATGGAAGTAGGTCATACTACTTTAATGTAAACTTCCTGATTGTGTATAAATTGGTTAGATATTAAGCGATGAGAGACTCGAAGCCTCTGTTAAACAAATGTCCACTACATAGAAAATCTTACTATTACGCAGTGTATTTTTCCTTCCCAAAATTCACTGAGTCAGGAGTAATAAATCTCGGTGCTCCAGGATGACAGAGCTAGAAGAGTCTTCAGGGGCTCAGCCAGTCTGCCCTGTCAAAGGCAGGATTAACGGGTCCTTGTCATTTCTGTTCTTAAAGCTCCAGAGATAAGCCGTTTGCTTTAGCTGTACCTATATAGCTTACTAGTATGTGTTGTCATACTGAGATTTTTAAGACTATTTATAGAGTGGTGGGACAGGAGGTTCTCAGACACGAAGCTACGTGGATGAAGTATGCTGATAACGCAAATGTTGGCGTTAGCAATGACTAAGGCTGCTTCAGTTGTCAGTCCAGATCCTCATCTGCATCAGTGCACGGTGTTCAAAACACTGAGAGACAAAGCGCTCGGAGCTGAGGAGCTGTCTGGCACCCTGGCAACTCTACCTGCTCTGAAGAAAAACGTCTGCTTAAAATAGAAGCAGACTTTGCTAGAGACTATCAAGTTGCTGCTGCTACAACAGCTGGACTGACTTGATGGTGGGAATGCGCAAGAAAACAACTTGCTGAGACTTAGGCAAATATTTGGAGAACAGAAGCCTATAAATGTCCTTTGTGTGCTGCAGAGTCGTACTTGTGAGAGGAGTTTTTTTCATTGTCTGATAACCTGATCTTACTTCCGTTAGGCCCATTCTTATAGAAACGTATCTTACTCGTGTAATCCAGAAATGAAGGTAGTGCTGTCAACTCTGCACGAGCATAGAACAAAACTTACGATAAACTGAACATTTGTTCTTTCTTAACAGGTACATTGTACTGACAACCTCAGCTGGCATCATGGACCATGAGGAGGCTAGGCGAAAACACACGGGAGGCAAAATCCTGGGATTCTTTTTCTAAAACTTGTAAAAAAAGAGGATACTAATAAATTGTTCAAATGGACTCTGGTGTTTCCAGTCGGTATTTTAATGACTTCGAACACTCCCTGTGATAATGCTTGTAACAGACAGCTCTTCAATAGTGCTTAAGTTCCAACTTTACTTCAAACGACGTTTGGGTTCCCCACCATCCCTGGTCACAACTTTTATTTCCGTTAATGATATAACATACTTTTAATAGTTACCACTTGAATGACAGTTACAGGTCGCTATACAGAATAGCTTCAGCAGGGGAACTCTGATGTTAGACTACATACTCGGCTATTGTGCAGTGGGATCGCCTCTTAGGTGTTGGATACACGTGTCTCCATAGTTACATCTGTGTGACTCCATAGTTTCACCTTTTGGCTGAATAATAGAAGGTGCATTGCCAGCAGGCATTTCCTGTTTATGGTTTGAAAAGTTACGAGATGTGGGATTGTGGAATAATTAAGATGGTTGAAGTTTGATTTCGGATCACAAACTTGTTCCACATCTTGCAGTGTAAGGAGTAACTGAGGTAGAGAGGTGAATAATTTTTTTTTCTTCAAATTTCTACATTGAAAGTCCTTCGAAACATCAGAGTTTTGGGTAGGTAGTTGCTGTGCAGCTGCTTTGCATGTTGCCATGAAGACGTAACCGTTAGGGATTTCTTTCAGTTTTTAGAGCGAGGAAATAAGGATAATGTTTAGTATTGAATGAGCTGTTGGTCTTTGTTTCAGGCATCTGATGTGTGGCAGCATAATGTACTTGATAGGGAAAAGTCAACATTTCTTTCAAAGCAGTACACAGAGCCGGTGACTACAGCTGAAGAGCTACTTGCAGATGGTAGAGAATGGGAAGCAAGCTTCTGGGCTGATTGCATTGTCGTGTAACAGCAGTTGGAAATGCCTTGCCTTACTTCGATTTGTTTGGAGTCTTTATTAGGAAGGAGCCTATTGAAATGTAGCAAGCCTGTTTCAACACGCTTTAAAACAGCTGTTGAATTTGTGGTTCTCCTGATATAAACAGTTGGAAACAATTTTCCTTCTTGGTGGTACGTCCTGATGCTTGATATGTACAGTTGCTTGAGTTAGAGGTATTGTGCCTTGAAGGTGATACTTCATCGCAAAGCTTTTCAGAGAGCCTTGGGATGGAGGTGACTGTCTTCAGGCACAAAGTCTTTATGTAACCTGTTTCAGTTCAATCTGTTACTTTTTGTGGAGAAAAGGAGAAAGTGATACTGCTAAGCAAACAGGTCTTAACTCTTTAAGGTGATACTTACTGCTAAGCAAACAGGTCTTAACTCTTTGTAGACGGGCAGCACAATCTCGCCTAAAGTGGTGGCTCTTCTCTGAGGAACAAGAAGCTAGCAACAGAGCTGTGAAAGAGTGCTTACAGTAAGTGTTCTGGTGGTGTACTCTAGCATCCCGTAACAGACTTGCAGCTTGACTGGGAAGAGCAGAGGAATAATAAAAAAGGCTAGTTTACCTGTTTTGTCTCAGTCACGTGCTGGTTACGGTCACAAAGTATGGACTGCAGATGGCATCAAAACATTCAAATGTGATCAGTATGGTTCTCAGTTTGATTTGAAACAAATTTGCTTAGCTGAAGATAAAGATGTGTACGCTGAATTTCAAAAAGTAGTTACGAAGTCAAAAGAAGTCTGTCTTGACCCCTTTTTTTACACTTTTTTTTTTCTATCCTTAATGGAGATAATTCTGCAGTACTAAGCACTGATACATAGACGAGCTTTTGTATTTCTTGCTCAGAGTAACCCTGAAGATCATATCAAGGTTCTACTGTTATTTTTTATAAAATTTTGATTTTTATCAGTCTGGAATAGAACACACGTTTCTGATACCTGATGGAAGGGCAGTGACACTTTAAGGCTTCCTTCAGATGAATTTACTATGGCTTCAAGTTCCCTGCTAGTTTGATATTCATCTTTTAAACCAATTTTATACAGGACACGCGCATGAGTTTTTCTGAATGAGTTTACCTGTGTACGTCCTTTACTACCGCAGAGACTTCTGAAGTAAGAGAATTTCTGGTATTCTCAGTTGACGGACCAGCTGGGAATAGACTTAATTTATTTCACAAGCCAGCCCAATGACTTTTGTAGAATTACTAAATGGAAATCAGAGCTCCAATGTAAAAAGAACGACTTGGAGGGAAGCATGCAGCAGCAGATGCACCTTTTCCACAGTGTATCTAACGAATGTGGCTACCTACTGGCTTACCACACATGGAAGCTGGTGGGGCTGATCCGAGTTCATAAGGTGATCTCTGAGCTTGCACCTCACTGACGAGAGCTTTACTCCTGGGCAATCGCTGCTGGCTGAGATCCAAGGAACTTCTGAAGTGGGCCTCGGGAGCTGACACGCAGGATTATGACGTGCCCTGCCACACAACTGCTTTAAATGGGTTTGCAGAAATTCTTATTCTCAGACATGTTTAAAATCTGAAAGTGGTATTTTTTTAAGCCTCGGTGATGTTTTGTGAGCTGAGGGCATATGCCTCGGGAAAGCAGTTTGTAGGTAAAAGTTAACTCATTTTAGGTAATAAAAGGATTAATAGGGAGAGGTGAGAGGGAAAATGGCACAAAGCTGGAAGTGCAGTACGGGTTGCAACTGGCAATCAAGGCAAAAAAACACCTTTAGAGAAGGTGTTTGGTACCTGTGGAGCAGAGGGGGGCGTTAATGATGGAGGAGTCCCCTATGGGACAGAGGCAGTTGACCTTCGTGTGGGAGAAACTGGGAGGGTGGGTGACACCTGAGGAAAGCGTCTGTGCTGCAGACCCCTGAATTATCAAGCTTTACCCCTGGTGTTATCCTGGATACCCTGCAGTCTAACACTGAACGAGTCTGGAAGTGATTGTGTCACCTCCATACCCTTCTCGATGTAGGGAGAAGTCCTGGCCTTTTGGCTGGAGGTCTGCTTCTAGTTGCTAGGCCAAATCTGAACACCTAGGTCCGTGTGAGCACGGCCGCTTGCCCGGCTGTTGTGCTGTGGAGAGGCTAGTCATTACGGTATGGACAGTGTATGGTGATGCTGCACTGCCTATAGTCCCTTCTTATCAGCTCAGCTGATCACAAGAAGGTAAGCATCAGTGGTCCTAGTCACAGGTGGTAAAATGGGGTCAGAACTTAGAGTTGTGAAAACTACTAAGTCAGAAGTAGTTGGGAGAGGGTTGGTGACCTGTCTGCGGGGTACAGCCTGGTCTCGCTTCTGCTGTCAGATACATGATCAGTACTTCTGGGTGCCGATTGCCATTGCTCCTTATGCCATTGTTTAAGAACAGGATAAAACACGTTCAAATGCCTGCCGTGCGTTAAGAGAAATACCTATTTATTGTTGCAGTGGGAAGTTGTCAACAGATGGCAGCACCCAACTTTGAATCGCTGGAGACTGAGGGCGATCTGTGTGAGAGGAGTCCCAAGAGGGCTTTGGCGTTGCTGCTGGTCTCCCTGCTCCTCCTGCAGAGCTAAATATCCTGACTTCTCCTGTACTCTGGTCCACGAAGATAATTTTTTCAGTCTTCGATGCAATAGAGCCTGAGTTAAGATAATACGGGAGGTGAGCATAAGTATGGATCTTCAAAATACGGCAACAGGGTAAAAAGCCTGGTGCATGGCAATGGCTTCACTGGAAACGCGCTTTCTCCTCCTCGTCCTTTTGTTTGTTTTTTGCCACAGGTAATTCAATCAGCTCCGTTGCCCTGAATGGAGTGTGTGTTTTGTTTCTCAAACTCATGTGCCAATTACTTGCACCAGAAATGCAAGCAGTAATTCTACCTTGATCTCCAATCTCTGAACAGTTATCTTAGTGACTTTCACGCCTACTGGAGTCTAGATGAAAGCCAGCAAGGACAGACAAGGATGTGTGTGGTGGTGCAGCAGAAAGCAGGGAAAGAATCATAGAATCATAAAGGCTGGACAAGACCTCTAAGATCATCGAGTCCACCCGTCAACCCAACACCACCATGCCCACCAAACCATGTCCATAAGTGCCTCATCTACATGTCTTTTAAATACCTCCAGGGATGGGGACTCAACCACTTCCCTGGGC
>NW_008795492.1:1383733-1441399 GCF_000699145.1 Aptenodytes forsteri
CTCCTGCTGGCCACACTATTTCTGATACAGGCCAGGATGCCATTGGCCTTCTTGGCCGCCTGGGCACACTGCCGGCTCATGTTCAGAAAATGGTTTGAAGTGGTGAGTGAGGCTTTAGAACTCACCCCAGTGGATTTGGCACTGAGTAGTTATTTCACAGCAGTGGAAGAATGAGAAGTCGCTCGTGGCTGGCGTGGGGGCCCTGACTGCAGGGTGCAGGAATGGGGAGCACGGTGATGAGCATGTCAAGATGTGCAGATGAGGCTGATGATAGAAGATAGGAGACATTTATATTTAGGGGATCTGGGACTGCCAAAGCAGTTTTAGGGTTTTTAATACAAATTTTAGGGTTTTTAATAAAAATTACATGCTCTCAAATGATGAGATTTTTTTGTGTTTTGTCTAATGCTATTTAGCTAATTTAGATTTAAGACAAGACTGACTATTGTTCAGTGTTCTACTGCCAACTAATGCAAATATCAGGCGCTCAGTAAATATCTGGATGGATTTAACCACAGTTTAGTCCAGAGGACTATTCTAGTAGGGCCAAGGAGTTTCAGAAGCTGGTGGCCTCTGTTCTTGCTCATGCCTCTGATGCTTTCTTTGCTCGAGTGCTGCCATTGTATTCATGCAGTTCTATTTTAGAAGAGAATTATCTATTTTTCTCTTAATTCTCCTGCTGTTCACCATCTCCTTGCTCTGGTACATTGTATTTTGATTACCAGCTCATGACCTGGGTTAATTTGGTTTTGTTTACAAATATTTTTACAAAGAGAGAAATGCTGACACAGCAAGTGACGAATAACTGGGTAAGCTTTATTGATTGATATGCAAAGGTGCATCTCCTGCGCGGGAAAAAAGATAAATTCCATTGACCTTCTCCTGCTCTTTTCAGACGAAGCGAATGAGGATGTCTGAAGGCATAAAACTTCCCACTTAGTTTTAAGTTGATCCAGTCTGGTTTATTATATGAGATATGTAAGAATAATCTCATAAAAGCACTAGAAACAGAGGAGAACATGTACAAAGAAATATTGTGGTTCTGTGAAGGTAATGAGAGCTTTGACCTTTGCTAGGACCGCTTTTAATGTAATCAGGTAGTCCTGGTATCCACCATTACCTAGTGGTTACCCATGGTTTCAAAAGCTGTCCTGGCATTCTGGCCAAGGAGTTTCAGAAGCTGGTGGCCTCTGTTCTTGCTCATGCCTCTGATGCTTTCTTTGCTCGAGTGCTGCCATTGTATTCATGCAGTTCTATTTTAGAAGAGAATTATCTATTTTTCTCTTAATTCTCCTGCTGTTCACCATCTCCTTGCTCTGGTACATTGTATTTTGATTACCAGCTCATGACCTGGGTTAATTTGGTTTTGTTTACAAATATTTTTACAAAGAGAGAAATGCTGACATAGCAAGTGACAAGAATAACTGGGTAAGCTTTATTGATTGATATGCAAAGGTGCATCTTCTGCTGGGGAAAAAAGATAAATTCCATTGACCTTCTCCTGCTCTTTTCAGACGAAGCGAATGAGGATGTCTGAAGGCATAAAACTTCCCACTTAGTTTTAAGTTGATCCAGTCTGGTTTATTATATGAGATATGTAAGAATAATCTCATAAAAGCACTAGAAACAGAGGAGAACATGTACAAAGAAATATTGTGGTTCTGTGAAGGTAATGAGAGCTTTGACCTTTGCTAGGACCGCTTTTAATGTAATCAGGTAGTCCTGGTATCCACCATTACCTAGTGGTTACCCATGGTTTCAAAAGCTGTCCTGGCATTCTTGATCTGACTGCACTGGGTTTAGCAGCCACCAAGTGGTTCCTACTCAGTGCGTGGCTGCTAACTTGAATCTATACACATTTGTATAGGGAGCACGAATTAAAATCTGTACCATTGGGGCGCTGTGATGCACAGGGCAAGTACCGACTGGATCTTCTCTCACGCAGTACCCAGAATGAAAGGATGGGCAGATATTTGATTAACAACTAAATTACAACCTGGTAAAATGTGATACTTGTGATATGACAGTATTTTAGTTGTGCTCATCGGTGTAACACAGGTTTCAGCTGGGTGCTGATGCTTCAGCATGCTGACTCTCCTTGGTGTGCTAGTTTTCCTTAAGCAGAGAAATGGATGTCCTTAATCACCTGATGCATGTTCCAGCCGGAGTTTCACTTGCTGAAGGTGCGTGAAGAAAAACTGCAGGCCAAAAAATATATACAAAGTAAAAGTGGGGAAAATAATACTTGTGTCCCTAAGACAATTGTTCTACCTTCTAAAATCTGAGTTGGGAAGTAAGTCCAGAAGAGCCTCTCGGTTATCTTCCCTGACCTTGGTATAACAAAGGCCCCAGACGTCATTCCTGTTGAATTTCACCCATTTAGTTCTTTCCAGGCGTGAGGGAGCAAACAAGAACAGGAGGGCATGCTAGTGGTGAAGCTGCCTTTACAAGCGGAGCAAAGCTATGACGATTACTCCCAGCAAGCAAGTTAAAACACCTTTTGCAAAATCTCTGATGTGCTGGTGACAAGCCTCAGTCTAACAAGGTAATCAAATTCATGTCTGCTTTCTTCAGTAGCCTAAATGTAGCTGACTGCTACAACTGCGTTATGTGTCCTGCAACCCCGTTCAACCTCCTTCATACGCTGGTTGTGACACTCAACTGTCTAAGCAAAACCTCTGGGGACATGTATTTTGTTCTTGGGTTGGCATCAGGGCAGTAATCATTGTGCAGTTGTAGTTGATCAAATTTTAGTGCTGTGCAACAGCATAATGCAGCAGGATGCTTGAGATCAGCCAGCTGAAAACACCCAGCAACCACCACTTACACTTTTTACAGTGACATAAAGCATTGTAAAAGTGGATGCCGAACGGTCTATAAAAGCAAATGGGTCAGCTGCATATTTTAATGAAATGGGTAGCTTGTTCTACCTGTTCTGGGCTGTAATTTTCCTGATCCTCAGGACACCCCATCTCATCAGTCTTGTGACTGAGTTGAGATAGTGGTGCTGTTGGTGCAATTGTGCTGATGGGATCGACGTGGGCCTTTGCTTTAGGATTAAAAGGGCAGGATTCAAGTTCCAGGTCTAGCTTAGTTAGGTTTTATTGAGGGTTTTATCTGCTAGTGCTGCACTTAATCATTGCGTATGCATTCCTGTAGCATTGTCTGCTTTTAGACAGGGTGCCCTAGCAGGGTATGTGACCCACCCCAAACTTTCTGTCTGCCAAGGAGGTGCTTTTCTTCACAGTTTGGGGGTAGTGTTGTGTGAGGGCAAGCCATGGAAATGGAGAGCGTTCCTGCTACTCTGTAATCCATTGCTGTTTCCTCTTGGGTCTTCATAATTTGTAACCAGGCGTTGATTTGTTTAATATTTCATTCATTTTATTTATTGTTCCCACTCTGTAAACACATCATGCTACCCATTCTACAGAAAACTCTTTTTTCCAGAAGCTTGCAATCCCCTGCCTGTGATCTCTAGAGGTCTCTCTTGCCCTAATATAGGAAAATATGAAAAAGGCAGGAGTAGCAAAACACTTGATATGTGATCTTGGATAGAAACGTGTATGTGCAACACCCCTCCATCTTCACCTCCCCAGCCAGATTAGAGTGGGACTTGCCCCTTCTATTGTGGGGAAGAAACGTGGCATAGCCATTCTTGTTGTCTTCCACTGATGCAAGTAAATTGGGCTTTCAGCTGGACCAGGCTGTAAGCAGGAAGGAGCAAGGATTATATCTGGGAGCAGGAGGAGAAAAGCAGGTGATGTGTGAGGTTAAAAGAAAAGCTGCTGCTGAAACCCACCTCTGGGGTACTTTCCCAGTCTCATTAGCTCTACGGATGGAGCCTAATTGGTGTTTGGTCCACTGTTTTGTGCAGTTTTAAAAAGCAAAGTCCAGGAACATCAATGAGAACTTTAGGTTTTTAGTATCTTTACAAATCAAACCTTTAACCATAAGAATGAAAAAAGTCAAGGGGAAAATGAAAGGATTTTTTTTTCCTTTTCTCCCTACACCTCTGCAATTCACATGGATGCTTGTCTCCTCGCTTGCAATAACATGCCCAGCTGTATTCTTGCATAACAGGATCCTCGACATATAATCCACAAGTCTGCGTGGGCTGGTAATTAGCGCTGGCCCTCGTTCAGTCCTCGGGATTCATTCCTTAGGGGCAACATTAGCCCCTCAGTTAAGCATCTGCGCTCCTCAGATTTGAAACCATTTTTACCTCACTCGGGCAGGCTGTGGGTCCTGGGGCCGACTGTACACAACGCTTGTGTTTGTGAGGACACCTGTGGTTGCTGTGGTGTGGATGGGCAGGTGGATCTGTCCCTCTTGGGCAGAAGTCAAAGCCTTGCTTGTTTTCCACGACCGGTGGAGGATTTCTGACTCGGTTCTATTTTCAGTTTAACATGACAAATAGTTATAGTTCAGCCCAGGTAGCGGGAGTTTCTGAGTTTGGTGTGATGCCTTGCTTACTGTGTTTGTGAAGCATCGTCAGACGAAAGATGAGATGTGCGTGGTAGGACCACTAAATTCATCTGCTACCTGCCAGGCAGACATCTGCTCTGGGAGGGAAGCAAAAATCAGGAGACTATTTTTAGCTCTGAAATTCTTTTCTTGAATGACATTCAGTCTTTGCCAGCCTTTGATGAGCAAAGAAATAATCCCTCAAGGGAATAACCAGAGGTGCCTGGGTCTGTGCTCAGCTGCCGGCAGCTCCTGGCGTGGCCGTGGGAGTGCTGGAGCAGCTCCGGGAGCAGCGGGCATCATCTAATGGCAGGCACCGGACGAGAGCGAAATGCATGCGGGGTGGCAGGGAGCTGGAGTCGGCAGTGCAGGAATGTATCAGAGCTTGAGTAAAAATGACTCTGAGCCCATTTTCCTGATAGAGACCCAGTCCTACGGTGCAGGGCATGGGGCTGAGAACCACAAGCCCATTGCACGTCAGGAGTCAGCCCTGTTCCCATGCCCAGGTGGGAGAATTCATCTTGCAAATCGGCGAAATACAAACCCAGTGCTGGTAGGTGGCGGCTCCAGAAATAGAAAGATACAGTGATAGCAGATAACACTCCCTGATAGCGGAAATAAAAAAGAATTAAACTGTATAAAAGTGTGCTTTAATTGCTAACTCTGTCCTGTCTGCTTAAATCACTAGAAATAAAGGTCTCCTCTTTAGTGATGAGCAGTTCCAGGCAGAGCAGACGTGATGGGGGAAACATGTTTGGAATAAATACTGATGTGAATGACACTTATTAGCTACAGTGTGGCATATTTATTTCTCTGTAGTTAGCATAATAGCACAGCTTGATATGAGAAGGGTTCTTTACTCATGTCTGTGTGTGTGTGCGCGTAAAAATAACAATGGATTGTTATGGGCAGAATGCAGATGATTTTCCTGTCTCTGCAATTAGCACCAACGTGTGGATGGCATCATTTGTTGTGAGAGAAGAGCGAGTGGCCTAAGCATGGCTGTGCTTTAGGAAAACCTTCCCTTCCTTGTGTCAAATAGGAGACAAGTGAGACAACAGTACAAGAGGCTGGCTCTTCTCTTCCGTCTCCATGCCTGACAGTTGCCTGCCCATGGTGGCTCTGCTCTGCTTTTGGGTGCTGCAGAGCTTCTACGAGGGCGAGACACCCCTTGCCAGCCCCCCTGGGACTCCTGGCAGCCTGGCCGCAGCCAACAGCCTTAACTTGAGCTGTGGCTGGAGTGGGAGGGGAGCGGAAACATCCCGGTTATCTCACAGGAATGTAATCGCAGATGTGTGGGTGGCTGGGTGAAAGCTTTATTGTCTTCTGAGGAGTTGGGTGCTCCAAGTGGAGATTGGCGATGGAGATAAGGTTGGTTGCTTGAATATGCAGGTTACCTACCTTTCTGCTGATGGGAACCTGCTCATCTTATTCTTGTCTTGCTTTTCTGTGCTTGTGTACCGGGTGCTTTCAGGTGCCCCCATACCTGGTGCTCTTACCTGGGAGTGGTGGTGCAGGCTCTGCAGGGAGGTGCTTGCTGCTCACTTTCCCAGAGCCTGCTTGGTCATGCTGGCTGTGTGTGGGTCTGGCAGCCCCGCTGCTGCCCTGCCCCTTCTCATTTCACAGGGTTTGGGGTTTCTTGCCCTTAGAGAGCAAGAGCCTGCAGTAATTTTAAAAGCATTGACCAGCTTCCCACTATGATTGCCATTTCTTCCCCAAGTTTCTGGAGCGAGGGAGGGAGGGAAAGCTTTGCTGAGGGTCTGTGTGCTGGGCAGACGCTGGCTGCCAGCCAGCGCGGGGCGAAGGGCCCCCTTGCAACAGCTTCCGGACAAATCTCTTAGCACTCGAGTGGTTCAGTAGGTGTTGTCTTTGAGTTGTTGCTTTGCAACAGCAGTAAGATTTCTCATCTCTTCTGCATGCATTTTAATCTAAGAACATGTGGAAATGGACGATCTTGGACCTTTACTGTCCTGTTTAAACTTTGAGTGAAACTGGCTGGTGGAGTGCAGAGCTGCTTGGGGAAGGGAAGGGAAGACACCGGGGTGGACCGACAAAGGGACTGTCTGAGCGCTGTTTCCTTAAGAAAAATCATGAGGCATTTCAAATGAGGAGCCAAGAGCTTCTCAGGTCAGCTGTGAATGCTGAGTACTGTCTCAGGAGCCATCTTGGAAGCCTTTTTGTTGAGGGGAATAGTTATACTGTGGCAAAAGTATTTACTTGCCAGGTATTTGCCTGCCTTATTTGTACTGTGTTCTTCCATTGCTGAAATGTAAGATGAAAAACCTTAAGACATATGCCTGGGAGTAACAAACTTTCCATTCTTTCTAAGTTCGCTTGATTGAGTGCTTGGTTTAGAAATACCATAAAAGTGCCAGGCCATAGCTTGAAATATCTCATTACCAGGTGTCAGGCTGCTTATAACTTTCACTCAGGGACTGTTGAGGGCTTTTTTTTCCTGTCGGTCTTCTAATGAAAATGCCAAAGGGGGAAAAACTATTACAAAAAATAAAAAATGCTGCCTTGATTGAAAATAAAAATGCTGAGGCAGCAGTAGCTTGCAGTTGTGCTTGCTCTATTGTATTGCCCTGACTATATATTATTTCACAAGCCTATGGGATGTTGTATGGTGTGAGGGTCTTGTACGGGCACAGACCTGCTGGTTTTCAGCATGCTGGGAGGTATCGCAGAGCTGAGAGATGAGCAGGTAGTTTATGTCAATAAAGGGACCTGACAAGTAGGCAGGCAGGAAAAAACTCAGATGCTGAGGTTACAGCACTGACTTGGCTGAAGTCAGACAAGTGTCCCCTGTAGGGCATGGGCAGCATGGCCAGCTGAGGGGACAAGGACCTTGTTGGACCTTTTGTGGCTGCTGGTGACCTGTGACAATGTGGGGACACTGTTTTAATGCTCTTGCCTCCTCTTACACTGTTGTCTGCTCCTCTAGCTTTGGGTGCTAGTGCAATAAATGATGTAAGTGAGCTTATGGCATTGCCAGGCCCCGTGTAATATGTGCATAGGACCAGCCAGGCTGTTGTGGACCTGTGAAAGGTAGCTGAAGAAGCAGCTGAGAACTGGTGGTCCGAAGCACGAGCAGGCAGCAACAGCGCCGGGAAGGAAATGTGGGGAAGGCTAACTGCACTGCTGGAGAGGCTGGGGAGGGCATATCTCCTCTGCCTGAAAGGAGGAGGAAGGTGCTTCTCTGGAGACCTTAGTCATGGTTGGAGATTCATGTGGCATCTTCAGAAGCCTCCTGTCATGGAGAAGATGATGTTTTAGAAGGACAGTCTTGGCCAGGTTCAGCTTGTACCGACTTTGGGTGGCATCAGGATCTGTCTTTAGTCCTGGACTTCAGCAGTGCTTCCCTCCTGCCTGGGCATCTCCCAGCGCCGGCAGCAGAAGTGATGGTTTGAGGATCTCCATGTCACGCTGGAGAATGTGCTGTCAAGGATGGAGGTGTCACAGCTTGTGTACCGGTACCTGAATGTGCTGGCTGCTGGAAAGCCTGCAATCCCATTGCTGTCTTTCAGTGAGCTGTGCCCTGGCACAGGAAGGTCCCTGCTGCCTGGGGCACGCAGACAGAGGTGCTCGAAGACACTGTGGTACCACCGAGGGAGGTCATGGTGCCCCAGAGCAGCCTGCATTTGTGGGAGGTTTCTGTGGTCCTCTCCAAGGTTCAACCGATTGCTTCTTCGGGCCTGCCAGAGGCTGCAGTCCCCTCCTTACAGCAATGCTGGCACTTTCCACAGCAGGGAAAGGGAAACTTGAAGACGTGGCAACCAATTTGCAAATAATAAAACACTTAAAGCTATATGAAAAGCATCTTGCATGGAAAATCAAACAGGGCAAGAAAAACAGCACTTACCATCAACATAATGCAGCTGAAATCTCTTTCTTGGAGATAATCATCTCTGACTCCAGCAGTAAAAATAAAATACAAAAGCTGGAAGAAGCTAGAAAGCACGGTCGTGGGAGTGAATCTTGGTGAAATGAAAATTAAAAACACAATGAAAGGCATAGAATTGCCTTAAGTAAAACCAGAGCCGTCTGCCTAGAACAACAACTGAGATTATATGGGAAGCACATGAGGGTGTGGGGAACCGGGCTGAGCATGGGGTTGCAGCGGGGCTGGTGCCGTGCCAGCGCTCAGCCATGAAGGAACAGGGGGAAAGAGTCCCTGCCTAGACTTGAGAAAGATCCAGGTTTCAAGTGTCCCTCGCAGTCTAGGAGACATTCAGGTCCTTGCTTTTAGCACCCAATCTGAAGGATAAAGTAATTTGTGGTCTGTCTGAAGGATAATGGCTGATCCTGGCCAGTGTCTGCTCCTGCTTGGTGAAGCTCATCCCCAAACTGCTGACCTTTAATGGACAGTATGTGCTGAACTGGCCTTCCTCAGCAAATCTCGCTGAAGCTCACATTTAAAGGTCTGTGCAAGTCAGTCCTCATACAAAGCTCGAACAATTGAAGGGAAGATTTCCACTGGCACAGATCCAAACCCCGCCAGGCTGCGACGGCTCAGAGAGGCAGTGCTGCCAGCTGAACTGAGTTGGGAGCAGCCCATGGAGTTCCTTATTATCCCTGCTATATGGGAGGAGCACGGTCTCATGTAAATCAGAGCCACAAAACTGGGCTCTAAATGTTGTTTCCCACTTCAGGTTTTAAACAGTCATTTGGAGACCTTCATTTAAAAATAGGTATCACTTTTTAAATGCTATAGGAGATGCACAGCGTTTTATCAAAGGATGCCAATATATGGTGTGAATACCTATGTCTTGTGACTATTTCAGACTGACCTTGATGGATTTGTTATGCTAAGTGTCATAAAAATCAAACTGCTCAGTGAACTATCTGCTACTTCCCACAACTCCAAGAAAGCACCTGGGGCTCTTTTGCTCCCTGTAGACAATGGCACACAGAGGCTTATGCAACTCCCCTGCTCTGCTGGTGGCTGCTCTCTTCCAGAGCTGGCATGGTATTTTTAGATGCAAAGGAGAAATGTCTTGTAACTATATGCTAATCACATTTTCAAAGCTTCAGCTGATATTAAAATGATTCAACCATTGCCTGAATTCACATACTTTTGTTTGTTGCCTTTTGTATGCTGTGTGTAGCTTTTCATATGACTGTGCCTATTTTCTACCAAAATCATGGTTTGGGAGCTGCCGTACGACAAAGGATGTTTTTATCCTTTTTGAAGATCTTTGGAGTTATCCTTGGCCCCAGCTATCTGAAATACAGACTCATGCACATATATTCTCTCTGCAGGCAAAGAACAGAGGCAGGAATAGACTTTACAGCTATGGTTCTCAAATTTTATTAGTCAAAGGGCTGCCTGACCTTCAGGGAAGAAAAAAATATCTGGGAACCATCATATCTGATGCTGCCACCCTGGTGTTCATTTATGGCCAAATAACTTCTTTATAAGATTTTTTTTTTTTTAGTTTTGCTTGCCCTTTTGTTTACTTGCTTGCCTGGATGGGAATGTGCTCAGTAAATGTCTTTGTCTCTCTTCATGGGTCACTGTCTGGTGTCTCACACAGCACCCTCGGGCCCATGCTGAATGCGAGTCTGCAGCCCTTGTGGCTTCTGCCCCATCGGTCTTATGTGGTGTCTGCTAAGCTGAGGAAAACAGTCACTTTTCTGCAGATGGTGTGATGAAATTAGTCCTTTTCTTAGTAGAAAGATGCCGCATACTCAGCCCAGCCCGTTGTCTGATACTGAAGAAGCATTCTCAAATTCAGTCCATCACAGAACAAACTCACCATGTACTTAGGCGAACAAGGAACACAAGTAATTGCCATAGCTTTTCCTGGTTTACCGGGTGCTGGTGAGGACCCCATCTTGGAGCAGGGTCCTTGCTGGTGGGGTTCACTGGGAATGAAGGGGAGGAGATGGGAAGACCCAGCTGTGCTTCGCTGGTGTTTCTAGACCCAGGGTGCTGCTTGCGCGGCTGACGAGGGCTGTCAGCTGGGGCAGGCTGGGGTCATCTCTCTGCAGATGTAGGTGGGGTTTTCGGGATCCCCATGTAGGAACTGGTGCTTCCAAAGCCAGGCTTTTCGGTGGCAAAGCAATGCCCAGGTTTGCTGTTCCCAAAGGCAGGGGCTGCTGCCCTCCCAGGCCATCTTGGCCTGATGCAGAGGAACAAGGCTGGGAGGTGCTGGCTGGGCTGCCCTCCCACGCACTTTGGGATCTCTCCCCTTGCCAAGCTGCTCTCCCAGTGCCCTGTCCTAACCCGTGGTCTCAGAGATGGGCCAGGCACGTGTGTGCTTCCTCGAGTGGCACTTGGACGTGGACGGAGGCTCTGCCTGTCCCTCGGTCCCCTTTCAAAAGCAGTCGGCTGTGATTTTCTGCAACGCGATGCGCGTGGGAAGGGAATGGCCTCCTGTGGTACACGTGGCACAAGCACCCGCAAGTGTCAGGTTGATGCCCTATGCGCTTGTCGCCCCATTTCCGAAAGCGCCCCACTGTCCCATTTCTCCCTCTTTCAGCTCGGTGATCGCCGTTGGACTCTGAGTTTCAGGATCTTGTGTTTCCTGAAAGAGGTCGGGCTGCTGGCGTGGCTCTGCTCCTGGCTCACTGAGCCCTTTAAAAGCCACATGGCTGCCACCTGTGCCAGTTCCTGGCACGTAGGGCCACTCCCAGAGATGGGGCTGCTCTGGGGAGGGCAGCACTGTGGGGGTACGCTACTGGGGATCCCCCCTTTTGCCAGGGCCTGGCCAGGCAGGGCTGCTGGCGGCCACAGCCCCGCTTCCCCACGGGCCGGGACCACCCCACATGGCTGCCGGCCCTGCCCCAGCTGGTGCAGGCCCACAGCTGTGCCTGGTTTGGCTCAGCCCCTCCCGAGGGGCCGGGGAAAGCTGACATGGAGGGTGGCTGCTGGGGTTTTCAGGTGTCCTGAGCTCCTGTTGCTTTGCAGGCACTGAGTCTCCTCTTGTTTTTCAGCTGCCCTCTCCAGACCAGTGGCTTCTTGGCCCCTTGTGTGTCCCTTCTGCCCAGCCATGAGGGCTGGCTCAACTCTAAACTGCTGGCCCTGAGTGGGAACAGCAACGCCAGGATCCCTTGAGGGCAGCAAACAGCTCTGGTCTGGGCTCTGGCAAGGTCCCTGCATCGAGGTGAGGCACAGATGACATTTTGAAAGAAACTAATCTTGTGTAATTCAAGCACCAGAGGGAGCGACTCGTGCTGATGGAGGATTTGTTCTGTGTCCCCTCTCTTCCCTGTGCTGCTTTTCTTCCTCTCCTCCTCCTCTTTAATCCCCATCTTTCTTGGATTCAACTTTTTATCCTGATCTTCAAGGACCAATGCAAAACGCTTCCATAGTTCAGGAAGCTGCCCAGATTTGCATTTAACATATTTAAATATTTAACATATTTAGGACTGAATTAAAGCAAAAGGAGACAAAATTGGGAACAGACTGAAGAATAAGTGTGTGTGTACGAAGGAATAAAGGCTGTGCCTGCAGATACACAGGGAAAATAAAATGTGGGAAAGAAGGCAGAGAGAGCCCAGTCCCTCTGTTGTCGTATCAAGCACACTGTGACTAATGGCGATAATTTTTTTCCCCCCATCAGTACCATAATAGAAGAATAAAACTAATTGTCATCTGCCACCTGCTGTTTGTAAAGCAGCTTCTCTTAAATAGTTCTTATGTACTGAGTTCAGCTGTCAAAAGGAGACGCTTTTTTCATGGTCTGCGAAATGCATTTCAGTATGAACACAGCTCGATGCAAAGGTCACCCCATCAAAAATGTTTTCCCTCAGTAGTGTGTATAATGGCAAAAAAGGCATTTTGCAGTCTATTTTCACAATTTTACTTGATATTTCTGAAGTGGTAGACAGCTGGAGATTAAATTTCCTTTGATGGGCAGAATCTGAGGGAGAATGTTTTGTGGTGTATTTTGGGTTTCCCCCTCCTCTCTTCCATGCTGCAGTATGGGCTCTTTAATAGCTACTTATGACAGGTAGTATTAGCCATAAAAAGAGTGGGAGACAGAAGAAAATTACCTATTGTTTTTCAGATTGGCTATTGTTCCTTAGGATATTAGTATGTGTTCCTGTGTGTGGTAGTGTTTTAATGGTAATTTGGTTCCCGGATGCTTAAATTACTCTCCCTATCAGTTTCCATTTACTTGACACATTCCACATATGAAAAGACTTTGGGACCCAGCCTACAGAGCGAGGGAGACCATGATGACAGTAAATATCGCTACAGACAGTAGGCAGAGGTCACACAGCAGCGAGAGGGAGGGTTCCTGCTAACACTTCCACAGGAGAGTCGGGGTAAGGCAGTTTGAAGTTATAATTATGGGTGTACTCACGCAGGGGTGCCTGTTCTCTGTGTGTGCTCCCAGACCTGCTTGTACCATAAGCTGGTGGGGAAGAAAAAAAAAAAAAGGTCTGACTGTCTTCTGCCAGGCATCTGAAAGCCAGTGTTACGTCTTGAGGGATATAACTTGCATGTTTCATCCACATTTTTACAACAACTTTGCTATGTTTCAGAGTTGCGGAGGGGAAGTTTGGAGAAGGCTTTACTCACCCCAGGCAGAAATGGTTTCCGCTGTTGTGCTGCCTGGATTAATCCGTGGTAACCCTTGCCCAAAGGACTGTGTGCAGACAATGAAAACAGTGGCTCTGCATCAGCTCCTACCAAATACATGTCAAGTGATCTTCCAGCAATGGCAAAGGGAAGCTCAGGATAGTTGAGAATGTAACCCCAACTGTTGCTTCTCCCCTAGAAGGAGGAACCCGTCTTTCAAAGAGACATTTCTTATAATTTCATCTGTAGTTCGATTGTGTGCATTGATTTAGGCTTCACTCTGCTTATGTGCACAGAGACCTTAAAGGAAAAAAAAAAGCGAACACAAATGGTGCTAAGCCTTGAGATTTAAGACCTGCCATTAAAGGCAGTCCTCAGGAGAAGTTCATATTGTAACAGTGGTTGGTGATCCATTTGCCCTGGAAGATTCAGTGGTGGTGGTAGGTCACCCTCAATGGACAAGAAGTTGTACTGCCTTGAGGATAGATGAGTGGTGTCAATCTGCAGGGAGAACAAGGGTTTGCCTCAATGAAAGTCATGTAGTGTCACAGTAGTGTCCTTGTATGGTGGCATGGGCAGACCCTGTCCTTGACTTTGTGTGAAAACAGTCAGGGCATAACAACAGTTTGGAGATCTTAAATATCAGCCTTCAGCTGGGGCCCTGAATGCAGATTGAGCCTGGAGTGTCTGACGCATTAAGCCTGGGCTGTTACTGTTTGATCTGTTAGTGAGTAGTAGTAATGGATGGCAGTTTCTGTTGGACCAGCTTCTGAGACAGCAAGGGGCGGCTAGGATAATGTAGATCACACCTTACCTGCAGGGAGGTACTATCCAGTAAACCCGCAACAACTTCTCTGGTGGTAGGAGTATTGCTTTTTCTCAGCCACCCATCAGAACAGAAAACTTCTAAGTCTCTCTAGGCCTTATTCCTCTCATTAAATGTCAGATTTCCCTTTTTTTAAAGGGCAACTGTACCACATGTAAAAGATTTTAGTTCCAAGTGCGCTCTGAATGCAGCAGAACCTGCTTTGTGCTGTTGTGCTAGCAAAAACGTCTTGACAGGGATGGGTGTCAAAGCCCCGGGCTGAATTGACTGGCCTGGAATTAGGCAGAGGATGTTTTGCAAGGGTGTTGCAGCCGGGGAAAACCACACAGTCTGGTCTCTTCTTGCTTCTATGCTGCTGTGCAGTCCAGAGAGCTCCTTTGTTTTAAATTGTGTTGTTCATGGCTGAGTAACAGGGGTGAAGGAGTCCTTACTTTGTCTCTGGGCCCCTCCATGGGTGACAGTGCCACCAGGTGGCAGTGGCCACCAAATAATGTCTGGCCAGAAGCACAAGGTCCAGGCAGTGCATTTGTCCAGCTCTTTGCTCTCTGATGTAAGGGTGGGAGCACAATGCAGCCCCTAAATGCCAGCCGAAGCACTGCTCTAGTTTATACTTGTCCTTTGACTTTCAAGTAGACCCAAATTCCCATTTCTCCATTCCCATGTTGTTTAAGCACCTCAGTAAAGTCAGGGTGAGAGATGACCGATTTCTTGATGAACTGTGCATCGCTTTACTGTGTACACACTTCCAGAGACTTACTGCCTCTGGAGGGCTTGCTCCTATTCAGGTTGCACCTTCCCTGCAGGATTATCTTGGGCGTTTTGTGTAATGGTGGTTCTGTCTCTTTTCCTAGATACTCAATTTTTGGCTGACATTTTGCTCTTCTATGCCTGGGCTACCTGGGATGGACAGCGGGAATTGCAGCATGAATAAAAGCTGAATCTCTGGAGTGATGATGGCTCTACCGCCTTCTCATGGGTCTCTGTGTCTGAAGGGGCAGAGAAGTTTTCCTGCAGTTTGGTGAGACAGACTTTTAGAGATGGCTGACCTTGAGGCTTTGTAGTAAACCAAGGGATATATCTGTTAATCTTGGTGCTGCATGTCTACAGGAATTTGCAACACCACAAAAAGTCCAGAAGTCCTGGTAGGCCTTTGTGGTGTGCCTGAATTGCCTTGCTAATCCTGGGAAATCTGCCTTCCTGACCTGGAGGAGCTGGCCCACGCGCAAACCTACCTGCTGTAAAGGAAAGGCCATTTACACCCTGGTGGGCTCTGTAGGCTTGGCCAGTTCAAGAACCATACCAGAGGCAGATAGACACGTCTTTATCATGCAGCTGATGGCTTTTTGCTGTCTTTGGTGTAAACAGTGTAAAGCAAGAACCACGAATGCGTGGTAGACATGTGAAATGTCTGATAAATGGGAACAAATGTTCATGGGTGGCTCTAAGGAGACTGGCATGGAAAGACAGGATGCCTTTTGCATTCTGCAGTCAAGTTACTGAATAATCTGAGGGCAGGCCAGGAGGATGGAAAGAAGGCAGGAATCACCTCTATTCTGTTTTTCTGCTGATAAATCAAGCATGACAGCACAAAACTTAATAAAGCACTGTGACATTTTAGGTAGAACATTGCACGTGGGTGAAATGTGCTGCCTACCCGTGATGGAAAGCCTCACTTTCCAACAGGGAACTCCATTGCTGTCACATCATTGGGGCTGGTAGATACCACGTGTCATAGATTTCTGTAGGCAAAACTCCCATTTCAGGTTCTTCTCTGTAAAATGGATTTTGCTTCACCCAGCAGGGGTGATGTGAGGATATGTTTGTTGATATTCTTGGGGTCCTCATCTATTTTTGGGAGAGAGCTGTGGAAGGCTTGAATGGGAAATTCTTTCTGTCAAAGCATACCCATAATTAAACCGGTCTATTTATTCATGAGTTCAGGCAGGCTTATTATTGTTTTTTCTAACCTTGATCTAACAAATTGCACAATGTGGTCTGCTACACCTCTGCTGCTCCATGCATGCTGGGGAGGGTGGACACCTGGTGTCAGTGGAGGAAGAGTAGTGGAGTGGAAACAGTGGCCTCACTGGGTATTTCTTTTGAAAATAAAAACTCTGCATGGCTATTTGTGAAACGTTTCTTTTGAAGCAGCAGCATGGGTAGGTTTGTTGTCAAGCAGGAGACGTTATAAAAGCAAATAACTGCAAGCTGGCTAAGTGCTTCATGAGGATCCGTGAGTTGTGACAGGTGAACTCATCTGGCAGCAACACTGGCTGCATCGCTGTGTCACACACTGGTGGTTGCTCGAGAGACACATTTGTACAGTGTACCTGGTGTACATGTTGCTTCTCCTCGGTGTAAGGCGCAGGCTGTTTCTGTCATGTTGTCTTGTGGGTCAGATAGATAGGAAAATTACACACATAGTCTTGTGCAAGGACCACAACTGGTTCTGCTCTCCTGAAGCTGGGGGGAGAAAGGGGAATATCCCTTTGTGGACAGAGTTTGGTAGGAAGGGAAAGCAACCTGCTGGAGAGGGGTGGATGCCTGAGCACTGTATCTGCCAGCGTGGACACTTGAGTCTTTCCAATACATAAATCATGGAAAACGTGTGTGCTTTTCTCATTGTGTCAAAGCCAGAAAGCCCTGACCCAGCTGGAGGAAAATAATAATTTGAACAGAGATCTCATCAAACAAGATGTTCCAGCTCGTTAGAAAACAACTTACTGTATGCTTGAAAGGTGCCTGCAATGCATAAAAAGAAATGGCTCACTCTTGCACTGGAAAATCTAAAGTAGAATAGGCAGATATGACCTCATCTCTTCATGCTGGAAAATTACTGCCACTTAACTTGGTGTTCTTGCCATCGTAAAGTGGTTACTGGGGAGTCAGTGATTTGGGACCAAGTGTAAATGTGGCTCAGTTGCTTATCAAGTTGGAGCGGTCTCTTGGTTGGAAGTATGTATAGTGAATGGAAAAGCAATGAACAAGCAATATTGTCTGGCTTTT
Organism: Aptenodytes forsteri; assembly: GCF_000699145.1. Classification (NCBI taxonomy): domain Eukaryota; kingdom Metazoa; phylum Chordata; class Aves; order Sphenisciformes; family Spheniscidae; genus Aptenodytes; species Aptenodytes forsteri. The sequence goes on from NW_008795492.1 coordinate 1,400,563, forward strand.
TAACTAGCCTCTTCCAGGTGTCTGGAAGGCTTGGGAGGGAAGAATTTAAAGTGAACTGTGTTGTCTGACCCTTGCATTGAAGGCAACTATGCTCTTGCTACTCACAGGACAGACTTCTGGTCTGGTGCCCCACCAGTTCATTTGGGAAGTGTGGTCCCAGGGATAGACACTGCCACAGTGTTTAGGAAAATGAGCTGGTTGCACGATGCAGGCACAGCGTACTTTTTGGGGGTGATCTAAGTGGGCTAGCAATAGACGACACAGATGGTTGTATCAATCTGTCCTCTCCTTATGCCAGTTCAGAGTACTGGGCTTTTGCTGTGATTGCAGAGCTGGGGGGACCCTGTCAGGCAGACATGGAGGTGAGGTCTGCTCACAGGCTGCGTGCTACTGGGAAGGGAGATCACCTCTCTGTGGTGGGCTGCCATGTTAGAGGTCTTCTGACTAGAATATGGCCTTTGGGAGACGACTCTTTTATGAGCCAAAGATAGTCAGGCCCAGCATCTCTGGTACTGCAGCCATTTCCAGAGAGTGCACCTGAGAGAGAAGTTCCTAAGAAAAAAGAGAGAGTGGTGGCAGTGGCTGGACGGACCTGCAATCTGTATGACTAATTGTCCTGTGCTTCACTCACGAGTGGTTGAATATACCTTTTTCTTCAGCAAATTCCATAGTTCTAAAAAAAAATAAACAGGGTCTGTTTCTGAATATAAGAGCTCAGAAGCTCTGAGCCTGGCATGGACTGGAGGTCCCCAGGTTCCCCTAGGCCCTGCCAGGGGAGTGAAAGCCAAGCTCTGGCTAGGGAAGGAACTCCTTGGCTTCAGGCTCTTGTCTCACAGCAGGACAATGTAAGCCAACGGCCCTTAGCCTTGAGGCAGGCCATGTGGGATGGGACCACTGCAATATGTCTATTTGGCATGCTTGGATGTGTAGGGATAGATGAAGCAAATTAAAGTGTATCACCCAGCAGTGGTATACTTCTCCGTGGGGAAGTCTGCCACTTCCCCAGGAAAGCTATTCCAAAGGTTTAATTACACTCTCAGTGCTGGGAAACAAGCTTTTATTTCAAAGCTGAATTTGTTTGACTTCAGTTTCTGCCCATTGGGTCCTGTTTTGATGAGGCTTACTCTTGGCTAGCTCTTCTGTGTGCAAGTACCTGTGAGTATCAATTGAGTTGTCCCTTTGCTTTATTCAGACACATTAAATTCCTTATGTCTGTCTCTGCAGGAATTGTTCTCCAGGCCCTGGTTTCCTTTCAGCTCTCATTTAAACTCATTTCCATGTCTTCCTGTTCTCTGAAAGCTGACTCTTTGATCTGGACACAGTTCTAGGGACTTCTCAAGTCTACGTACAAAGTTAAGGTCACTCTCATGCTGCCTGGCTCTTCAGTCATGCAAGAATGGCATCAGCACTGCAGAGGTCATTACTTTCTTCTCTGAATCCTTGTTTTCTGTCTTGTAAACACAACATTGCCTTTTTGGTTCCCAAATCTACAGCCTTGCATTGTATTCTGCAGTGGTGATCCAACAAAGCCCATGCTCACCTCTGCAGACAGCGCAGCAGGTCTGGGGCTGGGGTATGTGAGACTCATGGGTATTGACACAGCCTGCCAGGTTGCTGTTTTCTACCAGGTCTGTTGTCTGTGTGTTACTAGCGCTCACGGAAATGAGAAAGTTCTCCCTATGACCTCCGTTTCACAACAATTTGCTTTGCAACTTAATTGGTGTTTGTCAACATTAGAAAATTTCCAGCTAGAAAATTTCTTCAGGCTTGGCTAGGTTTCGGCAAAGTGGGGAAACAGGAGCTCTCACCCCTTCTGTTGGGGTTTTGCTGTTTATCAAGGGAAAGGTGGGGATGGGAATGTGGAGGGGAAGCTGGGTCTAATACCCTCCATGAAGGCATTAGGGTACCACTGAGATGGCTTCTTTTAGGTGTATGAGCTTTTGTAGGCAGTTGCAGAGAGGAGCTACTGAATGTGGTTCAAAGCAACCATCTGCTGTGGGCAGGCTGTGCTGCTGTACGGAAGAGCCATCTCTGTTTATGATGAATATTTTCCCTTACTGTGAACTCTCTTTTGTTTGGCCAATTTACCACAAGACTTGGTTAATCCCTTGAAAACTCTCAGAAAATGGGTAACGTTGCCTGAAGTTGATGTTTAATTAAAGGTTAAATTAATGTGTCTGCCCCCTTGTACAGTGTAACCCACAGGAGCAAAATCTAGGACTGGAGAAGGCCAGATATTACCTGCAAGACCCAGTTTGCACATCAGAATAGTGAATGTCTGACAGTAACGAAGCTGTGCTGGAATGAATAACAGGTCTTGTTCTTCCCACCTGTTCTACGTCTCTACCGTCTGCAGTGTCTGAGTCTCACTAAAGCTGCTGGGATTTCAATGCAGTGCTTGGGCATGTGCTTAGTTTCTAATTTCTCAGATTTAGGAGGGACTAAAATGTGTGTTAAATGCTTTGGTGAATGGAGTTCTTTTGCCAGAAAACAACCAGTACAGAAATCCAAACCAGAAGGCAGGGTATCTTTTTTTTTTTTTCTTTTTACGGCGTTTATGTTTTTCTGTTTAAACGCAAGTATTTCTCCTTGACAACCTGCTTGAGGACAAATAAGGTGATTGCTCCTCGTGGCTATGCTGGTTTCCTCATTTGAGTCTGCTGCTATAATGGCAGTCAGGGTTAAAAAAAAAAAAAAAAAAAAAAAAAAAAAAAAAAAAAAAAAAAAAAAAAAAAAAAAAAAAAAAAAAAAAAAAAAAAGGCAGACGGTTGGGGGCAGACGGTTGGGCAGAGATGGGATGTGAAACGTTGCGGAGAGCATGGAAACCCTGTGTCAGCCCAGAGCTTGTAAAGGGAAAACCATCACTTGGCAGAGACAGCTTAATAGGCTTGTAAAATCTGGCACCATCAAAACCATGATTTGGGTTTTATCAAAGCATGGCAGGGGAGCCTTGAGAAATGACAGCTGTGTTATCTGTCTTCAGATCATTCTGAGAGCAACATCAGGAGCAGGCTGGAAACAGTTCAGAAAATAATTTCATATTGAGGGTTTGCTGGGGGCAGAAATGTGTAGGGAAAGTTGAAATGAAAGAATTAATAACAGTATCAATAACCTTCCTACAGCAGCTATCAGGCGTGACATGAAAATGACTTGAAAGTTGTCATCTACTGTGTATTTTATTCCTGTCAGGAAGGTTTGAGGGATGAGAGGAGAATCCAAACAAGGCAATTAGAAGACTGGAGCGTGTTGGGGGAAGGAGGAATGGCTGGTGTGTAGAATCTTTCAATGCAATTTTCCCTGCCAGACAAAGGGGCTGGGCCAAATTCTGATATAGTGGAGCAAATATTGGAGCTAGCAGATTTATGGAGTGACACCAGTGATTGCAGTGTCAGCTGGTGTGCACAAGGGTGGTCTGTGCAAGATGCTGATCGTTGCAGCAAAAGGCACAATGCAGCTCTTCCTAGAAGTATATCCTAGAGGCAGAAGACTCTAGCTAGAGTTTCTTACTCACCACCAAAACCTGTGAGTCTCTGAGTACGATTCAAATTCACTGAAGTCATCGCCAAGATTTCCAGTACTTTTTCTGGGCTGTGGACCAATCCTGCTTAGTCCAGTCCAGTTAGTGTGGGTGTAGGGGATGGTAAAACGTTCTACTTTTTTTCTATCAGTGTATGTTGACTCTGAGCCATTTGTACTAATTTCCTTTTCTCCGGGATGACTTGACTCACAGCCAGGAGTTCACTGTACTTGTCTCGGGCTTTGGGATTCTGGGCCCAGACTGGAACTATCCATAGCTACTGGAAAAGAGAGCCCAGCACGTAGGTTAAACCACTTATAAATGATGGCATGGCTGAGGCAGCCAAGCTCTATTTCTGAAAGTGACTTAGTCACCTAAGAAATGAAACCGCACTGAAAATGTTCCCCTTCTTGAGGTCCAAATGCTTTTCAGACATTACCTAAGCCATCAGGCTGTGATGGGACAGACTACTGTGATCCCATTTGCCAGTTTCAGGTCATTAATGTGCAGAGGAGAAGGGACTCGACTTTCAGACTTCCCCAGAGACAGCAAGTTTCTATTGCAGTTTATGTTCAAACTTAGCCTGCAAATCATCCAGAATTGACATTGTTTTTTGACCTATATTTAGCTATACTTTTGCCACATAGCTGGCCAAACTTGCAATGTTTCCAAGGGAAAAGGGAAGAAGTGAAGCTTGCAGTCTCCATTTTCTGAAATCGCGATTGTACGTCTGAGAGCTTCAGAATACTGATCAGAGAAGCTAGTGAAAAAGAGAAACCACTTGCATGAATGCATGGCGAATGCCGAGGCACAGGCTCAGTTGCACAGGGCTGAGAATACAGTAGTGTTTATATACAGAGGGGACAAATGGTATGAGATGAGCAAGCTAGTCATTTTAGGAAGCTGGTCATTACTTTCTCTTTTGCTCTCAGAGCAGTCTCCGATATTAATTGGTTACTCCTTTGTAATGGAGACAGATATAAATAAAGAGGTTTATCCTTTTGGATGGAGCACAGGCACTGAGCTGAAGAGCAGGTACTGTCTCTGCTGCAGGAGACAGGCTGAGGTCTGCCAAGCAGCTGGAAGTCGCTGGGCAAGCAGGGAAGCAGTTTGACAGCTGGAGTGAGGTTGGCCACCTGTCTGCAGCTCGGTCCCATGCTGCACTAGTGACAGGACCGTATGTTGTTCAGTCCCAAGCCTTGGTCCACATCGGGAAGCCTCTGATGTGCTGGTGCTCAGAGCTGTGATGCATACAGATCATGGTCCCTGAAGCCAAAGGATATTTTTGCTGCTGGGGAGCTGGGGTCGCTCGTAGGGTGGGAACGTGCTGTTCTAAAGCAGAACAGGGCTTTCCCCATGTCCATTCCTGTTCCTGTAAGCTTGGCACAGAAGGAGAAAATGCCTTTTCAAGGGAAAGAAATCAGTGCATTCACTGGTCATGGTGTTCGGTGGGTTTATTTGCCAAAATAACCTATGTGCAGCCAAAGTAAGAACAGACCTCTGTGGCACCGAGTCTGTGATTCTAGGTCCTTTCTCCCTTTGAACATTTCCTGTTCTTCTGCAATACGTAGTTGGCTGGGAGTTATTCAAAGGTAGCTTCAAAAGATCAAAGTCAGATCCAGTCTTTATAGCATTCATGCCTCTGCCATTCAATTTATGCAGATATTAATGAGGTGTGTTTTATATGGTCTGACATTCATGTCTTCTGTTTACCCTAACGAGATTGTTCTGCTGTCCCTCTTGTTTTAATAAGCAACGGAGTCTCCAAGATCATGTTCTACAACAATATTTTTCCACTTTAGGATTAGCAGGAGCAAAACTAGGAATGATAATTTTAACAGGCATAAAACATCAGGATCTTGCGTCTGATGCCTTCAAAGCAGTGCATTGTCCTCTGCTTCGCCTACACTGTATTATCACAGGTTTCAGGCTAACACATACATTTCTTGCCCTTTTATCTCTCTAATTGTTTTCACAAGTTCGTTAATGATTTTGCAAAAGCTGTAGTGAAACTAAATGACATGCTCATAAACCTTTAAAGGAGAATATACCCGGCCGGCGATGGAAAAAGTCTCATTAGTCTTTTCAAATTGCTCCCAGCAGGTTTTTCTGCAGATTCAAACTTGTTAGGCGCATAAATATGCTTCTCTAATTCAATCGGCTGTGCTCATTGTGTGACAACTGAAGTTTGCTCTGCTTTTAAGTAGCCACTAAAATCACCTTTCTAAAGCAGATGTTCTGAGAGCCAGAACCGGGCTGAATTTTGAAGGGGTTTTTTTTTGTTTTGTTTTGTTTTTTTCAATCTGTGGAATTTCTTGGGCTACGGGTGTCACCTATGCTTTGTTTCCAAGAAAATTCTGTGTTAGCTCTTTGGAAAATCACTGGGTTTCTCTCTGAGCTGGGAATATTGAAGTGATGATGATATAGCATCTGCAATATATGTTCAGGCCAAGGCTTAAGATGGTGTGAGAGTTTTGCTGGGACAAAGACTAAATTCTGTATGATTAATCACAAAGTGATAAGCAAGCTCCTTTGCGGTCTCTACAGACGATATGTTCTGACACGTGCGCGGGGCAGAGAGAAGAACAGGGTACGAATGAAGGCAGCTGCAGCATCTGTAGGAAAATGTGCAACATGTGCCATGGGAGACGGTCCAAACCTCGGCGAGCCGTGCCAGGGTCATGCCTAGCCCCAGCGAGGAGGTTAAAGAAATTGGTCTTTCTCAGTGGTTTTCTTGAAAACCAAACCAAAGTGCTTTGGGCATGAAGCAGTGGTGGGAGGGAGAGCCTGATATAACAGTGTTTCAGCGCAGCAGGACATGGGGGCAAGTGTGGAGGCCTGGCCTTGGCGCTGAAGCAGCCGTGGAGGAGGAGGAGGGCTGGAGGCTGAGCGGGGCAGGCGTCCAGGCGCGGAGGAGCCGAGGGAAACCGAGACCAGAAGGCTCACTGCTGCTGCAAAGGGCAGGGGACATCCCGAACTGCTAAAGCAGCACATTTCCATACTCCCTCATCTCAAAGCTGTTCTGTCTATCTCTTTATCTGAGATAAAGAATGAAAATGATTTTCCAAGTCTTGAGAGTGCTATCATAGAATCATAGAATAGTTTTGGTTGGAAGGGACCTCTAAAGGTCATCTAGTCCAACCCCCCTGCCACGGGCAGGGACAGCTTCAACTAGATCAGGTTGCTCAGAGCCCCGTCCAACCTGACCTGGAATGTTTCCAGGGATGGGGCATCCACCACCTCTCTGGGCAACTTGTTCCAGTGCGAGTAGAGGGGCAGTTCCTTTGAGTTCATCTAGAAGAGGATATTTCTACCACACAAACCTTAATTGAAGTATTTGATTTCACTTTTTTATGTGGAGTTAATTTATGTGACACAATTAAAATACATTTTATTTATACAATAGGAACTTAGAACTGGAGTAGGTGATTAAAACAGCTGAACAGCCTCTTCTGAAATTTTAACTTAGCTAAAAGCATAATGATCCTTTGACATAATATTCTAGATGAGCATTTTTGAAAGTAAGTTAAATAAAGATGAATTTTAGATAAATACTTTACCATGTAGGCTTTATTTAGTGCCTGACACTAGAGATCTTGAAAGAGTTTTGATTGGTCTAGGCAGAGGATACTAATATATGTTTTGGGCCTTATTGCTCAAAGTTGCCTAAATGAAGTTGAACTGTCTGGTAGTGTTACTTCAAAGGGGTGAAAAACCCCTTCTGGCTGTGTTCATTCTGTGTTAAGTTGTCACCTCTCCATGTAAGGATACTCAGCCCCAAACTGGCATTCTCACATTAGAAAGTGAGTAGTCCTCGGTGACACAGACAAAAACAAACCTCTTCCCCCAAGAAAGCAAAATGAGCACATCCAAACTCAAAACTAGAAACCAAACTGCATTGAGTTGGGTTTGCATCACTACCAGTGACCGACAACTCTGCGGAGTGCTTAGCATATAGCAGAGACCTGAGACATCCCTTTTACGCAGCAGTGAGCACAACTGTTGTGGTCTTGTACAGGCCTCTCTTGGAAAGGGGATTCAGCTGTAACTCTACTTTTAAGGCCTTGCTTTGTCTGAGAATTTGCTGAAGTTGTAAATGGCTATTTTTGGTTGTTATAACTGACAGCTGTTGTAGCCTGCACTTTTGCACAGCGCTGCGTGGATCACAGTAAAGTGCAACCGTCAGCCCTGGCTAGCCCAGAAAACAAGATGCACATCTGCTGACATTTAACCTTGACTGCTGAAAAGAGCAAAGCCCTTCCCAGGGTTAATTGCTCAGCTGAAACGTCTTGGGCCGGATGCTGCACGTGTAGAACTCTCCTGACCATGGCAAGCGCTTGCTGAGCACGGCCAGGGGCCGTAGATGGCCCACAGTCTCTACATCTTCTGCAGGGTGGCGGGAGCAGAAAGCTGGGCAGGCTGTGCTCTGAACACAGCTGGGGATCCTCCTGCTCCCCAGGGCCCACCAGTGCTGCTTTCACCGTCTGTGCTGCTCCCCGCTGCTGCCCGGAGAGGGACAGATAGCTGTGGCTGTGCTCAGGCTTGCCCATCCCCTTGTTAGTTTTACTAGCTGGATGGTCTCCGATTGCTGTACAGTTTCTCTGGGATCAGAGATTGAGAGCTCAGGATTTTGCAGAAAGGGAGGTCACAGGGAAGTGCTGGTTTCTGCAAGTCTCCCAAACTGGATTTTGTTGGGGACCATCTGAAACTGCAGAAACAGGATTCTAAGTTTCCATTTTAAAATATGTTTGGCAAATCAGCTTGATTCCGCAATAAAGTGTTCAGGATAACAGATGAAACTCCTCAAAGCTTGTTGTCGTTGCTGTTTGTTTGTGAAAATGTTGAAATCTTGACCTGACTTCTTGGCATTAACTGTGGAAGGGCAAATCTCTTTTTTCTTTTTTCTTTTTTTTTTTTTTTTTTTTTCCCCAGGACAAAAAAAGTTTTCCACACAAATCTTTTGAGCCCTCATTATCTGAAAGTCACAATTTCCAGTCACTCATCACTTTGGCTATTTTAGGCACTTTTTTAGTGCCCAGCTTCAATTCATTGTTCTCAGTTTCTATAACAGAGCAAATTTCTTATTTCTGACAGCGTAGTTGTGCTGCTGCATTACTGTGTGCAAAGTGTTCTGAAATCTTTGCATAGGAGGTACAGTTCAGTGGAAACTCCTTCCGTTACACATGAGAAAATAATTTGCAATTAATTAAGTTATTGGATGAATTCCTTCTTTGTTCTGTCTGAAAATGGCCTGTGAGCAGATTGCTAAATTCTCAAACAATTCATTACAACAAATTGTTTGTGAGTTTCTTTCCTAAATAATTCCTGGTCTGACCAGAACAAACAGTTCACAATATGCGAGTGGAATTCATAATTTCTTGGTTTCTTGAGTGGCTAATATATGGAGAGAGGTTCCCCATTCAGTGTGAACTGCAGGTAGTACAAGACATGACTCAAAACTTGCTTTTGATCTGTGCTTTAATACTGGGATGTTGGGTTGTGACCTGAGTTTTCATTATCTTGAGGGACTGAGCCCAAAGAATAGGGGGCGGGTGAGTTAAACCTTACTTTCAGGTGGATATTTGCAAAGGGGAGGTGGCTGTCTGTGAGGAGGGGCCGTGTACTGGGATTTTAGGAGGGTGGGATTAGCCCCTGTAAATAGATCATTTTAAAACTCCCAAATATTATAAGTGGGAGAAAAAAAATATGGACAATTCTTGGTGGAGGAGGGAGAGCAGAGCAAATGAAAAGTGCTGTGTGGCTTGGATCTGAGGTGTGAGGCAGCCCGAAGACGAGGAGCTGGACACGAGGATGGGAAGCCAGGACAGACTGGCTACGTAGCTTGCATCTGGTAGTGCTGATAGAGGTTGTGTGGCAGAGCACTTGATTGCCAAATCGTCACCCAGCCTGTCCAGCTAGTAAATATTACAGAAGCTGAAAAAATGAATGAGAGCATAACAGAAAATGTCACCGACTGTGCCAGCAACTGAAAAGGGCTGGACTCAGTGGTGTGACACTGGCAGCCCTTTCCGTCACTGCTGCAGCCGCAACTCCTCCGTGCTCCTTGCAGGCGGCTGTCAGATATCTCGATCTGCATTCCTCTGCTCTTGGTATTTGGAAACAGCACCGGCTGCAAAAAAAGAGATGCCAGTTTTTGCTTTATTGCATTCTGTTGCTTTCTGCCTGTGGTGGTTTTGTTGCCTGACTTGGTATAAAAGCTGGCTGGAGCATTTTCTCCGCTGTACTCTAAATCTCTTTTTTTTACACCGTTCTTCCTCTTGTTACAGAGAGTTGCATGTGGCCCCGCTAAAGCCTACCTGTGCTGCCTCATGATTGGCCCTTAACACAAAAGTGAGCACCGGCTAATGAAGATGGAAGTGTTGGCATTCAGACAAGCTGATTTGCTAGTCTCTGGTCTCAATATCTTTGCCCCCCGTTAAAACCAACTAGGTAGCATATGCCACAATGTTCACTTTGTCAAAATGTTGGCTGTCCTAGATTAGTGCAGCTCCCAGACCAACTGCACTGGCATCAACAATTAGTTCATTCTGCCTCTGTTAATTAAAATAAGCTAAGAGTATTGCATGTCATCGTGGCTTTTAAAAGCATATGAGCATACTTGTGTCTATCAACCTGTTCCCATGGCTGATCTTTGTTGACCGATTCATGTTGTGTCTGTGTAATGGTTGCTAAATCTGGAACGAAACAGGAACAACAATTAGTGAAGCTCAAAAGAGTTCTTGCTTCTCAGCTGTCTTTGGCTCAGTGGCAGCTTATATCTCTTCCATCTCTCTTGTAAAGCATTAAAATTAAAGAATTGTCCCTTGCTGCTTGGGTGGTGGAGTGAAAACTGTTGAAGCAGGAGTCAGTAGATGGCACTGTTAGACCCTGCTGGGGAGGTTACAGAGCAGGTGAACAGTGCAGGTACCTCTGAAAGGTGTTCTGGTGTTTGGACTTGGCTTCTCTCCTGGGCAAATTTGTTGTAAGTGGCAGGTGGACCTTTTGTCCCTTTAACCTCTCCTGCCAGGGTCCAGTGGTCAGGTTGGGGGAATGCGTCACTAGTGTTTTGACAGGGGTTCCTGCTGGAAGGGTCCAACTTCTGAAGGTGTTTTTGCCACCTCTGCTCAGGCACCAGGTCAGACAAGGCAGTTGGCATTAGCTCCACAGATACCTTCCTCCATGCAAGATAACCGATGAAAGTGCCCAGCTGGGCTTCGCGAGGATAGGGAGTGACATTTCAGTTTTGATTTCTGTGAAGGTCTCCAGGGCATTTCTAAGGAGCAGGGAGAGCCATGGCTGCTGGGGGAACTGGCACAGAGGCAGCATGCTGTGGAGATCAGCACCGTGCTTTTCTGTGCGAGCCTGGCTCCTTCTGTGTGGCAGTAGCTCTCTAATACTTCAAAATGGCAATATGGCCTTACAAAGAATAGCCAGTTCTGCACTGCTGATGAGATAGCTTCATTTCCTAAGGGATGATTCCTAGAAAACTAACTAGCATTGCTGTAAAATGAGGATTTGTGGTTTAATAGTTATCATGGGAACAGCTCCAGGAATCCCTCTGCTACACAGTCACCATCTTGCCCAGGCTTCTGTTCTCTGAGCAAGGCCGTTCTTCCAGCTTCTGGAGCAGACACTGAGCTTGACATCATGTTCATCTGTCCATGCACTGTAATATTGTCAGTGACATTCAGTACTTTGGGGATTTTTGACTGCTGACTTTCAATGACATTTGGAGCAATCTCCATGGCCAACGTGAGATACTCCTCTGTGCTAAAGAAAGAGACTGTTGCATTTAAAATATTGGAGTACATGAGACACAGAAGCAGTTTGTGTGATTTATTGGGAAGACAACAATGCGCCATAGCATGTTCTGTAAATATAAGCACAAACAAATCATGCTACATCCCGCTGTAAATTTCCTTTACTGCTAAAGTGTCTAAATTAATAAATGCAGCAATAATGGATTAATTCAAACAATAGGTTCTATCACAAGCTACTTGGTCATTAAGATGGGGGCACACTCGGCTGCCCTGACGAGGATATAGGACTTCAGATGATGGTGACATGGGACAAAACAACATGTCACTTAGGGTGTGGCGTGATGCCCTTGAATCTGCAGGTTAGTCCTGGGGAGACTGGAGAAAGGGGCTGCCTCGGTTTCTGTGCTGTAGACCACCCTCTCTGAACCACTTCTGCATCTTACAGGAAAGACTAACCTGCATCTATCACTGGCTACCACCCCTTGACCTCACTCTTTTAATGTGTATCAGGCATAAGACAGGTGATTCCTACATTGTAGTGTCTGAATCCCTCCCATATTGGGTTCTTACCCACTTTTGCTCTCTTTATATCCAGAGGGTGGGAACAGGGAGAATTGCTCTCAGTTTGGACAGATTCCCCAAAAGAAAGAAACAAATAAGTAAATACATACATTTTTAAAAACAGTATTAATTTTTACTTGCGATGAGGCTGACAGAAGAGAGAAGCTGGCTGACGGGAGGCAGTGTGGCGTGTCTGTTACCACATCTCGTACAAAGTTTGATATAGCCAGCTGGCAAATACCAGCGACTCTCCTGAGTTCATAGCTCGTCCTGTTTGTGTTGACATTTCTGGCAAGGAAAGGTAAAGAGTTATCCCAGCTGCAATAACCTGTGAGGTCTCGCTCTGTGTTTTTCTTAATTTGCCTGAAATTAAAGACTCACTCAGCAAAAGCGATTCGCGTGCCCGCGTTTCCCATCGTTACTACTGGCTGGGGAACCTGCAGTAGGAGGATGCTTTGGGAGATGGCACCTGTAGTGATCCAGTCCCAGCTCCATAACTGCACACCAGGAGCCTCACAGCGTACACCTTCCTTTCCTCCCTCTTAAAACCTGACTTTGTTTTAAACTGGCTCCCTCCAAATGCAGCACAGAGCTGGTGTGAGGTGCTGCAGCCCTCAAATGAGCAGCAGGCTGAGCCCTGCTGTGTTGCTGGAGAGTCAGGTGTGGGGGTGCTCAAGGAGCTCCTGAAGAAAAGCCTTCAAATAAGTATCTTGACCGTGTGTCCTTGTACAGGGACTTGCTGTTTTAGCAGGGAGGGCTCTGTGCTCCCATGGCTAAGTCACCCTTCTCATACTGTTCACAGCATGCCGTGCTTATGCTGTTTGCAATTTGGAGTCAATTTGGATTGTTTTTTATTATTTGTTTGATATTAGCTGCTAGATAACATAGAGAAGCTTTACCTGAATTCCTGCCCAAGCATGTGAGATGTTGCTGATGGGCAGAGGCTGTGTAAAAACACCCTTAACTCTAAAGAAGAAGCTGATGCTGATAGTGGGTTTCCTTTGAACTATCAGAGTCCATTTCAGCTTCAGATGCCTTCGCACAGAGCCCTTGACTTTGTCATTAACATTGAAGTCTTTGGGCCTGATTCTCTTCTCCTGCCAGACTTACCCTGAGGTGGCACTTGAATTATTTTCCTCTTGATTCTTACATCAGAGTGAGACAAATATCTGATTTCCAGCATGAACCTAGAATATATATTAAAAAAAAAAAAAAAGAAGAAGAAATGAGCCAAAACTGAAAGGCCTTTTGCAATACAGTGGAAATATAAGGCACACTTGATACAAAATTGGTTGGAGTTGTTGGGAAGCTTTACTTTCATTGCAGTGGTCTTTGGTCATAGGGTATAATGGCATGGCATTTTGTCTTAGCACATGAAGCCTTATTAAAAATATAGAGTGGATGTGGGATATTGGACTGGTATTTTAAATAATGATAAAAGAACCAGTGCTGAGGTCTGAAGAACATTTTATTTCATTTGAAATAGATGCCAGAAAAAAATCTGCTATTTTAGTAATCTAAATTTTGCTGAACATATTTCTGATTAAATACTTTGTCCTTTGAATTGCTACTGTGGTTTAGGTGAAATATGTCAGGTAGTTCTGTCATTATTTGATGTTCTTTAATAGACTTAACTGGAATCTTATTTATGGATCAAATCTATGGGCCAAATAGCAGTAAGAAATCCTTTTTCTTTCTGATAAGATGATGTACGTACCCTGAGAAAAGCAGTGGCGGCATGCTCTGCCAGCTCACATTCTCCTTTTGCTAGGGATCTCTGTGATGTATATAGACAGAAAAATAAATACAAAGAAGGTTTTCTTACGGTACTTTCCTCTTTTTTAGTTATAATACAATTTGGTGAACACAGGTTACACCTTTGGAAGGGAGATAAATACAGTGCTGCAGATGACTGCTAAGAGGACAAGATATATTGTGTGCTCAGAAGAATTCTTTCTCTACTCCCAAGCCCAGACTTTCTCAGTTGAGAAAGTATATTTGCGTATACATACAAGCCTCATGTCAACCAAAAAATACCAGGCCAGCCAGGGACCAGAAGGGAAGCCAGAGAGAGCAAGGGCATGACTGAACATTGGCAATCACTGACAGGCTCCAGGTTGTCTCTTGATGTCACACCGCTGCTTGGTTGAGTTCATCAGTCGTTAGTTGAACTAGATTCTGTCTCCCAGCAAGTTTTTCCTGTAAACTTTCATATCCTAATCATTATCCTCCTTGTTACTCCAAAGAGAATACTGAGAGTCCTAGCAGGGATGTCTGATGTCTTCAGCTTCCTTTTTAAAATACTTCTCAGTCTCTGCCCAGGTTCCGAAAACCCCTAGCATCTCTTACTGAGAGGTGGCAGCAGCATATTTGACCTTTAATTCTCCTCTTCCATTTCCCCCACCCCAAGAAAAGAAAGGGTACCTGTTCTTCCTACAGTGTTGAACATGTTGTAGGTTGTTGGACAGTAAACTTGCTCTCACACACATGCTTTAGTAAGGCCATGATAGCACTAGTTAAAAAGTCCACAATTAAAAGTCAACAAGAAGAAAATGCTTAAAAAGTGGTGATAAAACTATGACTGAGCCAGAGCTGATTTTTGAACCACTGCTGCAAAAGCACCAAGGTTCTGGGGAGGAAAGTTCCTTCTTAACCCTTTGGCCTTTTTAGCCTATTGTACAAGCAGATGCTTGGGGATGGCAAGTCTTCCTGAAAATTTATTGATAGGACTAGCTAAATAAATGCATATAGTTTAAAAGTCACTTTCTCTGTGCCTTTCTCCATCTCCCCTACCAAAATAGTTCTTGTTGATTTTCCTCCTATTAACCAAGTTTTTCAGGAGATTAGATTCAACACAGTAGTTAATTGCCAAATTTATTAAATGTTAAGGCACTAGTTATCTGAAAAAGAAGTTCTCCAGACAACTATTAAGGTCTGGAGAGGGTATTTTGTCATTGTGTAGGAGGTGAACTTCAATTTGAATCAACATTTAGTGTTCAATGGCAGGGTCCCAGGAGGTATGTGAGTTATTGATAAGTGGGTTTAGATGTCTTTGTTTAAAGTATTTTGTTATTTATATCTCTGAGTCCCCCCAAAGCAGTAAATTGTCAGACGTGGTTTAAGTGTTAGTAGTTCTGCTGTCAAATCTAGTGAATGAGGTTGTATGGCTCCTAAAACATATTTGAAAGCCTTCACACCTTCATGTGATGCTGCTTGGAGCCTTTGTCAAAAACAACATTTTCTGATTTGGTGTTGGCATTATAGTTGTAAAAGAGAAGAAACGTCTCTTAATGCTGGCTGCATGGGAAGCTGTGATGCTGAAGCGAGGCAGAAAAAGTCAACATTGAGAAAAAACAAATGCTGTTCTCATTGCAGTTGTAAGCAGGTTTGGGACATGCCAGAACACAGAGGTGAGGGTAAATAATAAGAATATGCATCTGCAGCTCTTTTCAGGTGTCAACTGATGTTTAGGACGGGCACTGACTGGGTATGATCCAAAGCCTGCTGAAACGAGGGAGTATTTTTGATGGTGCCCGTTGGCTGTGGCCTGGGACTGTGATGAGTAACGGAGGAGGGGGCAGATTCCGTGTTTGCCTAATGCTCTCTCAGGTGGTGGAGGAAGTGAGGCTGGCAGGGAGCATGGTCTGAAGACTTCATCTGGGAGCACTTTTCCATTCTTGGCTCTCAACTCCTGTCCCAACCAGCCTGTGGCTAACCGGCTCGGTGAGAAAGTCTACAGGGGATACCACGGCGATTAAGATATCTGAAGCAACTGCTTCCTTCAGATAGTCCAAGTGGGGGACACCAGTGAGATTTTCGCTCTCTGTGGGTGGACCTGTGTGGTACTACTTCCTTGAGCAAGGCTCTGTGTAAGTCATATTGCAGCTGATTTTCCTTGGAGTGGATCAGTTCTGGTCACTACCCTCTGCGTGATGGTGCTTTGGGTTGTACATTGGCTTAAATGTTCCCTGTCCCCACATGGTCTCTTAAAAAGCTAATTTCTGTCAGTGCCTGCTGGCACTGCCCTGTCTGCAGATGAGTTGGTGTTATTACTTGCTGCTACCGTACTGATTGCTCTCCAGGGGAATGACCATCACATCAAGGTTTCTGCTGAACGCAGGACGTTTGCTGCTCCTGCTGCTTCAACACCAAAATCTGACTTTAAAAAAGGGCAGATCTTTTCTTCTGCCATCACCCCAGCTGTGCTGTCAACTCCGCTCATGAAGGCACTCTGAATAATTGATTTCTGCCTTGTGCAAAACCAAAGGCCAAGGAAAGTGTCATCGACACTGGTAGATAATTTGGCTCAAAATCCTTGGTGAGGCAGTGACCTTGAATAACTGAGAGGTCAGAAGATCAGGGCCACCAATTCTGTAACCCCTATGATCATGTCAGCACTTGAAAGCTACTGGGGGGCAGGTACAGACTAAATCTGTGCACACACACTCCTGTGCTGGACTACACCAGTGCAAGAGTTAATGAGGGACAGATCCACGTGTGACTCTGCATGATCCAGGTCATTGATGGATCATGCAGAGTTAAGCTTAACCACTGCTGGACAATGCCTTGTGAAACCTTCTTTCTCTCTGGCTTGATAAGCAAACAAAAATACTTTCTCATCCTTAAGAGCTGACAATTTACCTTCACAAAGAGGAGAGGAAATTAAAAAATTAAAGGAAACCCAAACGATTTGACTCTCTTGCCAGCATCCTATGTTTCCTTAGGCTTTGCTCCAGTGCTTGCATTGTCTGTACTGTTAATAACACTGTGTTTTCCCCTGGAAGTTAGCTACTTTTATATTCTTGCCTCTTTTTAAAAATGTGACCTTTAGCTTTTGAGCTTTCATAATTGCTATCAATCTGTTCTATAAGGAAAAATAATAGAAAGGGCAAAAATTATAATCTGATCTGTCTGACTTCAGTCTTTGACCCCAGTATTTTCTCTTTTAGAAAGGTCTCCCCCCACCCTTGGGAATGCTAACCCCTGCCTGGAGGATGGCTGCTGGGAGCATACAGCTCCTCCTGTGTGCATCCACTGCAGCCTTGTGTAAAGGCAAACAGGCTTCCTCTTGTTTCTAATTACGCCTTCGTGTCCTGCCCTTCCCACTGCCTTTTTGACCTGCTATTTGTATTCAGTAGCCACAGTCATCCTCCGGCTCAACCTCCCGTGCCCAAGAGGCCTCTCAGTGTCATGCGTTCCCTGGAGCTGTGCCTGGGGTGCAGATTTATTATTCAAAATCTCAGACTCAGTCAATGCAAGATGATATTCCTGTGATGAAAGCTGGCCCTAAACTACCTTGTACTTTCTTGTATGCCTTGCAATTTCAGAGCGAACATACTTTTAAACTCCAGATATTTGAGTGATGGGAAGTTGGTTTTTCAACCCTTTTCAAGTAATTTCACTCTGTCACTGTACTTCTCCTGAGTGGGATGCAGACCAGTCTCTGTCCACCGAGTGTCCCCCTTCAGAAACACCTCGTATTATAATACGGTACAAAGTGAACAAATATTGAAGAGAAAGCTGGAGGCCAGAAGATAATTCCTTTCCTCTTGTCTTAACCATGTATACCATGAAAGCATCTTTCCAGCACCTAATGCTTGAATAATTCTCCTCTTTAATGCCTGAAAGCTCTGCTCACCTCCGCCTTGCTGGCTGACTGAACTCACGCTGCCTGCGTCTCCTTCCAGGATGACAGCCAGGAAATTATTACAGTGCAATTCAAAGACCATAAAATACAGGACGAGCAGATGGCAGGTCACATCTCCTTCCCATGAATAGCCTATGTCACTGTGGCACTGCTTCAGCATATGCTGAGCCGCACTCACAAACAAGAAGCATCGCCATTGGAGAAGATATCTGTCAAGGCAACATCCCAGCAGCACAGACCTTACGACTGTGACAAAGAACTCGGCCATTGGCAAGAAGCTTTAGTGACAATGAGCTTTAAATACCTGCTGCTAAGATAATCACAATAATCTGTCTGCCAGCTTTTTCCTAATGTGCATTTTCTAATTCATTGTGGGAGGCAAAATCCTTTGACTGGTGGAATGAAGACGTGGCACTGTGACTATAATTTACATTGTTAAACAACTGGAAGGAGCAGCTATCAAAAGCTGGAAATCCTACCCAAAGCAGAATAGCTGCCTTCACAGATTAATTTTTAAAAAGAGATGAGAAATTAGTGTTTTCATAGAAAGGAATTCCTGATGTGAGGGATCCTCAGTTCTGTGAAAGGGATTAAAAAAGCAAACATCCCAGTTGCAGGATTTGCTGTGGTTCTGTTCCCCTTCTGATCTTTTTGAATCTATCCTTGGAGTAGGGGATCTTACCCTCTACCTCTCTACCTTACTGCTCTGTGGACTACTGTGCTTTGTGGGGACAAGATGCTGGAATAGCCATTGTGGTCATTCCTGTGGTCCCAAAGAGGATGTTTTCAAGCAAATTCATTTCTCTTCTGTCTAATTGGGAAACTCAAACAAAGCTCTGTCATGTATTGGCCCTTGGTGCAACAGTCAAGATGATCCCCCTTATCCTTTCAGCATTAATTACAAAACACCTCTGCTCCTATGAGCAGCACTTTGCCGAAGAAGGCTGTATGTTACCTATTAATCAGCAGCACAGTTGGGTATATTTGATGCATAGTGACACACCATGGTGTAAAAATTGCCATCGTTCCTTTACTACTAGTGGTACTAGAACAAAAGAAGGATCTGAGATTCAGAAATTTCGTGGTAGAATGGAGTTAGTAGTTGGATAGGAAAGTATCTTCTCAACAAATAAGGAAAATACTACATCTAAATGAGCCACTGAGCTCTAACAGCAGGGCTAGCAGGTAAGTAATGTGTACTGAGAGAAGCACAGCTATCCAGAAATCACTCCTTACACAGTTTATTTTCAATTAATGAAGATGATTGGTTTTCTTCCTTTCACACTCAAAGCCTCCTTTTTCCCCCCCTGCTGAGGTGAGTGAGGGTGACAGGGAGCAAGGAGCAACTTGTCAACCTGCTGCTCAAGTGGCAGCTCAGGACCTTGGTCCACCAGCGGCACCTGGCTTGCATGAGAGCTTCTCATGCAGATTTGGATAATGCATGAAAAACACCTTTTCTTTGTCTCCCTTTAGGTGAAATCTGCTGTAATGTCACCCTGTTCCCACGTGAGTACGTCTGTGCCCTGCAGAGGCTGTATTTGGCACCCTTGTTGGCAAACCCCTCTGAGAGGCAGACGTTCATGGAGCTGGGACTTGCAACTCCCTGCTCACCTCCGGAAACGGCCCTTTCAAGGACATTTTCAAGGCATGTTTGCAGAAGCTTGCATTGCTGCTTGCTGTTCATGCTGAGGAATAAATTGGATTTGACTGTCTGCAGCTGCTTTTGGCACCTTTCACTAGTGCAGAAATTCCCATTGTGATCTGTGAAAAAATAACCACCAAAAATCCTTCATTTTCTAAGAAATATTCCTGGGCAAAATGTCACCTTTCATACAGGCCATCTGAACTTAGCCAATTGTACTGTTTATTCAACAGGGAGCATTCTAGTTTGCAGTTTGCATTTCTAAGAATTGAATTTGCTAAATGGAGCACTTCCCACTGACAGAGCCGGAGTTGTGCTATGCTTTTTTTTTTTTTTTTTTTCCCCCTGGGAACCCTTTTTTTTTTTTACATTTTCAAGGCATGTTTGCAGAAGCTTGCATTGCTGCTTGCTGTTCATGCTGAGGAATAAATTGGATTTGACTGTCTGCAGCTGCTTTTGGCACCTTTCACTAGTGCAGAAATTCCCATTGTGATCTGTGAAAAAATAACCACCAAAAATCCTTCATTTTCTAAGAAATATTCCTGGGCAAAATGTCACCTTTCATACAGGCCATCTGAACTTAGCCAATTGTACTGTTTATTCAACAGGGAGCATTCTAGTTTGCAGTTTGCATTTCTAAGAATTGAATTTGCTAAATGGAGCACTTCCCACTGACAGAGCCGGAGTTGTGCTATGCTTTTTTTTTTTTTTTTTTTTCCAGCTGGAAGCCATTTTTACTTGTATCATAGAGCTTCTTAGCCCTGTTGAATCTGGCTTAGTGTTTCTCAAGGGATGGAGGAAGGATTTCTAATAGCTTTCCAACCCACTTTAGTCTCTCTTCATAACGCAAACTCTCAGCAAAGCAGACTCGAGCAAGGTCTTTGTCCTGGATGACTTTTTGCTAAATAAGTTAGCAATGCCCTAGTTAGCAAAATCTCTTACCCCCTGTGGATGCGTTCAAACTTACTGGTACACTACAGCGGGGCCGTGACAAAGATAACATGAGAAATGCTGAGAGGAGTTGTGTCACGTTTAAACCTTAATGCAGCCAATACCAAACATGTGTACTCAGACGCGCCAGGGAGATAAAGAAATATTTTGACCTGAATCAGAAAAATCTGTCATTTTCTCACAGAGAACCTGAAACTGGTCCCTCTTTTTCTCTCTTTCACAGATGAACAGACAGAATAAGCTGTCCACCTGCAGAGAATGAGTTGACTTTGCCTTTCAAGAAGAACATCTGTTTCTTCTACATGAAATTTATTAATAAGTGTGTTTTCCACAGCAATCTTAGTTCCTAAAAATATGTATCCTAAGGTTTGTTAGTTAGTTGGTTTTTTTTTTTTAAGACTTCTGTGGAAGTTGTATGCTGTAGGGTCATGCAAAAGGGAGCAGGTACATGTAAAAACTTATTGCAAATTCTTCCAGACTAGACTTTCCTTTTTTTTTTTTTTCCTAAATGCTTTTTCTTATTCCTGTCATACAGTGAAATGAATCTTTAGATGACAGATACTGGACGCTGACAGGCATCTCATCTTGTATTGAGGCTAGTGACAGTCTGAAAGAAATTGCTTATCTGAGTCAACAGCGAGCTTCTCCAATTGTGTTTGTCTTTGGTGCTAATTTCATTTCTTTGCTCAGTTTTCCTGGAATCTGAGCACACACACTGACCTGATAAATAACTGAAGCCGGCAATAAAGATAAAGGAAAGTTCTACACTTCAGAGGTCAAGCTAGCCTCCAAATCATATTTGCCCTAATGGAGAACAAATTCAACACTACCAAAAGTCAAATGAATGTTTAGTCACCTGAGAAAATACCATTATAAGCTGAAATGAGCTCTCATTATTTTTTCCATTTTATTTCTTTAATTTCTCCTTGGCTTCTGCTACAAAACTAAAAATAGGGGCATTAGTCACAGGGTACTTCAGAGGCACCCTCAAGGCAGAAGCAAGGTTCTAAGGTAAATCAGAGCTGGTGGCTCTTAAAATGGATGAAATCGCTTGCATTAGGCCTTCAGGGTGCATATTTTCATTTACTTGATTTATTCCTATTGTTTAAGCTGTGATGTGAAGTGGCACAGACGCGATGGAGCCAGGCTGATGAGGAACTTTATAGTGAGCTGTCAGGGCAGAAAATCCCATTGTGAAGGGACTCTTTCCTCAGGGCTGTTTGTGAGGACAGTGCAGCAGAAAGCTAAGTGAATGATTTAAAAGGAAAAAAAAAAAAGAAAAAAGACACATGGGGAAATAGGCAGGTAAATTATCTGACAAGTTGTTAGGCACCAAGGTGTTGGACAGCCTGGTGCAAACGGCTGCAGAATTGGGCAGAATCAGACCTCTTTCTGGAAGTGTGGTGGTGATCCCTTTCTGGAGGTGAGGAGGATGTCTCAGCCTCTCACCCTGCTCTGCGCAGTGGCCGATTTGTCTCCAGAGGCTTCCCCTTCCCACATGAGCTGGTCCCTTCCTTCTCTGCCCGGCCTGGGAGATGCTGGTGACTTGTATCCTGATTATATCCGTAAGGCTCCCTCTGCCTTCTTACATGCTTTGAGCGTGTGAATGCAAAGGCTGGTAGCTGTCTAATGCGATATTTCTGACAGACAAACCTGTTTGTTTTGGAGCCCTTTGGGGTTTTTTTTCTGTCATTGCTGATGTCATCAGGTCACATTCCCATGTCATTGTATCACCAGCATCCTAGAAAGAACATCCTGGGTAAGGCATCTTGTCAATAACAAGGTGTTTTATTGATAGATATGCTGCCTTCTGGAGAAATAATGGAACTAGCAGGGCCAAGTACTGCTTTGATAGCGGGGCCAAGACTTTCTCTTGCAATTTGTATCTTGGAAATTTCATAAAACACATTTATTTTGCAAAGTATTGAAAGAGAGTGAGGAGTTACTGTGGAGGTAGATATTAGCATGGACTGGGGAAGAGTGGAGAACCTTTTATGTATCCCACTGTGTCGCTGTAAAATCTCAGCACTGTCTTACCTCACTTGATATATGTTTTCTTACTATGGACATATGAGTCTTAATTGGTTACGGGAACTTTTCTACTTACTTTAAGTGCAGTTGTGGAGTTCATTAAAGGCAGCTACATAGCTTAGGTCTACATACAAAGGATGAAATATTTGCTGTTCTGTGGGTGTCAATTATTTATTATAGAAATCTCTTTGTAATGAAACTTCATCTGATTTGTGTTCATGATGGCAAAAGTAATTCTAAATGATCGACTTGCATGTTAGTGTAGTACATGGAAAAGGGTGGACACATCAGTAATGCCTTTGAGTTTCTGTGCTACAGAAACATATGTACATCATAACAGAGCTGTCAGCAAGTTGTCATGAAGCTGACTTACCACTTAAACTGAATTTTTTCACCTATGTAAGATAGTGTGTGGGTTTTATAGTAAGTTACATTAAACCAGCTTACTGAAGGATGTCTTACTGTATTTTGTGGCTTTTGTTTATCCACTTGTACTGCCTTTGTAATGGGAATTCATTTGGTGCAAGTTTCCTGTAAATTTCAAATGCAAAATCCCCAAACAAAAATCCCCAAGCAACTCCTTGCTCCTGTTTCCACAAAATCAAAATATTTTCAGAAGAAAATTCTGATTTTTGTCAAAATTATTTTCTCTTCAGAAAAAACCCCAGGCGATATCATGGTTCGTTTCAATGTTAACACAAGCTGCCAGAGGTGGTGTATTTTTAGTGATGGGTGTGTCCCTTCTCTTTCATTGTCCAGGTTTCCAGCTCGTGTACAGTTCCCTGGTACTGGGACATTTCTCTTCTCAAGGAGCTGGGGGATTTCTGTGTCAGTGATGCATCTGGGAGACGCAGCCCAGTGGCAGAGGCCAGGCTGAAGAGGAGGCTGAGAGCAGGAGGTATGCAGCTGTATGGGCACAGCCATGGGCAGTTTACAATCAGATATGTCAGTGTTTTGTTTTTTAAGTGAAGTCTTCTGAATTTTTCTTTTAAGGCATATCCCTTTCTTTCATTCACTTTGGAATGAAAACAAATATCAATTTATCAGACATCTTAATTTTTGACCAGCTGTATCCAGAGGTCAGCAAGAGTTTTGGTTTTTAACCTGTTTCCCCCATCAAGGGGTCAAAGCCAGCTCCATGAAAGCATGTCGCTTTCTAGCACAAAATATCCAGTTTTAAGGACAAAAGGACAAATTCTTTTCTGGAGGAGGCAGGTTTGATGATTCACAATTGTAACGACATATCTATTCCAGGGTTAAACTTGGCCAACTGTTTATAAGTGCACACAATATAACAGATGTAAATGCAGTATGTATTGTTTGGCCGTGGGAGAGGGAGTGCTGCTCCTCACATAAAAACAACAAAGTGGATGAATCTGAGAGCTAATATAATATCCTAGGCACTCCTCCATATATCAATAGGAGGAATAGTACTAAAAAGGCTGCTTCTCAGATTTTAATAAGATGGTGTCTGTGAAGATTACATTTTGGCTTATAGTACAATATTTCATTTTCCTCAGTTCTTTAGAATCTTTTCTAATAATAAATCTGTGTGTACATTTTGTGGTTGCAAACATATTTTAGGTCACTCATTCAAGTGACATTAAAAAAAAAGTACTAACAACGAATATAAAATGCTGCTGGTAGATGGGTGCAATAGTTCATCTGGTAAACAAACTGTTACTGAAAAAAAAGTTACTGGTACTGTGTATGACAATTATGGCAAATGAAAATGTTAGTTCAGCTCCATGTCACCAACGCCATCAGCAGGCAGATGGCTTTGAGATAACCCCAGTCAGACCGGCCATGTCTGTTCCAACAGCAAAGATAAAGTTGTTTTTCCTGTCCCTATATTTAACCTAGCCCATACCAATCCAATGTTCTGTTGGATAACTGGTAATAAGTCTCCAGAAATCAACCATTCAAAGGAAATCCCTAGTTCTCACTCAGTACTCTTTCTTGATCTTGTAATTTGCTGTACCATTCGTGGGGCTGCATTATGTACTGGGCTCTTAATCCAGCCATGCCTTATAACCAGATTTCCTGGGAGCTGGAGGCAGGAAAAATTCTTAAATGTTATTGATTTAATTTTCTTTCAAATATTTAGATCCTGGCTGATCAAGTATGCATGACACCAGTGTTGTGTTTACTGAAAAACAAACATTTACAGTGGTGGGAAAATTGTCTATCTATATCTCATCTTAGATTCGACACCTGTGTCAACACTCCCACTTGTATAAGAACAGTATATTCTCTACTAGTAGGAAGTAGTACAGGCAACCCAGCAAGTATAAACTACATCCCTGAGAATTCCTGTTGCTGTGTCTGGGGTGGCAAAGAGTGACATTAGTCTTTTGAGTTGAAAGCTCAGAGCTGGCCATTGCTGTTTTAACTCAAAGTGTGCAGAATGGAGTAGAAAATATCATTACTTTTATGTTAAGTGAGTGAAAATGTGCAAATCACGGAATATGCAGCAGGTTTTTAACTCTCTTGAGGACAAAATTAGATCTCTATAAGCTTTGCTGTAACTGATTTGCTGGTGAGGCCAAATTTCATGAAAAAAAAAGCTCACAGAAATTATTTTTTTGATTTAAACTCCTCTAAAGGTTCTAACTGTCCGAGGTTCGTGTGCTGGCACGTTTGCAATAAGCAGTTCAGTGGAAGGGTGGCTCAGCGTAAAACTTGTTGGTGGGTAGAATTATGGATTTAATATATTCAACACCATTAATTGCACCTGCTATTTACTTAGTGTTTTACAGGGTCAAATTGTCATCCTAACTGATTTATGCAACAGTCAAGATCTTTTATACATTCTAACCTTGAAGCAGGACGGTAAAATAATATATGACTCATGTCACCCAGAAAGTCAGTGGCAGTGTTAAGGTTGGTCCCATAGTCGCCAGAGGCACCTAAGGGCTTGTTCCCCCTCCATTTTACTGTACATGGACACTTGTATGGCTGAAGTTCAATTTAGGTGATTTTTCAAGAAAAGGCAAATTCTTTCTGTGTGTCTGATGAAGCAGAATATGTGTAAGGAACAACCAAAATTATTTTAGGAATAATCAGAAATGTTTAATTCAGCTGAGAGAATCAAAACCCAATAGCCACTGAGACACAGAGCTAAACACAGAGTACCAAATAGCCACCAACAGTTCAAGGTCTCTTTATGGCCACCTTGTGAGCAGTCTGCACTCTTGAATATATTAAGCAGCTGTGAGTAATGAACAAACTTGTAAAAATTAATATGTTTTTTCGAGGGACAGTTAATGAGCTGAAGAAGGGCTAAATTTACTGAACAAGTCATTTATTTAATGAACAGTTTGACTCAAGAGTATGGCGCCTCTGTTGCAGCTTGTAGCAGGACCTAAGGGGCCTGTATGTTTTATTCGGATATAAACTGCCTCCTGTATATTTTAGTGCTATGGCAGCTTTCTGGCCTTTCCAACAGGATGTGAACAGTTAGATAATGACAGCAAGCAGAACGGAAACAGTGGAGTTAAGTCCTGGAGGAGCATCGCCGCGGCCAAGATACAGCAAGATTAAAAAGGGGATTGGACTTGAAATTGAACTAGCAAAAACATCCTGAAGGGTGACGTTAGCAAATTTTGGAAGGGAATTAGCATGTCATCCTTCAGATCGTAAAGTAAACTTTATTAGTGGCTGGGATGAGACTTCTTGGAATGAGAAAATTATCTCCTGTGTCCTGCTGCGGCCTCTCTCTGATAGATCTGAAGTTGTCTGGTGTCCTGCGGCAGGATCTATGCAAGCCAGAGGCTTGATCCATTTTGGCAGTTCTCATGCATCTTTTAAATCTTGTAGACACTTCCAGCACAGTCGTGGTGTTGACATGTATAATAGAGTATGATGGGGAGGCTACTTGCCTATTCCCATGGGAGGTTGTCAACAATTAGTTTTTCCCGAGGCATCTGGGACTGGTCACTAGATGCTTGACTTGGCTGGCTGATCCCATACAGTAATTCCTGTACAGTTTTCAGCCTTACTGTGCTTAAAGCTAGATCAGTCTGGGAGAAGAATTTAGTTTTCCGTATATTTGCTGATGCCTGCACCGGTGTTTGAAGGGAAACAGCTGACCATAACTTGCACATACAAACCAGGGAGAGCAAATCAACAAATAAGCTGTGTGATATCATGGCAAGGAAGCCACTTCCCGGCACCTGCAGTATATGAAAGGGGATATAGCACGGCTATTTTATAGCCATGGGAATACTTGGCTCCAAGTTAGTAAACAGGATTAATGAATGATTGTTTTGTTGATGAAAAACACGTAGCATTTGTGGACTGTTGAGGGAATCAGGTGCCAGGAAGAAAATGTACTAAGCCACTGCTTTTAGCCCTGAGTGGAGATGCAGGCCTTGGAAATGGGAAAGTGTATTTTAAAGAGTAGAAAACAGATCGATAAGTGGTTCTCGGGGAGGAATGTTTGGTGTTGGTTAAATGGTCAACCTGCAGGGAGCTAGAGAAGGAAAAGCTGTATGAGGAAGGATGAGAAAAGCTGTTACAGAAAAAGGGATTTAGTTGTTAAAAGCAGGGCCATACCTGATTCAAAATTTTTTCATATTAAAAAAAAAAAAAGAAAACCTAACCCTGAGTGAATAAAGCATCAATTTTCCTACATTTTAAATGAGATCTAAAAAAGAACTCAGTAATGGCATTGGTTGCCATGGTGTTTAAATGTGCAGCTCCACAGACACTTCAAATAACAGGAGATGCTTTTATCTGCCTATGTGGCTGAGTTAATTTTCATCTGCTGGAATTATTCATTTAGTTTGCTTTAATTATTCTATATTGGCAGTATCATAGAAGGGCCTGATCCTGCCATCTTAATACAGAGCGAGCTCTTTTTGACTCCAGAGGAAGAAAGATTAGATGCAAGCTGAACTAGTCAGGAGATGCAAATGGGAATGCTGTGGCTCTGGGCTTGCAGAGGTGCACATAGAAACCCTGCTGATGGCACAGATGTCCATTTAAATTGGCGTCAGGGCAAAACTGGGCAGAGAAAGACTCACCAGGCTCGGGGGTGTGAAGGTACATGGAAAATCCACAGAATAGGTGCTGTGTCCTGTTAACACAGGCACTGGCGCTCTCCCAGGTCTGTTCGGAGGGACTGTTGAGGTTGGAAGATTCGCTCTTGTGTCCTCCCAGGTTTTGCCCTTTTTTCGCCAGAGCAGTAATATCCCCAGCTGGGCTAGGGGACCTTGGTGAAGCGGGCAAAGCCTGTCCCCTCACTTTACTCACCTCCGAACTGCTGGCATGTTAGACTGCCCCATGCCAAATGGGCTTTTGAGCTCACTCCTTTTGCATGTCTTTTGTGGCACTGGGAATGGTTATTGACCAAATAAAAAGGTTACTAAGTAGATGGGACCTGCAGTTAGGTTCCCAAATCTCTACCGCACTCTTTGGTCTGACTTTCAAAGTGCTGAACGCTTGGCTGCTCCCATGGCCTTTAGTGGTACCTGCCGGGCGGTTGCTGCCACTGATAGCAACACCACTGGGTAAATGCTAAAATCCCTGCTCCTGCACCCTGTTTGCAGCAGCATCCCTATGCCCATGAAGAGCCTGGAACTTGTTTCAGATCTTGGCTCATATACAGAGTTTATTGATCCTGTGCCTTACTACCTTTGTATCTCACTGGCTTAGCTTACTCTGTCCCCTTGTATTTTGGCTAAGAACACAGCCATCAATACTGGCATTGCATCCCTAAACACAAATACCTCTTTCCTGTATTTGACTTTACCTAAAACACAGGAGTGACCTGAAAGAGGAAAATTAGAACTGATGATGTGAGATGATGCAGCCCTCTGTAACTATACTACGGCTGTCATTTGGAACAGGTGATCAATAAATACATTTATCATGTTTTCTTTCCAAATATTAGTTGTCACATAATCTGCAATGAAACGGCATTCAGAGTCTCAAGATTTTTTCCAGCACCCTCTCTATGCTTTATTTTATTGATTTTCCCCCCACCCACCCTTGTTCCCCTTAGAAGCATGAGTCAGGAACCCTCTGTTATTAAAAGTAGTCCCAGTTGCACATACCTTTCATTTCCTTTGGATTACATTAATTGCCTGACAGCTAAAAGTGATCTGGGTTTTTCAGTCTTCAGCACTGGACCGCAAGAAATATTTACCAGCTACAGCAGATTTATAAAGATGCCACTGAGATGCCTTGAGACTAACAATCAGAAAACACAGCAGCAAAACAACATTATTTTTCAAGGTTAAATGCTCAGAATGCTAAAAAGGAATTGCACATAATAAAGCCAAACAAAGACTTGGATTCAGCCCATTTTTTCCTCCACTTGTCTCACATAAAAGGAAGATGCGGGTGGTTTAAAAATGATTGCACAGTGTCACACGACAATTAGAAATTTAATAAGGGAGCTTTAATTTTGTTTTGGTTTTGTAGTTCAAATATCCGTTAGTGTCAACCCCCTACCTCTATTGCACAGTCATTTTCTTTTCGTGCATGCTTTGTCTGTGTCTTTATAAGACTCACTTAGCTGAGAATGGCTGGATGATACTATATAAAGAGCAGCTAACGTGAAGGAGGGATTGTCCAGGCTGATGTTAGCAATCTGGAACTCAAACATGTCCTGCATGACTTTGAACAAGTCATTTAGCCTCCCTGTACCCTGTTTCCCAGGTATAAAGTGCAGGTAATAGCACTTCTCGCTCACCGAGGGCCGGGAGGATAGCTGCTTTCGGAGGTGCGCAGGTACTATGGCAACCAGACCAGGAAAGGAGCTTTGACAGAGGAAATACCCTGTAGATGTATGCTGGGAAGGTAATGATACAAAATTTGCAGGCTTAAATACATCAACAACTTCACAGCTTTGTTTCAATGACAAAATTAATAGGCCTGATTCTCATTCAGCCACGGCCACCACTTCTTGTGCATAAAAAGACCCATCTTTAGGCCCTGCATCACTGGCAGAGATGCTGCTACCCCTGCTGGGGTCTTTTTCACTGCCTTGAAGCAGTGACTGAGGTCCCCATGTATGAAGATATTAAGATATTCCCTGCCTTAAAGTGACTTCAGATCTGCAAGTAAAAAAATGAAACTTGAACTTCAAGAAATAGTTCTTTACTGATCTTGGTGTAATTTATAATTCAAAATGCAATGTTCTATGTATAAAACCAATAGAATTGAACCATTTAAAATTGATCTGCAAAGGCAGTAATAACCATTTTTTAATGATCCTCAGTGAGAAGAGGTGATGCAAAATATTACTAATTCTCATGCGAGTGACCTTGTAGCAATTGTTTGTGTTTGTCTGTGTTTCAGATAAATGCTGTACACTTGCATTTTTATAAATTATTTTCATTCGAAGGGAAAGGACTTGCTTACAGGGGATGACGCTTGCAGCAGCATGCCTGATCTGTCCTGTGGTTCTGAGAGCCAAGGAGAAGTGGACCACCTCTCAAGGTGAGCGGGGATTTTAAATAACAGAGGTGCCCAGCATCCTGGCTGTACCGGCCTCAGTTTGGAGGCCATCAGACAAGATTAGCAGCAGCAGGGAAAAGCTGGAAGCGGTAGTCTTTTTCTTCCTATCAGTGCCTCACTGTGAACTGAAGAGAGGCTGTTATGGACTGCCAAGCTGGTCAAGTAAGCCATCTTCCTGGGGGTAGCCAAAACTGCCTCCAAAGGCAGCTTAAACTCCCTCAGTGGTGAGGAAATTGTTGAACCTTTTGCTACTCTCTGAACTACATCTTTGTAACACCACAAGTCTGTGCTGGGAGCAGGTTTGAATACCACCTTAACAGGGACAAAGGGAAGCAGAAAAGTTCCGGAGCGGTATAGCCTTCCATTAATAACAATTGAGACATCATTGACAGGCACTGCTGTCTTTCCAAGCCTCCCTTGAGATTTTAATTTCCCTTAGGAGGTGGATTAAGTTTAGTCCATTTGTCCGCAGTTTTTCTGAAAGGTGCTCTTTCTGCAATGGGAGAAGCTGATGGAGGCGAGCAGCAAAGCTGCTGTCGCAGGCGGCCTAGGCAACTCAGTTTGGATGACCTGTTACTTGGCAGCTTCCTGAAATTGGTTTGCAACAGGTAGGTGACCCAGGCACTTCCAGCAGACCAGAAATCTGAGCCGATAGCGAACGCTGCAGGTTGCTAGCAGTTCAGCACAGCGGGGTGGCTGGTGCCAGCAGTGTTTGGAGCAGGGTCAGCCCTCCAACTGTACCGTCGCCGTTACACAGGACAGAGCAGTTGGTGGCAAGGAGTTTTACACTCTGGTTAACATCCACGCTATCTACTTGTATGTGTGTGTGTGAGGCTGAGGTATATATCCTAACTATTTTAGGGAAATACATCATTATTATGAATTAGAAATACCTGTAGGGGCTTGAAAGTTTGGATTAAACTCCTATACGGACTCTGTTGAAAAGTACCCTGATTTCAGTTTCTCAATCTATTTCCAAAGTGAGTTAAGAAAATTAATTAAGACCATTTTTATTTAGATGAACTTCTCAATGGTGTAATGTGGTTTTAACTACTCTGGTATAAATTAATATCTTTAATTTACATTATTCTTTCTGAGCACCCTTTGATAGATGAAGTCTAAACATAGGCTTTAAAATCTTCAATTCTTTCAGACTTGGCAGCAAGTAGAAATGCTTGTTTTGATATCCCATCTTTGTCAGTGGTTTAACAAGCTGATTTTTGTTTTAATGTGTATAAGCTATTTTTTAAATGTGATCCTTATGTTAGAAATAGCAGGGATTTGTTTCACAAGTGGATACTTGGTATTTCTCAATTATTTTATATGCCTGACCCTCTTTTGCCAACATGGCATCGGAAGAGCTGTTTTATTTTTTCAGCCCCTGAAGTACTGGATTGCAGATCTTACTAATTTTGTGTGGTTATATCATATTGTGACTCCAGGTTTATTCTACCATAATGAATATGGAAAGAAGATTTTCAGTTTTCAGTGCACTAGAACATCACACCTGTTATTATTTCTTATTTTCCTCCCTCTGCCTTTCAAGTTGGAAGGAAGCCCTTTACCTTGGAAATGTGTCTCTTTCTCTGTGGGCCTTCAAAGTCCCTCAAAGTCTAAGGCTGGCTGCAGTAATCCTGCTTTATCCTTTTTTTTTAACCCCTAAAAAGAATTGGTCATGTGAATCATTACTCATGTGACTCTGCAGTACTCATTTTGTTGTTGTTCTCAGTCTCAACTTTCACTGCTTTTGATGATTCAACTCAAACTGTTATCACATGTTCACTTTTAGGGAAAGGCTTTGGGGGACTTAAATTCTTCTTTAACCCTACCTCCAGCTAAGAAAATACTCTGAACCTTTGGAATGGAGAACATTGTGTGTGTGTGTGTGTGTGTGTGTGCTTGTGTGTGTGCATGTCTGCGTAGGTTGACCTCCTTGAGAGATCCTTTCTTCAGGCTTTGCCTTATCTGTTTACAGATTCAGTTAAGACTGTAGAAGGATTATACCTAGTGATCTTTGGCCTCAAATGCTCGTCATCTCTAATTGGAGATGCCTCAGCAGCAGACAAGGGAATTGAACCATTGCTTTTACAGACACACTTCAATATTGTATATTTAACCCATAATTTATTGCTAAAACAAATCGCTTCCCAGATCAGGTACTCCTGGGGAGCAGGAATGGTATTTGTGTTTGTGAAGGTCTTCTCATGGAAACTTTCATTTTGGTCTTTTTTTTCACTTGTTCTGTTAACCTAAAATAATAAGCTAAATTGGTTAATCCCCGTGTATTGGGGAGGATGGGGAGGAAAGGATATGTCACTTTTGCACAGTTAATCAAAAATCCTCCAAGGCTCAGACTGAACAAAATCTCTAACTTTGAGGTATCCTCCTTTTTCACCCTGCATATAAACAGCAACAGTAGAAACAGTCTAAGCAGTTAGTTACATGCTCTTTTGCAGTTCTCGGTAGCCTCAGCAGCAGATACCTGCATCAGTCCCCCTTCTTCTAATCTGTAGTGTAGTATGGGAGGAAAGAAGGGGGAATCATTAGAAGTGGGGGAGATGCCCAGCGGAGAGGATAGGAATTGTCAGCTGTGTTACAGCAATAGGTGCAGCGATGAGGGAAGGGAGCAGTAAGGCCCTTGAGAAGCTGGGAAGACTTCCATAAGCAAAACACACCAGTTATTTATCCAGTACATTTCCTCTACTTTAAGAAAATTAGGGAAAGATAGGAAATGAACTTACCTCCCTGTGTGAGAGGAACAATGCTCCAGGGAGAAGAGACTTAGTCTCCCGAGCAGCACTGAGATACGAGAGCTGGCTCTGTTCTTCCCATTAGGATGAAGAACTCATTCTTCCCATTCTGCTGCAAACCAAATGAGTATCTGACTGAATGAATTTGAAGCAAACAGCTAATAAAACCTAAAATAAATGAGATTACTGAATCAAATCATAGAATGCAAAATATTTGTGTAATTGTATAATTCAAAGCTGTTGCAATATTAATGAATATTATAATACAACGATTAAACACAGGATTAATTTCCGTTTTGCAAATGTGCCTAAGCCTTTAATCTAGCAGGGTATTACAACCTAGGTAACTTTTGTTAAACCTTTCTGTGAAAGCATTTTATTTAAAAAACACGACTACAAACCCCTTCCTGCTCAAAGCCCTCATCATCACTCATTGTTTCCTTTAGTCTGCTTCTTCCCATTGTTTCTGGCTCACCTACTGAAGATAAAATGAGACAATATGCAACCAAGATGACACATTGAGCAGTGAGAAGCCAAGGATATAGTTCAGCACAGCTGAAGTCCAATTGCCTAAAGCACCCTTTTATTCAAATCCTGCCTTTTCTTTTCCTGTAGTCTGATCTAGGCTCTTGTATAAAGTGTTTTTTCTCTGAATAATCTTGCTGTTCACAGTGAACTGTTTAAGGAGCAAGGTCCTACTTAATGGCAGTAAGTGTGGCAAAAAGTAGCCCCAGGAGAAACAGAAAAATCTTAACTGCATCCTCATTTAACTCAACCCCTGTTTATTTAAATTTTGTTTATGCATCCCAAAGAGCCAAACATAAGCCAAGCAGTGGTTTTTCTCTTATGAGTTTTTGGATCATCTTCTCTTCCATAGCTAAAAAAAATGTTGTTTGAACACCTTTGTGTTTCTTTCAATCCTCAGGAAAGTTGCAGAACTTCAGTCCGAGGTGCACAAAATTGATTACTCTGATTTTCTACTGTCTGGTAACTAATCTTGGCTCCTTGGAGCCTTGCTTTAAGTTGTTCTACAGAGCTTTTGTGCTGTTGTAAATCACTGCTGTTGTCAAGATGGAAAAGTTTTGAGCTTTCATCCGTCCTTAATGCTCGGTAGTGCAAGGTTGTTGGCTTGTCTCTGAACTCTGTTTGCTTGATCCTGGCAAGAAGAGGGGCAGTTTTCTTGACTGTAGCCTTTATGTTAGCACTGTGTGGGTTGGTGTTTTATGTCCTGTGATGGGGGCAAGGCTAAGAGGTTGTCCAGCCCCCTGAGTACCCTTCCTATTGTTTGTATTTGAATCTGCTCCTCGTCGAGCCACAAACTGGAACTGTGTGGGCAGTGGGGATGCTGTAATAAACAGCTCAGGGTCTCCTGTCCTAAGCAAGGCAGGTGGTTTTGCTGGTTCAGTGTCCCATGCTCATCTCCCTCTCCAGGGAGCTGTGACACTGAGCCCCCTCGGTGGGCAGCTCTGCCTCCTGCTCTGTCCCCACATCCTCTGCCTTCCCCCCTGCAATGTACGAATGATGGCCACAGCAGTGTCAGTTCACAGGCACCAAGCCGTAGGAACCAGGCATTTACCATTCTATTAATGAGTAGACTGTAATATCGATGGCCTTGAGAAAGTTTTCTTTCTCAAAAAGCTATTCCACCAGTAGAAGCATCTCTCCTGGTTACTGGAAAACCAGTGAAGATGGAATAGATGTATTATGCCTAGAAATAGGTGTATGTTTTTGCTGCAAGGGGCGTTAATCATTTGAACAATTTACCTTGGATTGTGCTGGAGTCATTGTCATGTGAAGTCTTTAAAAGACAACTGGATGCCTTTTCTAAAAATAAGATCACTTCACTCAGAAGTTACATGTCTGGTGAAGGACTTACTGGGTGAAATTCTGCCATATGCAGGGTGGAGAAACCAGTGACCATTCTAGTCCCTTTTAACATTAAAATTGATATCAGTCGGTGCTAGGAAGGTGGGTGAACCTCTCCCACCCTCTGGGCTACCCAGCAATGAACTGTGTGGTGTTACAATGATCACGTGAGATGTCTCCATGCTTTTCATTCCACATACTTGCAGCCATCCTATACTGCAGTACTGCTCTATCTCCACTTCTCCATGTCTTTCTACACTTACAAAAATGGGATGGATTGTCCTTTTTATGCACTATTCCTTCAAAAGTACTGTGTATCATAGGGGTGACTAATATCGTGCCATTCATCTTCATAACATTACAATCATTCTGCCATCTTCGAAAGGCGTGGGCACCTGTATCCAAGATACGCTAAATCATAACAATGTAAATAATACTTTGAGTGCTTTGATGCAGGAGAATAAAAACCTTCCTATAGCAGCTGTAATAGGTTCTGGGAATGTTTTTTTTTTTCATAATGCAAATATAACCACTTGAGTTTAATACCAGTAAGACAATGTGATAAGATCCATTCTTTGCAGGATGATGAAGGGATCTGGTGAAATGACTTGATTCACAAAACAAATTGCAGAAGAGATATTAGTAGATCTAAGCTGTACGTGGACCTGCATCTCCCTTTTCACTCCTTACCGGTAGCAGAGCAGAGGGTAGCTGTCATTTTCTGTCATACACATACAGGCTTTTGTGCATCCATTTGTAAATATAGATCAAGATTTGAATTCCTGGTCTCAAAACCCGAACGTACCAGCATGGGCATGAGGTTCCCTGAAAGGCAGTGAATACTATTATCATGCTATCACCTCTCATGAGGAGAGCAATAAGAAAATGAATTTTGGGGGAGATGCAGGTAGTTTTGTCTTTCCTGTGAAAGAAAAAACTCAACATCGCTCTAACCCAGATGTTTTATTCAGCTTGAAATGAATAGCTAATTTTATTTTCAAATGATCTAAACCTTTTAATTTTTGCTTTGAAATAACTGAACAAAATTTCTGTGAAATGCAGTATCAGTAATGAATCTTGAAAATATAAAGTAAGACCAGTAGGCTTTTTCAGTGTTTCTCCCTCTTTGATCAAAGTACTTGCTGAATTCAATCCAAATTTACAAAGCATGAGTTTGCTATTAATTCAGTTTTCCTTTTGTCTAGTTTACAGTACTGTCATGGTTTAAAGGTAAGTAGTTTGATGCTTGATACCAGCAGACAGAGAGGTCAGAATAGACTAAGATTGATCCTGGTTTGTGCAGGCAGCATACAAGGTGAGCTTGGCCACTGCAGAGGGCATTACTGTGGAGTAATAGCATTGTTTGCATCAGTTTTTAGCATGAGCCCTTATGACTGTGGAGTAATAACATTGTTTGCATCAGTTTTTAGCATGAGCCATGTAGTTTTGTGCATGTATATGCTTAAGAAAGGTCTGACAATGCATGTAAGGACTGTCCTAGCTGCTTGCTGGGTAGGTTTGACTGCACAGTGATGTTTGATTTCCCTGGCCCGTCACTCAAGATGGTTGATTCCTTTAGGTTACAAGCAAGTTCTATTTCCTAACAGTGATTTTCTGAAATAACATTTTTATTTTCCCCTCCAAGCTCAGTTTTGCTCTAGAAATTACACAGGTCCGTGCCTTCAAACTTGTAAATGAATTGCAGGTGCAGATGGGGCTAATTGCACCTGTCTGACAGTGCAAATTTTAGCCCTCTGAGCCTTCAAAAGGCTGTGGATTCAAATTACAGTCTACAAAACAACAAATGGAAAGCCTCTCTGAAAGTCAGGTGTTTACTGAGTATGGCTGAGCTCCCCCTGAAGCTGTTAAACCAATGATAGGTGATGAGCACTGCTGGAAATTAGGCTACGAGAATTTATGTCTCAACTGTGGGAAGTCTTACAGAGAGGCCTCTGCAACAAGTAACCCAGCCTCAAACACAGCAGCCACCTTCTCAACACCCAAATGCTCAGTTTAGGTATTTTCCTTTCCACAAACATGTTGCATCAAAAAAAGTATTCGTACATTCCTGTCATTTTTTGCACTTTTTCTCATTGTGTATGCCCATGTTGCCTCTGCAGTTCTTGTTTTTTTTGTTGGTTTTTTTTTTTTTGTTATTCTCTCCCAAAACAGCAATCCCCTTAGGTGAGCAGTGTGGATGGCAAACTGTGGCCATGTGTGCTATTAAGATGCAGCAGGGGAAGAAAGGTGAGGTGGGAGAAGAACTTGTGGAGGTGGCAGCTGGAGGTCTGGTGGGAACCAGAGTATGGTCTGAACTGACTCAGGGACTTGGGAATGGTCTGAAGGAGCCGAGAGCAGAGTCAGGCCACAGAGCAGCAGGCAGGGATTAGCAGAAAAGCAATAGCAAAGAACAATTTGTATGCAATTCCTGTCTCTTTGTGGCCAAAACAATTCTCCAGAGAGGCCCGCAGTATGGACACAGTGGTAAACTTGAGGATAAGCTTAAAAAAGCTATACAAAAGGGGGTAGGTGGACTCTCTGACAGCAGGACTGTCCTTAGAGTGAAGAGGTATGTGGTCAGCCTGAAGCCTGGCAAGAGAGGATAGGCATGGAGAGGCAGAGGTAAACAAAGCATTGAAGGTGTTGAAATGAGGTACCTGTGCATGGGGACCTTGCGGGATGAAGAGGAAGACTGATGTGGTCAAATCACCAGGTGTCTGCCAATGGAGCCAAACTAAGATATCACTAAGACATTTTTCCCTGCACTGGACATATCTAACCTATTTTCTTCATGTTCTGCCGTTTCCCAGCAAGGGGATGTGTTTCTGTGTGTGTCCTCTCTTTCACCATGGTTTGTGTTATCATTGCTGAAATACTCCTTGGCATCCTATTTAGCTGATACTATATTGTCAGCACCTTTGTGTGATCTCCACAGCTGGGAATACTGGGCATAAATTGTTGCTATATATGTGCTCTTTTTGTGTGTGATAATTCTGGCAGCCAAACGACGTTCAGCGGTGCACAGGATGAGGGGGCTGTAGTGTGGATGCCGCAGAAATGCAGTGAGGGAGAAAGAGCGTGAATGTTCACAGCCCGACCTGCCTTTATAGGTACTGTCCTGAGCTCTCCTCTAGGCTTTAATGTATCCCCATGCCTGATGCTAGCTTGGAGGCAGATTACCCGTCTTGAGAGTTAGCATTCGACACAGAATTTACATTTTCTCAGTATCTGGAAAGCATGTGTGTTGTGGTTTAACCTCAGTCGGCAACCGAGCACCACACAGCCACTTGCTCACTCCCCCCACCCCCCGGTGGGATGGGGGAGAGAACTGGAAGAGTAGAAGTGAGAAAAACTCGTGGGTTGAGATAAAAACAGTTTAATAATGGAAATAAAATAACAACAACAACAACAACAATAATAATGTAGTAATAACAATACTATACAAAGCAAGTGATGCACAGTACAATTGCTCACCACCTGCCAACCGATGCCCAGCCAGTCCCCAAGCAGCGGCCCCCCCCGGCCAGCTCCCCCCAGTTTATGTACTGAGCATGACGTCCCATGGTATGGAATGTCCCTCTGGCCAGTTGGGGTCAGCTGTCCTGGCTGTGCCCCCTCCCAGCTTCTTGTGCACCTCCAGCCTTCTCAGTCGGTGGAGCATGGGAAGCTGAAAAGTCCTTGACCAGCGCAAGCACTACCTACCAACAACTAAAACATCGGTGTGTTATCAACATTATTCTCATCCTACATCCAAAACACAGCACTGTACCAGCTACTAGGAAGGAAATTAACTCTATCCCTGCCAAAACCAGGATAATATGCTTTAACGACAAACGCAATTTCACTGTAAACATGGCCCAGCCATCATTTTGAATGGGAACAGAGCACCTTCAAAATGAATTGCATTATGCTGCTCCATTGAGGTGTTAAACTGTTTGATGAGCATTTCAAAGCTGAAGCCCTGCCACTGTGTAACAGTGCACATACATCATGCACCCTACCCTGTCAGCAAAGCTGCTGGAGGGCTGCGGGGAGCGCCAGCCGCTCCCTCCTGGAGTATAGCTCTGCCACCTGAAATTTCTCAACTTACTGCTTATTGCTTACATTGTTTAGACTTAAGAATAACTCTGTGTTCAAGTGCTCAGTTTTGAGATGGCCTCTGACATTCAGACACACATCCTAACGTATTTCTCCCCAAAGTATGAGTTCCCATGGCTTTCTGAAAATGGAACTGTTAGTATTTCCCAAACCTGGGAATGTCTAAGCACAGGAGTCACTTTGGAAAATACTGGCTCTCATCCAGCTATCCCTATAGCCATGTTAAAATGACTAATTAGTATTTCTTTCATTCCAAAGCTTTGTGAGAAGATACAGTTAGTTTAGCAGTACCATGACTCTGCTGCCTGGTGTGAGGGAGGGATTGCTTCCTGCTTGTGTTTTGTCAAAACCAGAATAGCCTACAGGAGCCGACAGGTTTGGGCAGGAGAAGAAGAGCTCAGCAGTAAGAAGGAACAATGACAGCCAACCACCTCTCGGCAATCAAGCAGAGAAGCAGTGACATCCATCCTCCTTTCCTGGGGGAGAAGTAAGACCAAATGTCAGCAACTACTTGCATGAACATGGTGCTCTGTGAGAAAGAAGCAGGACTTCAGGTGGTGAGACACCGAAGGCGGCTGCTGCAGTGACAGTGAAGCGAGTGGTTGAAACTCCTGCTGCCACAGGAGAGAAAAATCAACCTGTTTGCTGCAGAAATGCTCTGCTGCACTGGTCTAGCTCTTCTTCCTTGGAAGTATTTTGATTTTATTGACAACACAGTGAGACCTAGCATTAGAAACACTCAGTCTACCTCCTCAGCTAGCATTTTCCTAATAGTGTAAGTAACCATTTGTGTAACCACCAAAACCTGGCTGTGGGAATTATGACCTCATTTGAGATTATTTCATTTTACTAAGCAGAAGCTGTGCCTTTCTACATGGCGGTACTAATTCCTGCAGAAATCCTGTCCCTCAAAGATGTATTACCTCTGCTCAGACTGTGGGCTGCTTTTTACAGCTGGATTTGCTGTAAGCATTTATGTGATTGTTCCCTCATTGCCCCAGGCCCTGGCCTGAAGGCCGTCTTTGTCATCTGTACTCTCATTTGGTGTGAAGACTTTTTCCTCTCAATCCCCTGGTCAGATATTTACCACTGTAACTCTGGCCACAAGAAGGCAGAATTAATGTTTCCGCTTGATGTTGCATCAGGGTATCACATAGAAAGCTGGGAGTGAAAGGCTGGAGAGAGCCTCCAGAGACTTCCCAGCTCAAGGTATTGCTCTGAGGAAGGATCAAGTCAGCCCACACAGCTCCCAAGACATATCACAGTTTAACTGTTCTCAACAACTGCAGTGAAGGGGTTTTTGCACATCCAAAGGCAGCGTATCTCAATCCTTTACTACCTTAAGAAAATTTTTTCTTACTATCCAAAAAGAATCTTTGCTGCTAATAAAGCACATCATTGTTTTCTTATCCTTCCTTCCTGCTTCCTCAACCACAAGGGCAGAGAATAACCTGGAACTCATCGTCCTTTTATAATAACATTTAATGTATAGAAAGACTCAACCGACCCCGTTGGCTTTCTGTTTTGTAGATTGAACAAAGTGAAGCCATTCATTAGCACTCATTTTTCCAAATCTTTCCCCATTTTGGGCTTTCCTAAAAAGTTCAAACCTCAGAGGAGGCTCAAAAGATGAATGAAACATGATTTCTCCTGGTTACTGGGCCCCACCCATTTAAACTAAGACTTTTTTCTTTTCGTTTTAGTATTGTTGGAACTATAAATATAAAAGGGAAAATCTGGAAATGTGAAACTCTTGCAAATCAAAATCTGTCGGAATTCATGTGAGTTGTTTGACAAGTGAGTTTTGAGCAGCTCATCTCCCCATGCTCCAGCTCTGTTTCAGACACTGCAAGGAAGTTACTTAAAGCAAGAGTTATTTTCTTAGTCAGCTTACTTCTTTCTTGCAGCCTTCATCTGCGGGCAATACCACCTGCAAGACTAATGTCTTCTTCAGCCTCACTGTTCATTCTCAACTCTGTCCTAGGCATTAATTACCAAAGATGGTCTTGTTTTTTCACGTGATCAATAAATACATGCTCTTTTTGGAGTGACACTTTAAAAGCAAAGAACCACATCCTAGATCTGGTAAGGACATGATTTTAACATGTTGGATACCATATTTTCATTCTATGTGATGGTATTTCTTGAGCATCCTCATCTGCAATGTAATCCTGAGAGATTTGCCAGCGTGCTGCAAACACCACACTTTCTACTTAGTGAGTGCACTCTGAGGGCTCCAAACCTTTTGACTGACAGTGATAGATAGTCTTATCAGTACTCCTTCCACTACATCCCCGATTGGCTGGATGCACTACAGAGCAGTTAGAAAATTCTTTGCTGTAGACAGAAACAATTGTAAAGCATTTTTAGAACAGTAAACTGAATGTTGTTCACAGCTGGTAGTTCTTATTTATGACAAGTAATAATTGCCTCAGCTGAAAAAAAACTCCAAAAAGGAAAAAGAAGGTATTTTTAAAGGGAATTTGGTACCCTTGTGTCCTGGTTTCAGCTGGGATAGAGTTAATTTTCTTCCTAGTAGCTGGTACC
>NW_008795492.1:1441800-1484313 GCF_000699145.1 Aptenodytes forsteri
TACGCTCCCACTTCTCTCCCCCATCCCACCGGGGGGGTGGGGGGAGTGAGCAAGAGGCTGTGTGGTGCTCAGTTGCCGACTGAGGTTAAACCACGACACCTTGGATTTGCAGGTTGGATTCTGCAAGTACTGGGTAGCTTCAAGCAGCTGAACACCAAGGGTGCTGAGAGGGATGGACTGGGTCTGCAACAAGGGACTGCTCCTAGTCGGTGGTGCCAGACCTACAGAGAGATGTAGCTATACACTGACCGGGTGAGGACTGAAATAAGTGGGGTTTTTATTTGTTTGTTTTTTTGTGGGGGAAGGGGTTTTTTGGTTGTTTTTTTTTTTTTTTTTTTTTTAAGAATTCTTCTTTAGATTTCAGAAGAAAGTTTCTAAAAGCAGGCTGAGCACCCCTACCTCAGTGTAAGTACTTTGGAAAATGTTACCTTGATCTGTGTCTATCCTGTGGGACTGCAAAGCTCTTCTCAGCTTTCTGGTCTCAATGTTGTCCTGGATGTTTCCAGAAAGCATGCCAGGGCGAAACCTGAGCCTACACAATGAAAAGGAAGCCCACACCTCTGGCCAGATCCCTGACTGCCCCAAAATTTGGCTGTAGCAGGTCTGTATTCCATAGGAGAATACTATCTTTGGAGCATCCTCAGCTAGTAAAGGCAATGTAAGTGGGACAGGGAGATGTGACGAGCTCTGCGCCTGGCCAGAATGGGATTCCTCTTACACAGCCATTGTGCAAGAAAGCTATAGGGCTGTATCCTGAAGGCCAGCTCTCGTCTGGTGGGAGGAACCGTAGAAGAAACAAATGCAACTGCGAGCAGAGCTGTCACCTGCTACTGGACTGCAAATTTTGTGCAGTGACACTCACTCCTCACAAGTGATGATGCAGCATACACCCAATTAGTGAGCAACTTGGGCCATCTATCTAGAATGTTTAGGTATAAAAGAGCGTGTGGTATACAGTAGTGTATAGATCCCTAGGCTAGAGAGGGTATAATTATAGAAACTCCTTCTGAAATTGAAAGAACTAGACACTAACATAATGCATTGCCTTCCAAGAATGTGTTTTCTGTTAGAGAAATTTATGAGGTATGTTTGGAGCTAATGGATACTTCTCAGTCACTGACCTGCAAATATATGTTGGAATTCAAAAGACTTGAGCTCCTCTGGCTTCCTACAGATTTTTCCCCAGCACCACTTTTTTCATCTCAATTTTCCTTAAGAAATTATAAGACAAAATATCATGGCCTTTGAATTTGGACTCCACAGAACAACCGTTTCTGTGGATTGTTTCTCAGTTGGATAGGTTCTGTGAGTACTGTTCAAAATTTAACATATTTTTAAAGTGTCCTGGCAAATACTTTTATTGAAAAATTTCCCAGTGACTCACCTAACAAAACTTACAGCCAACAACAAGCAAAAAGGGAGATTGCTTTGCAGGGTGGAGGTAAACTTTCTCCAGTTCTTTTGTTGAGCTTGCAACTTTTTTCCTATTTTAGTGGGAGGACAAAATTTAGCAAGACATGTAAATAGTATCTACGTAACTAGTAAAGGTCTTTTCCATTATGCCAAAGGTTATTTATTTTCATGCAGAGAATGTTATATAGCCCATTTAAAATGGACAATATACTTTTTATGTTTCTTTGCTGTGTGGCAAGCGCAGGTTCCACATAACCTTGGCTGGGAAGAAGGATCCTCCAACTCCTTGCCAAGGAGGACAGAAAAGAACTGTCAGGACAGTCCTGCAAATGTAGGATTGCTCAAGGAGTGCCTCTGCATCATGGCTGGAAAGCCTGCGTATCTAGGCATCGCCAGTCTGACTTTCTTTCCAGTCTCTGCTGTGTCTCTTCCAGTGCATGGGCTTTAACACAAAGCAGCGGGAGGGGAAAAAGAAAAGGAAAAGATCAGTGTTTATTGTGAGTTGGCTATGGCATCTGGGTTGATAGCATCTAAGAAGTGGCTGGCATGATGTGAGCACCCAGTGAGGCATTTGGCTGGTCTTTTTATTTGGACTGTGAATTATTCTCTGCAGAGATCCTGCATCCTATCGTGTCATATGATATTCTGGGCAGTATTTCAAGACAAATAAATAAATAGAAACAGTAATAATTCCCTTGCACTTTTTTCTCAGCTGCAGGATTTTGGGAACCCTCAGTACACATTTCTTCTAGGTGTTCCTTTTTGAAAGTGCCTATAATGGGGAGAAGAAAAAGAAGCAGTTGGCTCTAGAAAAAAAAGACAGTTAAGCTTTCCATTAGATCTTGCACAGGCAAAGCCCAAAGAACCCTGATTTCACATCAGTATTAGCAAACCCATAATAGCAAACAATTTCCTGGAATCTAAGACCCTTTGGGCTCTTTAGAAAGAAGTCAGCAGGACTTTCCACATGCTGTAACTAACATGTTTTATGTGCTTTCTTGGGCTGAGGTCTCTCATCATTGTTTTCTGCTGATACCTTGGAGATTTTCTGGATCTCTGTGTTCCATTGTACAATTAACTGCTTCTGAAAAAGCCATTTTATTGATAGTCTATAGGGGCTATTCTTGGAAGAGAAATGAGTAACATATTTGAGGAAAATGTATTGTTTACCCTTCTCTCCGCATGACTGTATGTGGGGTCACGCAGGGACACCTGACTTTGGGTTCCAACGCTACCGAGACATATTTTCGTCAGACATCTTGTGCTGAAGTCAAAGCAGAGCTATGCCTGCTCGTACCAGCTGAGGATTCAGCCTTTTTAGTGAGCATAAGAAATGACTTCAAATCTCATGCTGCCACAGCAGCAGAATCGGATCAAAAATGGTCAGGAATAACGCTCTATTGCTTTTTTGTCTTAGGCTGCACACGCCTGGGTACTGCAGTCTCAAGCAAAATAAAATCCCATGACTCCCTTCCTAGAGCTGTATTTTCAGAGGCAAGAGGATCCCAAAACAGGCAAAACACTCTGGTGGAGCGAAAGAAAGATAGATGTAAAGGTCCAAAGGGGCTGAAACATGAAGATTTTTTTTTTCTTTGAGAGAAATTTCTGTTAAAAAGGGGGCGTATTATAACAAAAAGTTCCCTGTTGTACCAGCACGTGATTTATTATGCCCAAGTGTCTTAGTATCTGCTTAAATGTAGCCAGGCAATGGCTTCTACTATTAGGATGCAAAAGTTTGAGCCTGAAAAAGAGAAGGCTGAGACAGATTTTGGAAGACCTTCCTTAAGCTGGAAAGCAAAAACTAACACTGAACAGGGTTCTGTGTGTACGAGCACTGGGGCTCATGTGTTTTTGCTGAGAAAGTA
This sequence comes from Aptenodytes forsteri, assembly GCF_000699145.1. Lineage (NCBI taxonomy): Eukaryota > Metazoa > Chordata > Aves > Sphenisciformes > Spheniscidae > Aptenodytes > Aptenodytes forsteri. The sequence goes on from NW_008795492.1 coordinate 1,445,079, forward strand.
GACAGGAGGAAGCCTGCCATGGGGAGGTCGAGCACAGGTGGAGTGGGGAGAGAATTGCCTGGCGCAAGAGATGCAGCTTGTGCCAAATCAGTGGTGACTTGAATTAGGCTTTACTGCTGACTGAATCCTGACCTGTGAGTACGGTGGTATTGCAAAAGGAAGATAGCAACCAGCTGTCTTAGGAATCACCTTGCTGGAGGAGAGACTGTGAAATAGTTTTAATTATACTTCAGAAACTAGGTATTATGTGCAGATATTATATTATGGCTTTATCTACTGCACTAGTGTTTTCCCATTTTACTTAACAAATACTTTTTTGCTACACTGGTTGCTAGTGGGGAAAGTAACTCACTGAACATTGCAAAGAGGTTTTTTTCAACTTCACAGGTTTCTGGATGGAGACCTGAGCCAGTGATTTCCTTGCAACTTTTATAAACACAACCTTCTGGCAGTCAGTCAGGTCTTGGCAGAAGACTTGCAGTTGCTTATCACAAAAGTCTTTCATGTAAGCATGTCAAACTTAACTACACTTTTTTTTGATTTGGCCTTGATTTTGAATTCTTTCCAAGATTTTTTTAGCCTCTGGCTAGCAAAGACTCTTGGGTAGTTATTTGATTGCCAGTTAAATATAGTATCTCATGTAGAATACATGAAGTGGGTTTATACCTGATCTAAATATCTATCATGTTTCTTTCTTGCTGTTTCCTTGCTAGGGTTTGTTTCTGCCACTATATGATTTTGTGTGCATTTCAGATCCAATACTAATAATTCATCCAGAATCACAAAAACATAAGTGTGCAAGTGATGATGCAGGCCCACACTTGGCTCTCTTGTTTGGTAAAAGGAGCATTTCCTTGGAAAGATGGTGCTAAGGTTTGGCACCCCTTTTTGCCTCCCTGTTTCTCCTGCTGCAAGTGGAAGAATGTGCCCATATTTATGCTGGATCTGGTCCTCATTCAGGGGAGTCATGCCTGGTTTTGGGGGAGAATTTGAAGTGATTGGAGGAAGGTTGCGTGTGTCACCTGCCTTGTACCTGTCTGCATAATACGCCTCTAGCTGTTCAAAGGGAGAAAGTAGCATGTTGACAAATGCCAACACTTTTTTAGAGCACATTGTAAGATAAAACCTAAAATATATTTGCTATTGTTTTCTGCTACCCTGGTATTGTGGTTTAATCCCAGCCAGCAACTGAGCACCACGCAGCCGCTCGCCCACTTCCCGCCCTGGTGGGATGGGGGAGAGAATCAGAAGAGTAAAAGTGGAAAAAAAAGCCCCTCGTGGGTTGAGATGAGGACAGTTTAATAATTGAAATAAAATAAAATAGTAATAATAATAATAATGATGATGATAAAGGGTCCTTTCCACCTTGAGATATTCTATGATTCTATGATAAAAGAATATACAAAATAAGTGATGCACAATACAATTGCTCACCACCCACCGACCGATGCCCAGCCATGGTATGGAATGTCCCTCTGGCCAGTTTGGGTCAGCTGTCCTGGCTGTGCCCCCTCCCAGCTTCTCGCTGGCAGGGCATGAGAAGCTGAAAAGTCCTTGACTAGTGTAAGCACTGCTTAGCAACAACTAAAACATCGGTGTGTTATCAACATTATTCTCATCCTAAATCCAAAACTCAGCACTGTACCAGCTACTAGGAAGGAAATTAACTCTATCCCTGCCAAAACCAGGACCCCTGGGCATAGCTCTGTGCCTGGAATATATATCAAGAACAATTCCTCTGTTTACAGTTTAAATGTGAGCTATAGAGTACTTACTCCAACTGCCAGTTTCCTGGGAAAAAGGTTTGCAACGACCATCTATTATCTTGACTGCAAAAAAAGTAAACTCTTAACCACATATGAAATTAAGTGATTCTTTTCTAGCAATTGGAGTTTGGTTTTAGTGATAATAAGTGTTGGTTTGTGATTTAATAGGTCATTACCTACTTTGCCTATAATCACAAAGTAATAAATAACTATTGGCAAGATGGATAATAGCTAGGTCTGAGAGGCATGGAAAAGATAAAGCAATAGGCACAAACACACACTTTATATTCATAGGAAATGAGTTCTAGCCAAGAAATGTGATCTAAACTGATACGAGAGCAGATTTTTATTAGATGCCTCTGATTTGGGGGATGGCTAAACATCTACATTCACAAGAGCTAGTTGTCTTTCTAGTTTATAAAATGTGTTTTGGACATGTTACATGGAAGTATCCATTTCTGAAGAGTTAACTCCATATCTCATGGACTTATGGACTGAGACTTCCCTCTGAAAAACCACACTAGCTTTTTGGGCCCAGTTAATCAAAAGTCATCGATGCTTCACTGTTCACTTGCTGACCCGTTCAACAGCTGCTGCAGCTGCTGCGAATTGTACTGACTTCTGGGGCACAAGGTGAAGTTCCGCATCCCTTCCTTTCTTGTGGTATCTTACTCAGTTCATGTCAAACAAATACTGTCCTTTTATCCTTTTATATTTTCCCAGCCATTCTTGTTTTCTTCTCTGCAATATAATAGTCATATTATTGCAATGTATCATATTGCATCATTGCATCATTTTTGTCATAAATTCATCATGTTGTTTTTGATTATCCCTAGATATGCTGTGCAGAGCTCCGGGCTTGCTTTGTAGTGTGCAAGGAAGTACATGAGAAATTGAAATCCAAATGTGGCAACAAACTTCCCCAGGGTTGGGCAGGGAGGATGGCATGGCCATGGTGCTCATCACCAACTCTTGAGCTCACCATTTGTTTCTTCTGTGCCTCTGTTCTTCATTTGACTGGGGCCAGAAAATTAAGATGCAGGCAAAGTGTAGATGCCTTTGACGTGGTCCGGTTTTGAAAATGTGAGAATACAGTTGCGCAGTTCTGAGCCTGACATCAAGGTCATGCAGAGGAGGCTGGTGGCTGTTGTTGAAAATTTTTGGATTAATCAGTATCTGTCCTTTTCCTTCTCAGAAAGGTTCAGAGAAAATGTCTTTGCATATTTTAAGGAGGTGAGGAGTGGGGAAGGAGTGAGATGCCTGCAAAAGTGCCAATGGATGTTTGTTCGCTCTGGAATAGAGAGAAACAAAGAGAGCTCTTCCCTATTTCTCACCAGCCTCCCCCATTTCCAATATGCTAGCTTTATATCAGCTAACTTTAAGAACACATTGTGCTCAGGGAAAAGAGATTAAAATTGCGAAGTGGTTTCCTTTCCTATCAACAGAACTGACAGAAAAATGACAAAATGCTTGTGGGAATGATTAAAAAGAGTGAATGTTCTCATTCATGTCATGTCATGTCGTATATTGCTAATTTATACGTATTCGTTTTCGTATCAATCTGGCAAATTTCAAGAAAGAATCTGCCAGGAATCAATGGGGAAAACAGCCCTGTATGTTTTTTTGGAAATTAATAATAAGTATTTGCTGTGTTTTATTTGGATTTTAATGACATCTGTAATGAGTGATGGATATCAGGAATGGAAACAGCCAGTAAGAAGAGGCAGGATGGCTCACAGCAGGACTCTGGAGCCTTGGGACCTCTTGCTGGCTCTGCTGTTGGCCTGCTGGGTGACCTTGGTCAATCAGTGTACCCTCCTCTGTGCCTCCATCTGGGCAGTGGAAATACTGACGCTTGCCAGCTTTGCAAGCTAGCTAGACTGTGAGGTAGGACTGGCCAGGAACCAGGAATTCTGCTCTGTAAAGAACTGCAAGGTCCAGTGTTTCATTTTTTCTACAGGAAAATGAAGAGGTGAGATCTCCGAAACTCTCCCACAAGGGCGCAAGGCTCTGTGCGGTGCAGAGTGGGGATCTGCATCTTTGCCTTCCACACCTGATACACCCGCTCTTGACTGTTGGCTTTCTAGCAGTTCCTTACATCCTTTTCTCTCTTTCTTCCTTCCTTCTTTCCTATCTCTAAAGAAATGATAAGCTTCTAATTTCCTGGCTACTCTGTCCTGACTGATACAGCAGTTAATAAATGCAAAATATGAATTAGATATAAACATTCATTCACCTGCCAGGGCAACACCCTCCTTGCTCATCTTTTGGCCGTTCCACTTTTCAGTGTGTCAGTAACTGATGCTTTCGTTTTCCACTCTTACTCTTTCCTCCATTGTCACTGATCTGCAAATATGAGACTCTCACCTTATACTTTGACTTTTTTCTTTCAGCTTTACCCCATTATTTGGCAACATTTCCGTAGATCACCCTAAATATCCTCTAATTTCTTCAGCTGTAATTCTGTTGCTTTTTCCGTAACAAGTAGGGAGTTATTTAAAGTTCCACTAACTCTGCTGGTTCCAGTGACGTGATGTTGAAATTAAAAATTCTCCTCAAAAGACTGAGGGGAAAAAAAAAAAGATTCTGGCCTGTTCACCTGGCTTCTTGGAGGCATTCAGGTGCCCAAATCCTCTCGATTTCCAGGTCTTTGGAGGTTTGGTCTTTAATGCTTCGGTAGCCTGTAGATGTGCTGATTTAATTATCATTCAGCCTGGTTATACGGATTTAGGTTTTTTTCAGTCTGTCCTTGTAAAGTAGCACCTACAGCTCCTTAATCACTTCTGTTACTGATTTTATCTCCTTTGCATGCCAACCTGAATTTTTTGGCAAGGTGTTGCCTTCTAGGTTTTTCAGCCTGAGTGTCAGGAACATGGCATGGCCAAGAATAGACTGGGAAATATGATTCTTGCTCGTTTGTTTCTACAGAGAGAAAATTAAATTCAATGAGAAGAAACACTTGCTCTCCAGCAGAACTTGGTTAATGTCATGGGAAAGGGAGAAAAAAAAAAAAATCTGTGAGGGATAGCAATGGGGAAGTTAACAAGAACGTGATATGGGAACTCAAGAGAAACACCATGCAGATGGTATATCATCCCAGCAAATACGCTATTTTCCTGTCTGAATCCATTGATTTGATCTGAGAAATGTGTTGTATCTAATCTGTCCAGTCCTCTTTCTCAGAGATCCTTTGACAATGCATCTCATCTCATGAATCAAATTGCATTTGCATATTCAGAGGCTGGGGCTCCAAGCTACTGAGGCATTTACAGTTTGCAGGAAGGCTAAAGTGCTGCATATTAGAGGACAATTCCTTGCACGACCAATATTTATTTCAAAAGGGGAGATTTGCCTTCATGGCTAGCCAGACCCAGTCTCACAGAAAAAAAATTTGCTGTTGGGGGGCCTTGTCCTGGGGGCCTGACTGACCCGTCTTTTTTCTTTCTTGACAGCAATGAGGAATCTCTTAGATAAGCCAGGGGAGGGCTGGCAAGGGCCCAGGGAGCCTGGGAGGGCTGCGAACACCAGCACAGTGGAGCAGGGTGACCGCTTTCCACAGCAGAAAGTTTCCCCTTTCCAAGGGACTTAAACCCAAACGAAATGCTTGGTCAAATGATGGAACTACTCCACCTCCCCAAACCACTCTATGGTGAGTGTTAAATCTTTTTTTTTTTTTTCCCCCCATTCTGTGGGTTTCTTTTGTTGTGGGTTATGTCTGATATGATCGTGTCATACTCTGGTGTTGGAAGGAACGTCAGCTCAGCGTTTTCAATGGAAGCAGAAGTGGAATTAACCCAGCTTGTGTATGGAAAAGGGGTGGAGAGGAAATCTTGGTCTTGGAGAGCGGATGACTTAATTTACTGGAACTGCTTTGAAGTCTTTCTGTTTGGCCTGACTATTCTCTGACTTGGTGTAACACAGGAGTCACCAGCCAGAGGAATTAATGTGTTTAGCGTAAAGGAAAGGAGATTAAGGAACAGGAGCTGTGAATTTTACCCATGTTGTTTTGGAAGAAAAAGTGATGTAAAGAGAACACAAACAATTAGGGCATATGCTGTGTTTGTTTATCTTCAGAAGCCTGTGGTAGGTGTGCCAGTACACTGTTGTTCAGCAATTAACAATAAAGGCAGACAGCAATTAACCACATGTTATTTGTATTTAACCTTCATGATTCACGAACCACTTTCATTCTGGGAACTAGGGAGAAAGGGAAGGAAAATCTTAAAGCCTGATGTCACCATGTGAAAAATGATCAGACTTTAGCTGTCAGTAATAAAAAAACCTTATATACATAAATAAATATAAATAGATAACCTTTTTCCATTATTGGCAAATGAAATATAATCATTTGTCATATATACACGTGTATACATGCATACATACATATCTATGTACATATATATATTTGTTGGATGACGATAGAGTTCTATTTCTGGGAATTTCAGGCTTCATTTACTTTTAGGATCTCGGATCAGATATGTACTGAAACCAGCGGAAGAATTCTCATCAGTATCAATGGCTGTTGCATTTGGACTACTAGTAAAAACCCCCCCATAAGAGCTATAGGCTTCGTAGGTTTTTTTTTTTCCCCCCATGTATTTTTGAAGATATTAGACTTATTTGGGAAAATCAGCCTTTATAAGATTCAGTATTCAAAGGAATGCGATGGGACACCCAGACTGATGCAGCTAAGCCTGTTCTGGTACCACAACCTTTTCAAGGATATTTGAATTGACAGACAGCCCTCATGAAGAATTGTCATTGGAACAGGTACAGAGCTTGGTCTTTTTTTTTAAATATCCTGGCCACAGGGGAAGAAGAGCAAGAAAACCAAAGAATACCTGTGTTATTCTCTGTTAAAGAAGAAATAACTACTGCACCAGGATTACATACACTGTAAGGTCACTTTTTCTTTTTCCCTGAACCAGAGTCCTGGCACAGAGCTTATTTTTGGCGGAATGAGGTTTAGCAACCAGTTTGTCTCATTATAGGTAAACAGATACATTTTGGACAGTTTTCCATTGACCATCGTATAAATTTAGGCTTAACTGTAATGAACTGGCTCCAAAATGTGTACTGGAATATTGATTTTTGTGAATTAATAAGATATTGTTTTCAGGTTTTTATGGATTAATACTTAGCTACAAGCTGTTCAGCATTTGGATAGAGAATATCCTAGTAGTAAAATGCAATTTTGTTTTGGAAACAGATGGAACAATTGGATTGGTGGACAGATTGTTTTACAGGGTAGCAAGGGAGAGGCAGAAAGTGCCTTTATTGGTTGTTCTTTCAATACAAGTCATAAGTATTGCCAGCTTAAATGGAATCTAATTAGGTTTTTTTTTGAAAATAGAGTTTTGGGGGCTGTTATTTTTGTCTGTGCCTAAAAATGTAATTTTAGAAAAACCAATTAAAATGAGGTATTTTGGAAGGAAAACAATAATCTTTTTAGAATAAAAAGAAATAATTTAAATTGTGTCCCCATTTATGAAAGTGTATCACTTAGCTTGGAATCAAAAGCTTATTTAACACTTCAAGCAAACATGAAATCTGCTTTCCTCCTGCTGTCCCTGTTTCCATTGGGAACTCTTAAATTTTCCAATAGGAACTTCTTCAAAGATGAATTTTCTCAGGGGAATTTTCTTTCAAATCCACCTAATAACTGTGTCATGGAGCATTCTGGATGTTCCACAGTGAGATGAAAAGAGGTCACGATATTCTAAGAGGAGCTGAAGGACGAGAGAAGTGATTTGAGCTGAACTGTCAGGCTTGTCAGACCATTTGGTTGGGGGCAGCACAGCAGTAGGCTAAGCATGTGACAGAGGTTGACTGGCAGAAACAAGAATGTACTCTGAAATTTGTGATCACCCTGGGGAGTCCACTGTGATTCTGGTTACTTCGAGCTACCAGGCTCTGGACCAGACAAAGTGCAATGATGTCAGCTGGCATCGGTGTGAATAGTATTTTGAGTTGTACTGGTCCAAAAGGGTCTACACTACAGCGTTTTGGAGAAAACAGCAAAGCCTATGTGTTTTGCCATCCTTTACTTGACTGTAATTATTCAGCTATGCTAATGCCGATTCTGATTTCAAATGTGATGCCGGGGTAACTGCACCGGTTTCACAGGAGCTAATCCTCAGTTGTTCAACTGAGAGCAACATCAAGGCCATAATCTCTGCTACTGAGCAGTCACAAACACAACAAATAAATAGCCATTGGCATAGCTTCAAGAAATGTGTTTGATCAGTTATTGTTCCCGTGCCATGAAAAGACCTGTAACAGAGCATTCCTGTAGGGAACAGGTTGCACTTGAAATGTAAATCAAAATCAATATCATTAGACTTGTTAGTTCAGTCTTTGGTACTGCTTGATAAATAGACAGCACATGGAGCCTTGACATGTGGCTGTTTGGGCATTAATAAAGTTCTCAGTCAGCATTTTAACTGGAAGGCATTAAGGAGAGATGCACAAGAGTGGAGGAACACTTGTTCTGTATGTACTTCAGGAAGGATGTGAAAATCTTGAGTGTCCTTCGATTGTAAGCAGTCTTTGCTGGATCTCGACGATAAGAATGTGAAGGTGAATACGTCTCTGTTCCTAAAGCTCAAAACACATTGTGCATTGGTATCAAAGCGTGTTGTTTCACAGGTCTGGAAGAAGCATAGCGAAGCGCAGCCCATCAGGCAGAGCGTGCGGCTGAGCTCTGGGGAGGGATTTGGTTTGCAGTCACAGGACTGCCTGTGAGGTGCTTCTTGATCAGAACAGAAATATTTAATCAGGTCTGTCTCCTGTAACTGCCATGTAGAGACAACAAGTCTCCAGATTGGATTTGTGTGATCAATGGGCAGGAAAGACCACTTTATCCACCTTTGCGGAGCTGACTTACAAAACTAGGGTTTGGTGACAGCAAGGTGTCCGTATTCTGGCAGGACCAACTCTCTCCTGTCTGGGGACATGAGCTGTTCTGGAACCATACACTGATCATTTTTAAACTTTACCCACAATCTATACCTTCTTGTATGTCAATAGAAAACCAGCTGCTGAGTTCAGAAAGAATATGATTCTTCTTACAGCAAAATCAAAGGAAGATTTTGCACTGATTTCTGAAGGCAAGTATTGTACCCTAGTAGTCAGAGACACAGAAATATTTGGGTACCTAAAGGTACATTTTGGAATTTGTTCAAGTGCATCAGTGAATTAGGAACTTGTACATAGTTTTTCGAAGGCCAGGGCTGCAGTGGGGAATATGGTGCAGGGACCTGACCCACACAGAAATGGGTTCAGGGCCTGAGCAAAGCCTCTGCAGCCAGGTCTGGCACCATGAGGCCACTGTTAAATAGATCCTCCAGACCTGACACTTCACAGCTTCAAGCATTTGCAAAGCATGAGCAACACAGCAGGTCTTGCTGAGTCTAATGGCACAGTAAATCTAGTAAATAAATAAGTAACATACAGCAGAGAAGATGGGAGCCATGTCCGGAGTTTGTGTCTTACGGAGTATTGGCCTGGTGACTTGGCAGAGTCTTCTGAAGGTTTTGAGTTACCTTGATGGGTAATGAAACTATTTTCTAATTTTCTTTCTCTGTATATTAGAAATGGACTTGTAAAAGAGGGGCTGTGGGCAGGCAGCCACAGTCTGGCTGTCTCCCCGTGAGTCTGGAAGAGGTTGATGGGATGGAGGGTGCAGCTGTTGAACCCGCCCTCAGCATGAAGATCTGTAGGATCCATTTGGAGAGGAGCACAACTGAATCCAGGTATGAGAGGAAAATGGGTCATGGACACCAAATGACAAGTGCAGCAGCGTCAGCCTCTGCTAATGACCCCACGTTCGCCTGTTCTGTGAAATCCTCTTTAAAGCAATAGTCTAGCAATTAAGGAACCTGTTTAAAAAAACCAAAAACCACCACAAAACCCAGAGATTGGGATCTACAGCAACAATTCCTTACTTCAGGAAATGGAGCTTTTCTGAACAATACCGTCTTCTGTCATGCCTAATCAAACTAATTAAAGAACACTACCACACTTTATTAATGTAATTTATCTCTTGCCTGAGGTGAACTATATTTATGCTCCAGTTACTCAAACATTACTGTTCCGTGTTTAAAGGAATGATGTTATTCAGCGATGTTTATGTTCCACAATATCAGGCAGTAATTGAACAAGTGCCTGGGAAGTTGGGTATTCCCTATTTCAGAAAAGCTTGTTTGGGGCACGCGTTGATTCACAGATATATTGGTGAACAGGTTGGACTTGGGCATGTCCTTCTCTGAATTGCAACTGAAGGCCTACACAAGCCAAACCTTCATCTGTAAGCATTAAGCATGTGAATGGCCTGTTTAACTCAATGCACATGTTCACATCATTCAATGAATCGGGGTTGGGAGGCCAAATTTATTCCAGCTGAAGATCTGGCAGAGAAAGGCTAATATGCACTGAAGGAGGAAGTTAGTTAGTTAGTTAGTTAGTCAGTTAGTTCGTTCTAGAGCTTAAAAACATTAAAGAAAATGTCAGTAGAAAAAAACGTACTCGGCTTAAAAGATATTAATACCTTCCATGAAGCACACCTCTGATGTAGCTGCAGTTGCAGGGCTAATGGGCACAGTATCCACCTGTCTTTCACACCAACTGGAGGAAGCAGTTTAACATCATTTATGGAGCGGGACAGCCTGAGACAATAGAAAACATTGCCCAAAACTGACTGAGGGGTTTTCCTGATGATTGCTTGCAAATTGTTGTTGTCTGCTTGATTAAAGCAACCAAGGAGAGAGAAAGGAGAGAATCACAGAGATGTCATGGGTCTGGCCTGATAGAGGGCTGAGACAGAGCTCCTGGATGTGCAAGGCTGGAGGTAAGGCGAGTTGGCAAGGGAGGCAGGCAGCCTCCTGCCTTCCCTACCTACCTGGCTTCTTTTACAGTGCTGACTCAAGGCCATTTTGGCTGCCTGTCCATGCTATTTGCCTGCATTTGAGGCTAGCCCTGGGTGGCCTGAGAGGAAACCCCAGTGGGGCTTGCTCTTGAAAGTACACTCAGAAAGGACGTTGCATATGGCCCTCATCTACATCCTGGGTGGATAAGATGGGCCCTTTCCTACAAGGGACCTGACTTTTCCTGCTTTGAGGGCAGCTGAGATTTGCAGACATCTGAAGCCTGAACTGGATTCAAGCTGCTTAGGTATGGCATGTGCAGAGTCCTGGGAGAACCTGGGCTCCGGTAGCGCAGGCACACAGAAGACAGTGGGGAGAAAAGCTGGGTGGGGAGATGGAAGAGAAGACATCTCACCTCGAGCTGCAGCACTTTTCAGGCTCAGACCTGCAGGAACAATTGCTGTCAACAGTTTTCAGTGGGCCAATGCCAGCTATCTCCCAGCCCATGCATGGGGCATTAGTGCAGTGACTATGTGATTTTACTTAAGTTGATTTAGAGAATTTCACAGCTAAATTTAAAGCAGCATTAAGTAGGATGATGTGTGGGGAACGGCACCATGCTATTATTATTTTTTTTTTTTAAAACTTGGCTTACGTATTTACTGCTTTCCTAAGCAGGTTCTTAAAAAATATCTGTCAAGTAGATTCTGTCTTGTAAATAGATCCAAATGAATTTTATTAAGATTTTTGTGTAAGTCTTTTCTACCCTGCTCCCAAGTTGACTTTGGCAGTCTATAAAGGCTTCTAAGAACAGGGAAAAAAGGAGGTTTTATCCTTTACGAATAAGTGAAATGCAAATTTCCTTGGCTAGTGGTTAAATCTTTTTTGGATTTTCCTAGAAGAGAACAATGATTCACATCCATTGATGAAGTGCACCTTACTTCTGTATTATTAACAAGTGCAGCTGGGTGAATCAGACTGCATCTGCCATTGAGAATAGAGATGCTTGTTTGGAGGATGGAGCAGGACTGAGCTCGCAGCATGTTGTGTTTATGGTTCCAAAACCAAAGTACAGATTGGAGATTTGTCCCAGGTCAGAGTCTCCTTGACAGCCTGTGCACTGTTGCATATCAAGTGCTCCTGAATAAAAAAGTTGGATGGCAAAAAATAAATAGCGGTGCTCTAGAGTAAAAGGCAAGTCCTGATGTCACACATTCTAGGAATATGCCTCTCGGACTGCCAGCTCAAAATTTAGGGTAAAAAACAAAAAAACCTGAAAGCCACAATGAAGATGACAGGATGATGTGTAAGGTACAAACTGGCAGAGCCTGTGGTAAAAGAACAGAAATTATTTTGAAATAGAAAAACACGTCTGGAAATGTAACTGAGTAGCATGTTGAACCTGCTGATTTTTTTTTTCTGATGATAAAACAAGAAAAATCCATGCTGTGGAGCTGATCATTAGTGTAACTGTGATTTTACTGGTATGTTGGATAATTTCTTTCAACAGCGGAGAAATGGAAAGAAATATGTCAAAGATAGAGGATCTATTAACAAATAAGTCAGCTGGGGCAAGCAGAAATTCATGTAATGTGCCATGAGTGTGATGAGATCCAAAAAAGGCATAAGGACTGAAGAAAACGGTAAAATGCATGGCACAGAAAGCAGTTATTCTGTTGGAAAAAGCCATTATGGCAAACAGCAATTAATTGAAGCTGGAAGAGACTTTTTTCCAGATATAAACCTGGCTTTATATTTATAAAACATTTTTTTGCTATTTACCTGGAGGCTGTTTGCACATTAGGTCTACGAAGTCCTATCCTTTGTTGCTTCATACCTATCAGGCTCTCCCTAATATTGCTGCCAAAAGCTCTCCAAAACCTGTGGTAGTCCGAAAGCCTCCTTTGGGAAGCAGCCTGGCAATTGGTCCTGCCTCGTGGAGAGTGGTGGCATCTCCCCACACTACCACGTCAGCGTGATCCTCTCGTAGCGTAGGGAAGCGGATGTGGTTCTCGCTGAAAGGACAATCACAAGTGACTTCTGGCAGCGTCGCCTTGGAGGAAAAATTGACAACATAGATTTTCATTAAAAAGAAAACCTAATATAAGTGTCTAAGATTTCTGTCTTGAAATCAGTGACCTGTACCTGGGACAGGGTAAGATACTGTAGTTCAAAAGAGTCTCTCTATTGCTCCCTGCCTCAGTAAAAATGAGAGAGAAAGCAGGATTGCAGCTGAAAGGGAATTGGTTTTGGAAGCTCCAGAGCAGCGCACAGCAATAAAGCCCCCCTCTCCTCCCTTCTCCAAGAAGTGTCTCTCTGGGGCCTGGCCAGGCAGATGAATCAGAGCAGAATTTAACAGGTTCAAGAGAAGCTGAGTGAAAGTGTTTGATAAACCTGCCAGATTTATTGCTTTATTCATTATTTATGCAGACAGCAGATGCAATACAGATTTAGGGACTGCCTACAGTAAATAAATGGCTGACATGGCCCAACCAGATGCATTGAACACTTCGGCACTTCATTGCTGTTGCACCAATATGCTAATTTTGGTTCCTAACTCCAGTGCTCAGATATTGGTATTAGAAGCAGCACCCACCCAAAGCTAATGTTTCTATTGTGGATGACAGCAGCAGAGCTGAGACTGGATGGTGCCCTTGTCCTGGGGGCTGTGAGGGGTAAGTGTACAGAGCAGACCAGATCCTTTTCCTCCAGCATCCGTAAGGTGGTAGATGCCGTATAGGAAATCTCTTGTTTAAGAAATGGGATATCTGTCCCTTCCACCAGGGATCATCTGGGGCTAATAAAACACAGTGCTCCCAGTACCTCCAGGGGCTTTAGTGGTCAGTGAGCCTTAATGGGTGACTGCTAAGCAGCGTGCCAGGACTGCAGGAGCTCTGCTGTGGCTGGGGCCCTGTAGAGGGGCAGATCCCACATATGGCACCTGTGAGGCCTTGTTAGTTGTGGGGAGGAGGTGCTAACGAGAGCTGCACCCTCCCCTGGGTCATGGCTGCTCCTAGAGAAAAGGGGAGAGTGCCACTCCTGAGGTTTGATTGTTCAGCTCCACCCTTGGAGGGCACGACAGCAGAGGCTGTGACTGGCAGGGGTGAGTGACTAGGCGGCTGCTGTGGCAAAAGCTTTATGTTAGGGAAAAGAGGAGTAAGAGAAGGCTGAGATGGGCCTGATGGTGAGCTGGGAAGGGGCTTGCTTGGTTGTCTGATGCTTGGCCATGAGAAGGAATGGTCTGGCTGGGCAGCCTGATGCAAGACAGCTTGGGAAAGCTTTGTTCCTCTTGGTTCCCTTCTGTTAATGAGGTTGGCTTTCTGGAAGGCTGAAGTATCATTTCATTTTTTTGCAGCTGGAGGATGACTTGCTTCCTTGCATGAGCATATTTTCAGGTGCAGTTCAGTGCTGTCCTCAGGGTGGCTCAGCTCCCTGCAGGTGCTGAGGAATGACCAGGTACTGGGGCTCAGGATGCTTCATCCTGATGTTAGTGGTCGCAGCTTTAGTGACACCCAGCTGTATAGGTAAGCAGTTCCCCCCTTCCCAGCAGTGCATTGCCTTGGCTCTGTTGCTGGTGGCTTTCCTCCTCTCAGGCTTTCACAATGAGAAATTTGAACCACAGCACCATGTGGGTGTGAGAGAGAAAGTGGTACAGCGTGGTTTTGGGGGAAGGGTGTGGAGGAGGGTTGCAATCTTTTGTGCTGTTGTGAGCAAAAGGAAAACCAAGGAGAAAAGGGTCCTTTTTTTTATGATGCAGATAATGTATTTTCTTCCAGTTGGTGTTGATGTATTTCATACATCTGTCTTGGCCAAAACAGATGTGGGGAGAAAGCACTAACTGAAGGTTGCTCCGCTTGTATAAAACTGTTGCTGAATGTTCAATGATGATACAGCCTCTTGGCATAATTTAAGTAAGATCTTACTGTCTATGGTTGTAGGAAATTTATCACATTTAAATCCCTGTCTGTCATCATTGATGGTATCATCTGGCTCCTGGGTGTGTACAAGTGACGGGTTCGAGGGAAAGCTGCACTCGCTGTCTCTGCTCGCCCTCGGTGCAAACCCTTGCCCCATGGGAGGAGCGCTCATCGGGGGTGCTGCAGCAGGACAGGAGGCAGGTGGAGGTGCCGTGCTCTGGATGAGACCCGTGGTGGGCTCCTCTGCTGTTTGCACTCATTAAGTATCCTGTGGCACTTGGCAGCAGTAGGGCCATTAACCCTAATGTCCTGGCTAAACTCCAGCCTGCCTAATTACATTCTGCCTGTGAAGCAGTACATTCCCAATGAAGATTCAGGTGTGGAGATTATTCTTCTCTTCCTCTCCTAAACAGTGTTATATGAAGGGTGGTTTGGTGCTGAAGATGAAACCTGTTTTATTCAGAAACCTAAATCTGGATTTAGGGATGTAACAGAAAATGGAGCCTTCAAAGCAATGCCCAGGCTCCTGAGCAGACCCAGGTGCAGAATGTGGTTCTTTCTCTCTTCTGCAAATTTTTCACATTCCTTTATTAATAAAAAACCTCCTAAAATCTGTTTAAGCTCATTACTTGCAGCAAATAGAAATACTTCACACAAAAAAGAAACAGATGGTCCTGAATGTTGAAGATCTGTTTGAGATGTATTTTCAGCCCACTGTCTGGAACTTGTCTCGAGTTGTAAAGGAATTGAAGTTTAATTATGAGCGCTGCAACGCTAACGCTGTGTAACCAGGGGATTCTCGCATGTTGGCCCCTTTGCATATCAACGTAACTTATTATTTTATGATCTCCATATCCTTGCTAAAGGAAAATATTTATGCATTTGTTGGAAGAAAAATAACTCTGAGGTTGGGGGCTTCCCCTCTGGGACTAAATTTTTCCTACATTAGAGTCAAGAAGTTTTGCTGTTAAGCTGGAGTAGACAAAAGATTTGCACTGTCTAGGCTGACGTGGCATCCTACCCATGGTTGTGGTGTACATGGATGGTTCCTTCTGACTTCACGTTTACATTTCAGAGTGGAAGCTGGGTCGTGGTGCAAAGAGCCTCAGACTGCAGCTATACCCTGTGTGTACAGTACTGCAGCCTGCAGTGTCTGAGTATTTCTCATTTCTCTGATCTTAAAGCTGTATTTGGAAAA
The DNA here is from genome assembly GCF_000699145.1 of Aptenodytes forsteri. Lineage (NCBI taxonomy): Eukaryota > Metazoa > Chordata > Aves > Sphenisciformes > Spheniscidae > Aptenodytes > Aptenodytes forsteri. The sequence goes on from NW_008795492.1 coordinate 1,460,824, forward strand.
GCACAGGCTTTAAGCAGAAGCAATGGTTATGGGTTTTTTCCATGGGGACACCTCAGGAGGTTAATTCTATCTGTGTTACTCGGACTCCACAGTTTCTGCCAGCACATCATCTGGTTTTCATAGTCAGTGTTCTGCTTCCAGCTGAAATACAATATGGTGCTTTAATAAATAAATAAATAAATAAAGTCACACAGCTGCTGCCATGTAGACGTTGTGCTCTTAGATGACCCATGGACACGCTTCCTGTCAGGTAGATATGATCACCCAAAATGAATGAGTGGGGGAGGAAAAACTAAAGCCAGAGCTCATGCTGAGCCCAAGTAGAGGAAGAGCTGCGTGTGGGTGCACCAGCACAGCATCTGCAGGGCAGGTTAGCCCATTTCTTAGAATAATAGTAGTAGTAGTAATAATAATAATAATAAGTTGTCACCAAATTATTTTGGTCAGGAGAGAGTTCATGAATCTGACTCTGATTTTTTTTTTTTTTTTTTTTTTCTGTCATGCTCAAGGTTCATGAGCAATTGGCAGGTAGGCTGTGTGAGTAATGATGCTGCTCCTCACAGCCAGGCTGGTTAACGCTTGCCCTGAGTTTGATTACTTGGGACCTCTGATGCTTTTCTGCCTGGTTGGATGCTGGACATCTTCGTAGTGGGACAACAGCAAATGGTGAATAACATGCATCTGAAATGCAGCTCTAAAAGCATAATTTCAGGAATTACAGGCTGTTGAATTCATATTTGCATAGCATCAGTGAATACCAGACTGGTAGTCAAAGACCTATAAATAAAAAAAAAAAGCTGTCGAGTAAAGGGGTTTTATTTTAAAAATTAATGACTTACATGTAGGATTTTTATGTAATGTATTTTTGTAGAAATCTTATTTTTGCCTCAAATCTAGGACTTGTTTTTTCTCACTTCCTCCCCTCATCATTTCACAGGAAGATTGGAATAGCTGTAAGAAGTGAGGGTTTATGGAGGAGGCATTCTCAGCTTCTTTCTAATAAAATTATGGAGAAAGAAAAGGTCAAGCCAAGGTTTCACTTATCAGATTTTCTATCAGTCTTTCTCCTTTACCTTAATTGAAAAATAATGAAAAGTGAAAGGTATTTTTAAAAATAATCAAAATGAAAACTTCTGTTTCCTACAAAAAATAATTCAGAATTTTCTCTCAAAAAATGGTGAGTGACAGGTTTCTAACCTTGAAAATACTTGATGTTCCCCACCCTGCCTCCTTCTCCCCAAGTCCAGCCACCTCTGGCATCATGCTCAAGTGAATCAGTGGGAAGATGTCTCAAGGTTACTCTTTTTAGCAGAGGAATGTTTCTGGATTTTTTTTTTTGGTTCCTGCTTGCTTGTTTTTGTTTGGGACGTAGAAATCTCTGTTATTGCAAAATAAGCTAACATATCCTGCTTTATCCTCATGGAAAAGAAAATCCAAACAAACTGAATAATATTAAGTGTCTGCCTATCTGAGACCTTGAACTGCTCTTGCGTGGCTGCCAGTGGCTGGGACTGTGGGCAGAGTGATGGCCATGCGCGGGGTTGGGGTCTGGCAGGTTCCTTGGTGCATCACTCCCACTCATCGGGGTCCAGCCTGGCTTTTTGCAAAGGCACCAGCATTACTCATATGAGGGTTTTTTGTTTGGTTGGTTGTTTTTTTTTTCATGGACTGGCTTCACAGTTAGGCTGTTTGGGGTTTTTTAATGATTCAGCCTCTGTGCCTGGCTGGGGGGGATTAGAAAGCCTCTTGCATCCTCAGCCCATAAGCTGCTCCAGCTGCCCCAGTGCAGGGGGTGGTGGCATAACATTGTGGGGAGTTTAGCCAGAGCCCTTGGTGGGGTCTCTGGGATTAGTGTGTGTTCCCTTTCCAGGGCTCAAACATATTTTTCAGGGGTTTTGTTCTCAAAACCACACCTGATTTTATTATTCCATTCGCAGCAAGGGCACTCCTCTGCATACCCATTTCATAGCTCTAATAATGTTCCTCTCTGTTAATTTTCAACTAAGCATAAAACGTGACCTCAGGCGGAGCCTAAACTTCTAACAGCAGCCACTGCTTGCCCCGTGAGCATACAAAGCACTGGGGGCTGAGTCTTTGCCAGCCCACGGTGCAGCCCTGCTGTGGTGGCGTGGGTGCTGGAGGGTGCCTGCAGCGCTGCCTGGGAAGCCACAGGTGAGCAAGGCAAGAGGGGAGCAGCTCCTCTTCCTCCGTGTGCTCTTCAGGCTCCTGTGCCATACACAGGGTATTGCCTCCAGTTATTACATCACCCCCGCATGCATGTGCAATCCAGGGACATCTGTTGGGTAATCCTCACCTTTCCTTCTGGTTACTGTGAAATCTGGTTCTCAGCGATAATCTTCTCTTGGGAGATACTTGTCAAGTAAACTCCAGGGACCAGACTCCGATTTTTGGCTGTAGAAGCTTTGATCCTGCGCGCCACGCTGAGCATGCGAGCCCTGCCCAGCCTACCGGCACAGGGGTGCGTAGCCTCCAGCCCTACCTCCTCCCTGGGCACCGAGCCACTCACCCAAATATTCAGCTCTGACTGCACACCTTGGCACAGTGCATGTGCTTTAACCTGCGTGTTAATGGTGATTCACGATTTAAGCTGACGGATAACAAGTACTTGCAAAAAACTTGCCATCTGTCTTCCCCCAAGGAGGCTCGGGCTCCATCGGGATCCTGGAGGGTGAGCTCAGGGAGGTCTGAGCCGCTGTCGAGTGCCTGCCCAGGCAAATAAAGCCACTGGAGGCAGCATGTTGGTGCCAGAATTTCTCTGAGTTAAATCAGGTTTGACAGTCTGAAACGATACCATCATCTGATGTCTAGCTTTCAGCTTGGCTATTTCTTCATTAGAGATTTTTTTTTTTTTTGGTGAGAATGTAATAAACTAGAAATCCTTCTAATTTGTTTCAACAGAGTTTAAAAGTGCTTTTTTTTTTTTTTAGTTTAGAAAGTGAAAAAATTACAGGAATAAATTTTATTCCTTTCAACTTATCTACAACTTTTTTTGTTCACTGGAAACACCTTCCTCCGTATAACAACTTCCCTTTGGTCTCTGTGGATCTTCACGTGGGATCCTCCTGGGGCAATGCTCAGAGCGTCAGCCTGTAACGTCCTCTGTGTGTCTGCCTTCTGCTGCGTTATAAAGGACCAGCTCATTGCTTCAAGCCTGAAGCATGGGTGGCTGATACCAATGATTTTGGGTGCCTTGATACCATGATGCTGTGGCCACTTAATTTAGGTAAAATCCATGCCATAGTGTACACTGGTGGTCTCAACATCTTATGAAGGATCCATAGCAATCGTTATTCCTAGAGTTCTAGGTCCAAGTTCTTCGGTGGGGACCAGACACCAGTACAATTCAGAAGGCAGGAGATGCACCGGGGGTATTAAAATACTTTCTCTTGGGTAATAGACTCGTCTTCATGCATTTTCTTCTCACTCGATCCCTTCCTTGCCGCCCTGTCCACAGCAAGAAGATGGCATGCAATATATACATTTAGGATACTGATGGAAAATCTGCTGTTGCACGTGACGAGATTTCTTTCAATGTGGTATCAAGTACATTTTCTTCAAGGCATGAAACTAAGCAATTCCTAAACCACGGGAAGAGCTTTACCATCAAAGTTAGTCGTCTTTGGTCCCAGTGTGTATTGTGTGTGTATTGCTTTGTGTTACTGTGTATTTTGGTTTTGTCTACCTAGCCCTTACTCTGGCACCTTTATCCAGGATGCAAGTGTTATCTTGCTTTGCAGGTGGTCCCAAGTCTCTGTATCGAGAGAGTCCAAATGAAATCTGTTTTCCTAAGCGCCCAGCTTTGCTGCCGGTGAGGGGGTCTTCCCCTCCTCCCCTCTATCTTTTGCTTTGAGTGTGTTAATGAAATGTATGTGCAGTCTTTGTACCGCTGCAAACTCAGGCATCTGGTGTCAAATTGGGAAATGTCGGTGCCTGAAGAGCAATAACATGTCCTCCTCATACTGAATGCATCTACTGTGGACCTGCTGCTGTTTGTTCCTGCTTGGCGGTGTATGCTCCCAAATGGTCCCACTGAAACCGCTGCAGGAAGGAATGGTTCATCCCTAGTGGGATTTGTAGAGTGAGGTTTGAAGGACATTTTCTTCAAGGCATGAGGTACATTGCTGAGAGCCATAATAACATTAGTATGTCTACAGCAAACTGCAGTGTGAAGTCTCAGCCCAAGCAGCTTTTTAGCATTTTTAACAATTCTTGAATGTGCTTTGTATTCTTCCAAAAGATGGATTTTGCGCCCCTGCCCCCCCCCCCCCCCCACCCCCACCCCCCCCCCCCCCCCAACATGTAATCTGAAAACCCTCTTCTTCAGACCCTGATGTAGATTAATGCACTAGGAATGGCATTTTATGAAAATATAGAAAATTAAACAACCAAATTTTTAATTGCAAAATAAGATGAAGCTGCTTCGTACAAATATCACCGACCCCTTGCCTGGTGGTATTTGTTCTTGTATTTGGACCTGTGCTCTAAGATCATGCATAGCAGAGTTTCTCTACCAACCTTGTTGCAGACAGTTTCTTCCTGAACATACCGCTTATTGTTCTCCAGATGTAATTAGACCAAGTGTTATGACAGTTGGTAGGATTACAGCACTTTGATAAATGACTTGTTTCTTAGAAGGGAAGGTTTGTGAAAACAAGATCATTCATCTCATTTCTTACTCATTTCCTCTGCCCAACTTTCTTCTTGAAAATATGCATGTGGAGTTAGATGTGTCCTCAAGGAGAGATTTTGGCGTTTCCCACAGCCTATGGCTGTGGGTCCCTCTGAGTGGCAGCCAAGCCCCTGAGCATATCAGCTCCTCACCACAATATGGTGACATTTACAAACTTGGAAAGAGGGCTCTCATCAGCTCCTGCAGGTCTCCGATAAAGATGTTGAAGAGGACAGGTCTCAGTACAGACTCCTGCAGTACCCTGCTTGCTACTGGCTTCCAGGTACTCATTAACTCCTACCCTCTTGCCCATCTAGTTGTTGCCTCCTCTCTTCCAGACTGATACAACATAAGCTGTATAAAAGATTGTGGGAGGTGGTGTTCAGAAGTGTTCAAAATGTTGTGAAAGTCGAGGTGAATGACATCCACGGCTCTCCCCTCGTGCACAGCTCCGGTAGCTCTCCCATAGCAGGCAATCAGGTTGGTCAGGCACAATTTGCCTTAGTTCAATCCATGCTGACTGGTCCCAACTGCTGCCTTCTCCTCCAAGCCCAGTCCAAGAGGACTCACTCCACGACTTTCCCACCAACCAAGGCAAAGCTGATTGTTCCCCAGACTGTCTTTTTGGCCTTTTTTGAAGATGGGCGCAAGACTTGCTTTTCTTCGGTAATTGGGGACCTCCCCGATCATGACAACATCTCAGAGATGACAAGAGTGGCCTTCTATAATGTTGGTCCTTTCTCTTGGCACCCGTAGGTGCAACTCATTTGGTCCTGTGAGCTTGAAATCAAGAGATGGGATGAAAAATCTTTGATTTCTGATCTTGTAACTGTTACTGAAACTCCACTGTGGAGGTCAGATGGTCTCGGTACTGTGTCTCTTCCAGCCACAGCCACTGTGATGAACCCAACAGACCTGTGCTGCACATCAAGGGAACTAGTTTTGTTTCTCAGCACAAATTAGCCTCCTTCCAGGAGGTTTTGATGACTACTTCTCTGTAGTTAATGTAGATCTTTCTGGCCATGCTGAAGCTTTAGAGTGATTGCAAGGTTGTTTGGAGATGGCTGCTTTTCTAAGCTGGTTGGAGCTAAGCATGAGGGCTTCCCTGTGAAGTTCTGCACGCTGGAGTTGATCATTTATCTATTTTCTGAGTAATATGTGTGTCAGAGCTCAAGACAGTAGCTTTCCAGAGGCTTGAACAATGGTGACTATCCATTCCACTTTACAGCATATTTTTTTATCTGAAATTAGGTTTTAGGCTTTCCTCTGTTGAGCTGTGTGACTAATCTTAAAAGCTTCTTGATATATTACCCAGGCCTATTAGATTTTGCTAGACCTCTCCATCACCAAGAATTGATTTCCCCCTCTTCCCCCCTTAACGCTTGAACTCAGAAGGCCCTAAGGGCCTTCTGGCTTAATTAAAAATTAAATTTACAGATCATTTCTCAAATCATCCCTTAAGCAGCCAGTAATAACGATCACCTCTGAGTGGTGTGTGTCACTGTCATTTTAATGCGCTGTGTTGTAAATAGTAATGTGTCCCCTCTGTGAACCTCGTGTGGAGCAAGCTGCCCTGTGCTGCTCTCTGTTTGTTTATGTGTATGATACAAAAATCGGTGTGTTTTGAGTCCTGGGGATCTATACCATGCTCCACCTTTGGTCTGGCTGAGCATGCTGGTTAGACTTGTTCATGTAACTTTTTTCTTCTTACCATAGAGAAGGAAGGAGTGAATTGTCTTTTACTTATAAGCATTTCTGTTTGTTTTGAAAACTATTTTCATCTCACCCGATTGTTTCCCCTACATTTTCAAGATGTTTTCTTTTTCTCCTCACCAGGATATTCAGTTTCTTAAAGTCCCTTTTCTTCCAGTTGAAAGGAAACTCACGTGACATGAAGGGAATAGGAAAAGCTGCCAATCCAAACCAGGACAAAAGGTTCTTGCTGTGATGCTCCACAGTAAACACACTGCTGAGAGTCTGTTAGGTACTTCAGTGTTACAGGTGGCAGAGTTCACTGCAAATAGATCGTCCAACAAACTGAGCCCTCTCTTACGAGAGTTCTCTGTAAGCCAATCCACTAATGGCTTTGTCTGTAAGCTTTTATTGCATAATTTGCCTGAACTTATTTAATCTGTGAGGAATCTGCCAAGAGTTTTCTCTGATTATTTGCTATTCGTGCTATGCAAGTGATTGCATAAAGCATTTGCTATATCTGCCTTTTTTTGTTATTTTGTGAGTTGTCTGTATGTTTTGAAATAGAGAATTAACATTAATGAATGGTGAATACTTTTGCTGATGCACAAGCCTATCTTCTCATGCAACATAGGTATTTGTATGAAGCCACTTTCAAGCATTTGAGCAATAGCACATGGGTGATTGCCGCTCTGCTGAGCGTAGACCTGTAGACTTGTACAAATGAGACATCTGGGGGCTCTATCTCCATGTTTGCTTTCTCAGCAGATAAAAACTTTTCTTCTCTTTGTATATTTGCTTGTCTTCTCAATTCCATATTGCATTTATTTTTATTTCCTTTCCGTATCCTTTTTCTCCACCATTCTAAAAGGCACTTACCTTAATATTTTAATTTACTCAAACTTTTGAGTTAAACGTGCCTTTTTCTAACCTGACCTCAGTAGTCCCATGTGAAGCCAGAAAAGTCTTGTGCTTGTTTCTTGATTTGGCCAGCTCGGCCATTTTTCATTGTTCCTCACAAGCATTTTAGGAAGCTGTCTCTGCTATGTCACACCTTTTGAGCTGCCATCGGTGGACCTGTGTCCAACAGCCTCAGCTTCACCAGTTAGAGCTGCGTTGTATTGCTCTGATCTGTGGCTCAATCGTGCTGCTCTTTTCCCTCTCCAGGCACCGCTCTGTTCTATTTCCAGATATATTTTTATTCATTAAACTCCTAAAAGAGAGGCTGATCAGAAGCCAGTCCAAGGGAGGATTTGGCCTAGAGATGTTTTGCCAGATCCTCTCTACTCAAGGTTGAATTTTGATGGGGATGAGCATTTAACAGCTCTGCAAGTGGTCTCTGAGCTGAAGCCCTGCAGTGATGGTGAAGAACAGGCTCAGGAAGAAAAAAACAGCCTCTGAAGCCCTTTTTACCAGAGTAGTACATAGTTTAATAATTGTTAGAATTACTCCAGTGAAATCCCCTTGCACTTTAAGAAACATCACTAGAGAAAAGTAAGTTAGCCCCAGCTGACTTGCCAAACCATTAACCTCAGCTACTGAAGTGACAGTGCCTGCTTGTGCCTGTGTGAAATAGCTATTCAACTGGTGGCATCAAAGGAGTGGCTATTCTCCAAATTCTGGGGGGGGGAAAGAGGAAATGCTGTCTAGAGTATTTCGTAAAACAGTCAGGGCCGCTTTAAAAGCGTGGCTTGAATCCACCGTGATTTGCAGAACCCTAAAACTTTCCCAGTGGAAGTTTGGGCTCCTGCCCAAAACTGGGGTCTTTGCATCACTAACTGCTGCAGACCCCCTGGAAACAGCCCAGAGAAACTCCTCCCCGTCAGCCGCAGTGGGTTTGAACAATCCGCAGCTCCTGAGCCTGTTGCTGCTGGGGCTGTGGTGGGGCCATGGGGAAGGGCTGTCCTAAAGCCAGGAGTTGCTGAAGCTCCTCTGACAGATCATCCCGAGGGCAAATCAGCTAAGGGAGCGGTGGAGTAGCACAAGGCCAAAGAAAAATGTAAATCAGCTAAGGGAGCAGTGGAGTAGCACAAGGCCAAAGAAAAATGTTTGTGGTTCCTCTCTTAGAGGTGCTGTTGCACTACAGCAGATGCAGGCAGACCAGTGTCTCAGTGTGCAGCCCCTGCAGTGGTTTGGGGTTTAAGAGACAGGGTGCCATTAATCTTCTGTCGGCAATTAGTCATTTTTTCATTTCCTTTCCAGACATGCAGGATAAATTCTGTGTTACCGCTTCCAGCTACAGCAGTGCAGGAGTACTTGTCTAACCGCTTGCCACTGGCATACACGCGTTAGGTCCCTGATGAACACGTGGACAGGTCAGCTTTCACCTTGTGGTTGGAGAGCACAAAGGCCAGATGGACAGGTTGGGGTAAGCCACCCTCCCTCCCTTCCCCCCCGCAATAGCATGATAGCCCTTGAAATGAAGGAAACGGCTCTCCCTGAGTGAGTCTGGAGTCTTGCATGCGTGTATGCCACAGGTGACCTTAGGGTTTTCTCACAACTTGGGCTGTCATAACAGATAGACTAGGAGTTTGAGGCATCTCTTTCATCACTGATTTGCTTTTCCCTGTTCTCTCCCTTTTCCTCACTTAAGGATGCTAGTGCAGCAAAACCCCTCACACCGTCTCCCACAGAACTCCAGGGGGTGGTGAATTAATAGTTAAGGTTATTGGGATGGCAACTTTGTTGATGTGCTGTTGTTTGAACTTGATTGATGCTTCCACGTGCGAAGGCAGGAGAGCAGTGTCCCTGCAGGCAGGTGGCTCGCCTAAGGCAGGCTGGGCATGGCAGCAATCTTCATTTTTCTCACATGGCTCAGGCCAGCGCTGCCCTTGGTTTTCCCCCTGGCATCTCACCAAGGATGCATCCGTGTCATGTGGCTGCTGTTTGCAGCAGTGTCTGTCACCACCACCACGCTGATCTTGGTACAAATACTTGGTGGAAGAAAAGTCCTGCTCTGGGCAGCCTGTCTACGCCCATGGCGGAGGGGGAAGGGATGCTGCTGGACTTGCTCGTGCAGCCTGACATAACAGCCTGTTTATCTGTGCTCTCCGATAGTGTGTTATTTCCTAGAGTAATGTTGTATTTCAGAATAGCCCAGAAACATCCACCTGCAAAAGAGAAAACCCATAGATTGCAAGTGCTCTGAAGCTATTCTAAAGCATTCTGCAGTTCTGTGTAACTGCAGAAGATGATTATTAGGTGTATCTAGAAATGATGCCTGTGGGGCTCCTGTCTTACATTGGCTGAATGTTTCTGGGGTGTCCTGGGACCAGTTCAGCCCCAAGGGTGCATGTATACAGCTAAAATGTCATTGTACCCGAGATGTCCTCTCTCTTGCTCTGTCTTGCAGGATTCCTCAAGACTATCTGATATGAACTGACTGAAACTTTGAAGTTTGGCAAGGAAACCCCCAACTCTCATAAGTTTCCCTGGGAGAAAGCTCTTTGGGGTGGGTGAGAAGGAGAATACTTGTGTGGGATCAGTCAAAACAGTGTTTTAATTTCTGATCTGCTATCATAACGCATACTCCCATGCCAAACTGAAAAGGATTCCAAGTGAAAAGTAGCATTAATAAGGGAAAAAAAAAAAGAGGATTTTTGCCATAATGTTTTTTTCTCACTCCTTCCACTTCCCCCTCCTCCTTCCCTGTGAAGTTCTGGTAAAGTCACTGGAATCTTGCCAAGTATTTAGCAAGAAAATGGTTCAGTTCTAGTATTTTTTTGACAGATCCATCGCTGATCATTCCCTGGAGTCTGTCCTGCCTGCTCAACAGCTGGTTCTGCTCAAAGAGTCTACTCAAACTATTTGTGCATATTTGTAAATGATGGATTTAGATGATACCCAAAATGATTGTACAGTCCTGCTGTTTTGACATAGTAACATTTTACATTTGCTTTGCATAGGCATAAAGGATTATGCTAGGTACACAGTATGGGACATGAACTGTGTCTTCCTTTAATGTATACTTAAGCTGCCATCTGAGGTCATGGCAGGGCTGACTTTTCTGCAGAGGGAACAGTTGGGACTTGCTGGGGTTCAGGGGCGTTTATACCTTATTGAGTGAGCGACTGAATCTTCCAGTGCTGCTTTGAGGACTGGTTTTGAGCAGCTGTAGCCCGGGGCACTCATGATGTTCAGATACATCTTCTAATGATGGATGCAATCGGTGTCATTGGCACAGAAACATAATTATCCAACTGTTCAAGTGAAATGGCTGTCTTTTTCTGCATATGGGATGCAAACAGGGCTTCTGGGATTCAGAGCCACTGGTTCAGCTCTTGGGGCTAGTTGGGTTTTGTGGATGTCCCAGTGCTGAAAGAATGACATTGACTTAAAACCTGGTACCTGTTGGATGTGTTCTTGGGTCCTTATCCCAGCTCCTCAGGAGCACCTGGCTTGCACCAGCTCAGCAGCAGGAGCAACATGGCTTTTCCTCCCTCCCCCAAGATGGGCAGCTCTGCTTTGTGTGTGTCCCTCCTGTCAAAGACATAGCTGGTGTCCCTCTCCCTGGTTGCAGGCTCTGCATCCGGGGCAGAGCTGGTTACCTGTGGACCGCTTGCAGAACAGGCTGTGAGCAATTTGCAGGGTCTCCACAGGCTGTCCTCTGCTCAGGTGGGCCAGAGACACTTTGCAGGGATGCAGCAAAGAAGCTAATACTCTCTGTAATGATAAAAATGCAAAGAAATGAATGTGTGTGTGTATATTTAACCAGTATAATTAAACCCTATTTTTTCCTCTGCCTTCTACTGTTTCTCCTTTCAATCTGTGTGCCACCAGTCCCACTTGGAGACCCAGTTCCACTATGCTGTGCTGACTGTTTATTTATACATATTTGTGTAAACAAGGTTGTTTGATCTAGTTGTTTAAGAGGAAAACATTGAAGTAGCCTCTGTACCGTGCCATGCTGTTCTGTGTCCAGTGCACCTAGGCTCTGCTGGAACAAGATAAGCGGAGCAGCCCTTTCAAGCTCCCCAGCAGAGCTCAGACGGTCATCTCGGGGGACTGCTTCGCCAGCAGAAATTTGTGCTCGTCCTGCTGAGTCTTGCATCTCGCATGCAAGCTTGTTTTCTCTCTACTGACCAGAAGTAAATTAGCTTCTACACTCTTTCTCTCTTCCCTCAGAAAAAAAAAGAGAGGAAAGAAAGGATAAGCGCTAACTTGGGAACTGTTGCATATGTGAATGCAATTTTAAAGTGGTTATCTGTTTTTCTTGGAGGCTGCAGTTAGTCTGTATAGCCGTGCTGTTTTGCCTGTTCCTACCAGGCTCACATGTCAGTGCTCCCAACAGCCTTGTGAAGGACCAACTCTATGTCCTGTCCTGCTGCAGCCGAATCCTAATGCAGCAAATTGGGAAGGTATCTCTTGCTTTCTCTGCTTCTGCCGAATGCTGTTATCAGCTTGGCTATTGCTCAGCTGTGGTGATATAGCTGCTTGATTTATATGGCCTTTATCCTTCTTGCTCCTCTGCTGCTTGAGTACAGCCGTTATAAAAGCCATCTGCAGCTTGTGCCTTTATTCCTTGGGTTTCTAGGCTGGCAGATGGTATGGACAAAAAAAGAACCTTCCTCTGTCTAAATTAAGCAATAGCACATCAACTTCCAATCACATTCTTCTTATCACCTCGTGATCGTACTTTCATAAAATCCCCGTTTCCATAGCTAAGCATGATAGATATTTCTCAGCCTTATGGCTTGTGTCTGAAAGGAGTCTCTGTGCCACAAACCCTAAAAGAATATTTCAAGAAATTACACACCTGTCCATGCCTCCCAGTTTCCAGTTTGCAATAGCTCTGCTCAGCCAGCCATTTGTTGCTGCTAAAAACATCAACAAATTCTCGTGTTTGATAGGGACTGGAGCTAGCGACAGCCAGGCTGACGTGCTGGTGGCTGAATGGGCTATTCGCCGTCTCCTATGCTGTCATTTGGTGTGAGTTTGGGTATCATTGCAATTCAGAAATCTCATTTTAGAGGTTTTATCTTGTCACAATAAAAAGAAATAATTTGATTCTGTTCGGTTATGGATTTTTTTTTTGACCTGCTGCTTTATTATCGTTTCCTCATTTGGCCTAATTAAAGTGCTGTGTATAGCAGCTTGTTAGTCTTAACTACGTTCCTGCATCCCTGCGGGTAGTGCATCTTCACTGATCGCTTTAGCAGCAAGATTGGCCCTGGGCAAATAATTTGTAGCAAATCACTTGACTGACTGAACATCGCCTCCTTTTTTGGTTTATGAATCGTCTGTGGCAGGTCGTTGTTCTCTCAAGCTTGTTTCTTGTAATGATTTCCCAACTAATTCCTGTGAATAATTTTTGGGCTGGGGTCGCTCACCAATGGTTCCTTGTGACTCGGCATTTGCAGTTCAAGCTGCTCTGACTGGACCTGTAATTTGCATAAGATGTTTTGGTTTCTTGATTGAATCAGTATAACCAACTTCAACATCAATACTTAACAATATAAATTCCAAATTTTCTTGAGCATTCTGGATATTTTAGTCAATCTTTCAGCTTTACTAAAGACTTGCTTTGTTGCATGTGGAAGTTGAACAAAAATAATAGAAAGAAATTAATCACAGAAAATGTCTATGTTTTACCCCTGGCTATTTTGTGTTATATACTTTTTTGCAATATTCCCTTGATTGCAGTTCCTGGTCTCCCCATTGCCCTGTGAAAGGAGCTGGTTTTCTGTGACTCAGAGGGACACCCCACATCCAAAACCTGGGGAGCAGAGGTGACGTTTACGTATTGATGTAGCAGAGGAGACCTGTGGGCCCAAGCTAAACTCTTCTGTCTTTAATCTGCAGCAAATGCTAAAATTTACTTGGAAAGACCAATAACTCCTTCTTGCTTTTGCTTGGGTGTGAGCAGGCTTGGAGCAGATGAGTTTTATGGCTAGTTCCCACGAGCTGGCGGGGCGCTGGGGGCTCTGTGGTTCAGCACAGTGACGCAGGGTCACGTCCAATGCTGGGCCACTTCCAGCACCTGTGTCCCCCCAGCCTCCTCCGGTGCCTTCATCAGCTCGGGCAGCTCTGTGCCCTCCAGGGGAGATGGTGTCTAACTCCCAGAAGGAAGCATTTACTGTGCAGCGGGGGGTTAAGTTACTGCATAAATGAAAACAAAGTGCTTAGTTCCTTCTGCACAATGCTCTAATGGAAAAATATGCTGGCTATTTTCTGCTCTTCCCTCAAAAACTGATGTGTTTGTAAATTCTAAGCAAGTACTGACAGATGACTAATTTATTTTTGTCAGCTTAACAACAAAGGCTACCCTTTGCCACCATGTTCATTTGTTATGGCAGTGCGTTGGCTGACATTGAGATTCATCTGGGTTTTTAATATAGCTCACTGATGCAGCATTGTAGCTATTCAGCTGCATTCCTCTCTGTTTCTTCCAAAACTAATTAATTTCTAATTTTTCCCCATTACTTCCTTAATCTTTTACATCTACAGACATGTGTGTCTACAGACAGGCATTTACAATTTTCCTAAGGTGGTACTGCTAGCCTAAAGCTGCAGTTTTTAGGCTCGTCAGATCATTGCTGACTTCCACCTCTTTTTTTACAACCCAAAATGCAAGGAGAAATGGGAGAGGAGAGACAATTTCATTTTTTTCTTTTTTTTTCTCTAGAAGATGCAATGTGCCATTGCCAAAAATGATCAAGACTGATGTGCCAGCAAATGCATGAATGTGTCAGTTAGCGAGTACTGTCAAAGTTAGTAAGTGCCTGGAGCAGTGACAACACCAAGCGCTGTGCTGGCTGCTCCAGGCTGGTGTGAACCCAGCCAGCCCAGGCAGCGCCGTGGGAAGCAGAGAGCTCAGCGTGGGCAAACCCTGCACATCGTCATCCACCTTCTGGGGAGACTGGAGCTCCTACTATTGTGGAGGGACATCTGGGAACAGATCCAGCTCTGCTCTGAAAAGTAAAGAGCTGGAAAAGTAAGGGATGTACCTTTTGCATTTCCTATGCATCTCCTGTGTAGCCCACTGATCCCATAATATGAGTGAAAATAATTCTCTTGACCTGCTCCCACTGTCACCTAACAGTGGGTGTGATCCCAGAGGCAGCAGGACTCACCAGGACCAGCTGATGCTCTGCTGGTCAGTCTGGGACTGGCTGCAATGTTTGACCAGCAGTAGTGATGCCAGGATGGGACAAAGGTGGTTCCCACAAGTCTTCTCCGCAATGTGGGTTGGTAGTGGCCCAAGAGCATGTCGCCCACCCAGAACGAGCCACTTGTCGTCTTGTTCACGCTGGTGTGAAACAACAGTTACTCCTCCAAATGGGCTTTGCTCTGCCGGTGGCTGAAGTGAGCTGTGCTGAATCTGGTCCAAAGTTTCCAGGCGTCCCTTGTGCTCGGAGAGGTAACTCGCTGCCTTGCCTCCCAGTGCCTTTGTAGCACCTCATGTGGGCAAACATCCATTCACCTCAGGTTTCATAGGTTTGCTCGTTAGAGTTTCTTGTCACTGTCTGGCAGGAGCTTATGGTTATAATATGGAAAAAGCCAGGGGACTTGGCAGGTGTCACTTTGTGCTTGTCTGTGGGCTATTTTCAGCATGTCAATGTGAATAAGCATAGTAGCAGTCTTGGAGATTATTGGTTGAGATTTTTTCTTGCACACCATTCTTCAGTCAAGCAGATATGGACATGGCTTGGGCAGTTCTATATCCTTTTACCTTCATGCGTCAGTTTAAAGCTGCTGGATCTTTTTATTTATTTTCAACAAAGTTGCTGAGAACTTCCCCCTAAACTTTATCAGCACTCACGTTGAAACATATTTTTATAGCATGTTTCTAGACCCTTTTAACTTCAACAAAGCATTGAATAGTTCACGGATGGCGCCATTGCAATTATCTGTCCTCCGTGCATTCCTCTTAGCTTTCAGACGCAAACCCCGTGTTAACCATACATCATTATTAAACTGACTTCATAGCACTAATTGACACAGAATGAAATTCAGAGCAGGAAACGGAGAGGCTTTAGCATTCAGTATGAACAGACTGCAAATTAGCGTTACTGCTGTAAAGGTTAACTGAGATTGAAAACTGTTCTTTTACTACCATGTAAGCTGAATGTTTCCTTTTTTGGGAAATAGCCATGATTGGCATCTAAAGAGCAGAGGGGATGCAAAGGGAAGGAGAGTACCTCACCCTGAGGAAACCTTGTAGCAATCTCTCACTGCTGTAAAGTGACTGTGGACGTACTAAAGCACGTGCTGGTTGGGTCAGATTAGACCCCTGTCCTACTGATGGGTTTCCTTTGTTCAAAGCAACATGCCTGCTCCGTCTCTACCCAAAAAGGTACAAGAGGCTGGATGTGCTAAGTGAGCTATCTTTTGTCATAGTTCAGGTGTGGCAGTCTTGATGGTGTGTTCTTCTTTTATGGAGAACAGTAACAATATGTGAAAGCTTACCTGACATCAATTTTTATAAGCTTCAACTGGAATAAGTGAGTGTCAGGTATTACTTGGTCTTCTGTATGCCTCGATAGGTCAAAAAGTATCTTCTGAATAGGGTGGAGGTACCAGAAGAGGTCTCTGGGGTTGCATATTAATCTCAGCCTTAATCAAAAGCAATCATCTGAACTTCCTAGGTAGCTGTGAAACTCCTGAACTGGGAGGTCTTCAGAAACCTTGAGTCTTATATACATGTGTGGAAGGGAACAAGTAAGTCCCAGCTTAGTGAGCTGAAAGTCTAGGACATCTGAAGTCAAATCAGGGTAGGACTGAATGCGCAAGTGTATATGGGCACAAAGTTTACTTCTGTTTCTTACCTTTAAGCCATAGATTTGTGTGACTGAAAGAAAAAGCTATGGAGCAAGTCTTGCCTTTCAGAAATTTGTCTGAAGACCTCCATTTTTTTGGCAATTTTCTTGTGTTAAGTGTTTACTGTAAACACTAGAAGTATCTATTAGACAGTTGAGTTCGCTGAAAATACTAAATTTTGGTCCAGGATGAACAGATACTGAATGTTTGCTGCTGAAAGCAGACCACAGCAGAATCATCATCTGCATTATGCAGATTTTCTCATGTGATAATGTGGCAATCTTTCCCATGATTATAATATTAAAATTCTTTAAAACTAAGTTTTACCCTTAATAGCAGTCTACAACAGTCCAAAAACATCAATTAAAGGGTTAGCAATACATATAAGAGCCAATAAAACAGTTACTCCTTGACAAACAAGTTCATTAAAACAAGCTCATATATATTAAATATCTTTTTCTTACCAATTACTGTAGTGATGGCTCATCAAAACCAAACCCGCTATAAGAGCCTAAAACAGTTACTCCTTGACAAACAAGTTCATTAAAACAAGCTCATATATATTAAATATCTTTTTCTTACCAATTACTGTAGTGATGGCTCATCAAAACCAAACCCGCTGCCCATGTTTGAGCTGCAAGGTGAATTTCCATATGGCATGAGGTGCCGTTTCTGATGACATACACACAGAGCTAGTAAAACCTGGTCATATATTGCTTATTAGAATGCATAAAGATGCCGGAGGATGTCCAGCCACACTTTTTTGCTTACAAGGGTGTTCAGACAGAGCTTTAGAAAAGCTGAGTGGACAGTTCACTAATGACAATGTACTGTATGAGCTTATGAAAGCAGGGAAGTGCTGTGCAAATGGTTCATTAATTTCACTATAAATGAACCATAGAATAGAAAACTGGCTATTGGTGACTAGAATAATTTGACTAGGAGAAACACTCATACAAAAAACCCTTTTCACCTTACGTGAAAAAGGCACATGCTTTAGAAAGGTCAGCGTAAATGCTGCCTCACCCCATGAACCTTTAGCTTTTTCCTTCTCCAGGCTCCTTGCTCGTCCATGGGCTGATGCGATGTAGCAGGAGCCCTTCAGAGGTTTGCCCCCACCTTGTGAAATGAACCAAATCTCTTTGCCCATCTACAAATTACACTGCTGCAGGGAGAAGGTCTGAGTCCTGGTGTGATGAGAAGTCCTACTTTCTTACTCTTTCTGCAGAAAGTGGTACCTGAAAGCCAGAGTATGGTCTGAATCCCTTTCAGATTAAATTCCTGCTGCTGTCGTGGTCTTTAGCAACAAGTTTTCTAAGGTATTGAGCTCAACACAAAAGTGGCCAAACTCTGTAACTTTAACTCTGCAATAAAATACATCTTGTTTGTAATTTCAAGTGGAAAGCTGATTCTGCATCACCTGCAGAAAACATAAAAAATACATTGGCTGCTTCCCAGCACACTGGCAGGTGTCATGTCCAAGAATGGGCCTAGGACAGGTATTTCCAGCTCAGAAATGCATGCGTAATAGCATGTAACCTCTTCTTCTGTCAGCTAAAAAAAGTAAATAGTGTATGTTTCACCTAGTTTTTTTTAATTTTTGCTTTTCTTGATAAGCATGCCATCACACCAATTAAGTAATTTCTATCTCAGTTTTAAAAATAACTTATAAGCAGGTTCTCCTGAGCTAAAGCATCTTTTGTGAAAGATTACAGTGAAAGTGTCTATCTGCACTATTATCAGACAGTTTGACTCTGAACAGCTGTATTTCATCTAATATAAGTTCATACTATGACTTGCTAACAGAAGTCTGTGTCGTGTCTCATATCTGTACAATTAGCTTATCAGGAGATATGAAAATAATATAAATATTCAGTGATGAATTTAGAACTGACGTATTGCAAAATACAGATGCTGAATTTCAAGACTCTGAAATGAATGATTCACAGGGTCTGATATCGACCTCAACATTCAGAACATGTTTTGTTTTACTTCTGAATAAAAATATCTTTTTCCATTGTCAACATCTCCCTGGTGTGGGAAGCACCGACCAGGTTCATCCTGAGCACCTCATGTGGGGGAGCCTTGTCCTAACGAGAGTGTCCTAATGTCATGATTTTAATGTATCTCTCAAATTCAGCTGGACACCTTTACAGAGGCCTAATCCTGACCAATCTTCAGCTATGGAGAAGCTGTAAGGTATGGACAGCCATGAATGTGGCAGGGTTTAGCCTTGCTCATCAGAGCAGCTACCTCTGTGTGGACTACTCAGCGTGAGGCTCTTGGTTTTGAGAAGTGAAAGGCTCAGCAATGTCTAACCGCCATATTTTGGTACTACCAAATAAGGCAATAGAACCAAACGATGGAAAAATTGACTTTTTAGAAACTCAAAGTATTCAGAAAAGTGGTGGAGGTGGGGAAGAGAAGGTACCTCACCTTCCTCAGGGCTTTGATTAGTGGCTTTACTAATCAAAGTAAAGGGGGAAGGGACAAAGGGCTCAGGGTGCCCAGGGACATCAGCAGGATATGTAACACCGCTGGGCAGCGAGAGTCTATAGAGCTAAAAACAATAACTGAGCAAAGCTGGCTGTCAGGCAGTAAGCAGAAACAAGATGAAAGGTCCTCTGACAGCAATAACAGAGAAGTCACGCGGCAGCAGGGGCTCGTCATTCTGCAGAGGGGTGATGCTCGCTCCCGTGCAGCAGAGCGGGGCTGCGCTGGGGTCCTGCTTTCCCAGCACCCCGGGCCCTTTGCAAGCTCCAGTGGCTCTGAGCATTTTATACCAGTGTAATGATATTGAACATGGTACTGGTATTAAATAATTATAACAAGGTACAAGAACAACTCCAGCACTAGCCTGTTTTTAATGTCTTGCAACAATTCCCTTTCATTTAATTCCTCCCGGAGGTAGAATTAGAGTTTCTTTCTAGAAATCCAGTGTTTGCGCTGCACTCGTTGCTTCCTCCCCGGTGTTGTGATTTACAAGGTAGCTGCATGTATACTCATAGCTGATAGCAGATTTGGTTTTATGCCATGTACAAATTATTTTGCTAAGAACCATGTAGCAACAAATTCTGTCACTTTGCTTTTCAGGTGGTTAATGCATTTACCTTCTTTCCCGTCCCCAAAAAGCAGAGGAACAGGGATTATGCACTTTAACCAGAACTTAAAGCTTGTGGAAAGGAGAGGAATAGGTGTATCAAATGACAAACACTAGGGCTGGCCAGTGAGTCTTCCCTGACTAAATAAAAGGACAAACCAAGTCCCATAAACTTATCTTTGTAGTCACTAGGAGTAACATATCATTAAGGCCAAATCATTTTCCCAACCAAAGCAATGATGGAGTTGATTCATACAAGTCACCAGTAGGTAGCCTTCAAACTATCATCCCGAACATTGATTAAAGCTCTCCAAGTTGTTTTTCACAGCCTGCTGTAAAATGCCCTCCAAAATTGGAGTCTGGCAGTTCATAAAGAATTCAGGTGACCAATACCTGGTCGCATATTCTCAAACATGGTTAGTGGAGTGGGTAAAGAAGAGGATGTGACTGTTAATCAGTGGTGCCTGAAGCTTTTTTATTAGTGTAATTGCCATGGCAGGATGATGCCATGGGGGATGCCAGGGGGTTTAGTGGCTTATGTAAACAATTTAATGATTCATTTGTATTGCAGTTGCTTTTAGAAACCCTTGCTATGGACCAAAACCTAACTGTGATGCTCTAGAAACAGCAATGAGCACGTTGCCCTGGAAGATCACCAGACTCACAGACCTCACACGGGGCTTCTGCACTTTAGGCACAGAAAAACATTTAACAACATTGCCTTTTTTTTTTTTTTTTTTTTTTTTTTTTTTTTTTTTTTTTTTTTTTTTTTTTTTTTTTTTTTTTTTTTTTTTTTTTTTTTTTTTTTTTTTTTTTTTTTTTTTTTTTTTTTTTTTTTTTTTTTTTTTTTTTTAAAGCACCGTAGTTTGGGTAAGCACCGTAGTTTGGGTGCAGTTTTGCATTGAAGAGATATTTTTAACATAGGGTGAAATCCGTTGTCCTTCAGAAGATGGTTCTGTTTACCTCAGTCAGTGCTAAAATATTCATTAAAGACAGCAGAACTACTTTGTATTATGCAAAGAAACTTTGTATTAAGTGTTGTCTGTATGTGTTCAGCATACGAATGCATAACGTTCTTAATACTCAGACACTGCAAATAGTTGTTTTGAAAAAGGATCCTGATGACTTTCTAAAATGTGTATTTGGTTAACAAAAATAAGCTCAGGATTGTATCAGCCCTTTGGATAATTTTCGTGTGAAAGACTGGACAAAATTTCCTCCCAAAGTTTTTTAGGAGGAGTAAATTGATCTAAACAGAAAATGTGGGATGGAAAAAACCCAACCAACTGCTGTAACTTTCCCACTAGTTGTTCTCTCTTGTTGCTTTTACAGGCATCCCTGTGTGGTTTTTGGTTTTGTTTTTGTCTAATATGGACCTCCCTGCTGGGCTGGTTCTCCCCAGATGTGCTCCCCAGGAAACACCTCAGTTGCAGTCTTCCAATATGAAGTAATGTCATTCTGGTGGCATTAGTCAAATTTTCCACTGAAGCAAATGAAAAATGCAAAATTCACAGAAGTGGTTTATAATCCTCAGCCTAAGAAGCTAGGGAATTCCAAATGACAATCGGCTTGGACGTGCGCGTTAGTAAATGCGAGATTGACTTGGTGCCCTCTCACCCTGCACTTGTGTCCTACTGGCAATATATTGTTTCTTCGAACCTTTGTAGCAAAAAATGCCTGATCTGCAATACACCACATTATTAGTTTGTTTTAAACAGGTTATCACAATGTTTTAGGAAGTTTGCGTTAGTTTTGTTGTCAGGAAATGAAAGCGAGATTCATGAATAAGTACAAACTAATCGGGCATAGATAGACACGAATCTGGTTTCTTCAACAACTACGGTCTTAACTGTGGAGTAACTGAGTGTAGCTGGCTCCTCATAATCTGCTTCGGTTCATTGTACAGAAGAGGAGAGAAGAGCAACACTTTTGCAGCTTACAACAGTATGTAGTAATTTCTGAAAGAGGAGTAAAAAAGGATGACTTGATACCACTTAATAAGACCATTTTTAGTAAAAATATTGTTTTTACCTTGGAATTATCCCATTCCAGTTCTCAAATTAGTCTTTTTACTCCTCTAATAGAGACTTAGTTATTAATAGCATTATTGAGATGAAACAGTTGGTAAACTTCTAACTATTTTTATTCATCAAGTGTCCTGAGCATATTCTTCTGCCTTTTGTCATAATCTTCTACAGAGCTACATGCAAGTAAGCACTTTCCTATTCCCCCAACTGCTATAACTCAATGTGATGGCTTTAAATAGCAGGGAGCCATAAAATATGATGGAGTTAAGCAAATTCAGATGGAAATAATGTGAAAAATACTATTTGGAGTAGATACAGATCTTAGTTTTGATTTTACCTGTCCATTGTTGCATTAAAAGATGTTCCTTTTATGGTCCAAATCAACAAAATATAAAACTCCTAAAGGGAGATTTCCTCACTCTTGCCTGAGAAATGAGTCAGTGATGCTCCTCTCCATATATCTTATTAAACAAAATATCATTTAATGTGTCTTTTATGTGAGGACATTTAAACGTACTTGATGGCATTTAGTTTTCATTGCTATGAAGTGAGTTCACGAAGTTATGACTGAGGTTAGCCAGAATGAGCAATCGGGGAGGCTGACGTGTGAAGGTAAATTGGTATCAGCGCAAGCCTGGCTGGTGGCTATTTGCACACTGATGTGTGTGCCACGGGTGTTATTGAGAGGAGGAACGTAGGTTGCTCACTACAAGTCTGCAGCTGCAGTTTTATTCCTGTTTATGGCAAAACTTCAGTGGGGAAAAGTTAGGTTATATGTCTTCTCTGTGATTTCAGGTGTGATCTCTGCAAGGATGTGATTACGTATCTTCCATTCTCAGGGCATCCAGGCAGCCTGCGGTGCGCATGGGGTTTATTCTGGCTTTTTTCAGATGGACAAATAGAGTGTAAGCTATCAGAGCAGCTCAATGATGGGTCTAGATGGACCTTTCTCATCTTCTGCATCTATACGCTGTATATACTCTAAATACTGTTTTGCAGTCATTTTGCTGCACGGTAAGCTGTATTTTAAGGTGTTCCCTACTCGTGGCTGCTGAGTGACTGTGCATGCACGTGTGCGCTGCTCAGCTCAGTGAGACCTCGGCCTGAAGTGGCACAGGTGACAGAGAAAATGTGCCTCTGGGAAAGGGGCACTGCATGGGGCCACAAGTGCTGCTTAATAAGAAAAGTACGCCTGTGCCAGATTAGAGGATCTTTTATTCAACACGCTACATAAATCAGAAGACAACGATGAATAGCCATGATTTATATTCCGCATTACTATGCGCATGATGCTTTTTGCTGGAGAGAAGAGGGGCCAAAACAGGTGATATGTCTAAAAAAAAAAAGTCTGTGCTAACTGCTGGACCAAAACCAGATGCATCCTTCACCGCATCACCTGCTGAAACTAGGAGCACTTTGTAAATCAGCTATCTGAAAGCTGCTAGGCTTCTCTTGGTCAACAGCAGTGTTATTTACAGCCTACCTGCCTCGAGGGTAGGAGGTAAAATAGTCCTTTCACACCAAATATTTGTAATCAGAACAGAAGATTTAATGAACTCGATATGTTATATTCATACTGGGAGAAACTGGTTTCTTCTGGTCCTGCCCTGAATTACTTGTATGCTAAGAAAGACTATTAAAAATGCCTCACTTGAAAATCAGGCTGGGAAAAGAGGTAGGAAAAGACTCTGGGTCTTGTTTCTTCTCCCCTGGGTTCAAACCTGCTGACCTGCAACTCTTCAGCTGTCCTAAGGTCAGCAAGGTTGAAGGTCCCTCAGAGAGGGAGACAGAGTGAGCTGGGACCCTCTCCCAACGCACGGGGTGTTTGCAGGCTGCTTCACCATACCCTATACTCTGGCCATTTTTAGTGACAGAAGGCCAGAGCTTTTAGCTGAGTAAATGGAAGTTTCTTATGATGTAGATATAAAAGTATTAAATAAAAGCTTTTTACTTAGAAGGGGAAAAAAAACCAACAAACCCACGAAGGAAGCTGGTAGAAGGAAAGCATCTCCAGCCTCTCTAGGATTTCTAGAATAATCTGCTATAATAAGCGGGGAAATTATTAATTGGTGTTTTGGGAGAGGTAATAAAACTTCAACAACTAAAATTAAATCCTTATCTCTTTGGCAACAGAAACAGAAGATTACAGAGGTTATATTCATAGAATCATAGAGTGGTTTGGGTTGGAAGGGACCTCTAAAGGTCATCTAGTCCAACCCCCC